>NC_044980.1:170526440-170826440 GCF_008728515.1 Papio anubis
GAAGCTGGTGAAAAGTACATGCTGTTCTCTGTCCCAGCCACAGGGAGAGCAGAGGCCTGAGGACGGCTCTGTGCCTGGCCTGACTCTGATGTCCAGCCCTGCTCATCATATCCCCCGCGTCTAAGTCAGGTATTTTGGGAATTCACTCCTCTTCTTTGCCTCTCACTAATTTCTGATTGTGTTGCCATCAACACAGAAAGATGGAGAAGAGAAATGAAAACGCAGCTCCTCTCTCCAGGCTCTTGGAAAGATGGCCAGGCAGTGCTCATGCCGGCGCTGAAGTCCAAGCTCTGCTCCTTCCCATCTCCTTCGGTCAGATGGGCCCGAACATCCTGGCTGCGCCCAGGGCATGACATTGGCCTGACTCTCCTGACCTTTCAACCTTGGCTTTCCCCCATGGCTTGGATGTCCTCATGTCTTCTTCCTGCTCCTCGAACTCATGTTCCCTTTCAGGCCCAGGCCCAGGCTGTGCTCTGCTCTCCCATGGAGCCCACTGGGCAGCTGGCCGTGAACGTTTAGAACCTCAGTGTTGGCAACACTGATTTGTACCTCTAATCACACACAGCAGAAGGGCCACCTCAGTGCCACAGAAAAACTGTACTCTAGAGAGGAAAGATGACTAGGGGAATTTGGTTATGAGGACACACTTTCTGGGGCAAACAAGGGACATTTTAAAATCACACAGCCTCATTTATTGAAAAGTAGAAAAACACTGTCATCTACGCAGCAATCCAAATGACATATAAGAAGTTTCTACCAAACGCACACTCCAAAGAAACTCAAACCAGAGTTGGCTCATTTTAGATCCATATGGACTGAAACCAACCACCTTGACTTGTTTTTTGCACAGGCCTTCAGAGGCAAAGAAGGGGCAGCTGTGTCAGCAGTGGGGGTGGCAGAATCTGCAGACCTCTGCTGTCCCTGGCTGTCTTTCCCCGCGTGGAGTCTGGGCCTCCCTCCATCCTGCTAGGAGAGCCAGGAGTCTCCACCCTGCCTCTCAGGCCCTCAAGAGCCGACCCGCCAGTTCCTCTTATCCTGTTACTGTGTTTCCACGACCGAACACACAGAGACCATGGCTAGGCTGATGCTGCAGGCTAGGCCTCACCATGGCCCAGCATTTTATTTCTGGGCCCTTATCTGATAGATCCAATAGAGATGCTGCAATGAGGACAGTCAAGTGATTTTACCCCAACCCTGCCTGCAGGCTCCTCTTTTCTCAGTCTCCTACCAAAGCTGGTCATGGCTTGGGGCTGCCCAGGAGTCTCCTCTGAAAAGCCCGCCCCACTCCCATGCTGAAGACGGGTCACGTGGAGGACGAGTTCTGACTCGAAGTAGAAAGGAAACTGTGAAGGAGGAAGTAGCAACAGTAGGGTGGCGGCCTCCCCTCTGGAGAAATGGAAAGGCCTGTTACCAGGTGAGGTTTATTGAAAAATGAGGTTTGGAAGGGGATTCCCATTGAAAAATAAAAAAGAATTAGTAGGGATCCTAAGACAGTTTTGTTCTGTTAGTACCCAGTGAACATTTGCTGGGTGTTGTCGGGATTTCCTTTGGATTAACTGGTACGGCCATCGCCGGCACGAACACTGGCACTCTATGGGAGCACGGGCTGATGTTTTACTTTCCTGCAGACGGACTAATAAAGGGGAGACGTAGCGGTAGGGACCTGCGCACACACACAGGCACAGTCAGCATCCACACTGCGCATTCCACAGGGCACAGTCCACGTACTGAAACCCACCCCACGCCAGAATGCCAGAGACCCTCTCAGGGACTGCAGAATGTGCCCACAGGTCCTTCACCGGAGCAACCACTTCTCCCGCCACAGCCTGGGTCCTCAGTGACAACAGGAAGCTCCACTCCGGCTGCCTGTGTACAGGAAAGCCAGCGACACAGCGGCACATTCCTCATCACCTGGATTCTTCATTCACACGGGAGGGATTCCCCCATACATACCACTCTCCTGCTCTCTCCAGGCCTCCTGTAATCACAAAAAACATATTGCTGTGAGCGCCAGACCATGCTGTGTGCTGTGTGCCCAGGCCTTTTCCTCACTTGGTGACATTAGAAAACCAGATGGCAAACAGTGCTCAAGCCCAAGGAACCAAAAGAACAGGACAAACCGACTCATGCTAAAGACACAAGTTTTTCTTGGAGGATGTTTTCTGTAAGTCCATGTTGCTTGGTAATTAAGTAATTTTGTTCTAAGAAGACAATCAAACGGCTAAGGGAAAAGCTCACGGCCACACAGTGCGTGGCTGGTGCTGTCATATTTTCCTGCAGTTTAAAATAAAGCCTCAGTGGGGAACAGACTCTCCCCCTAAATTCTCCCCACCAAGGACACTATGTAAGTCACCTGTGATAAATACGGTCAGATTCTCATCTCTTAGGCTCATTCAGAAAGATAAAGCTAGCAAAGCAACTGTATTCCTCAGATAAATGCAGGGGTCTGACCTTCACTTTCCAAGGAGGCTTTTCCTGGAGATCCTCGGTGGAATCTAGGAAGACAAAGAGTGACGGTCAGCAGGTGCAAGGGAGGAGCAGGGAAGAACAGCTTTCTAGCCCTAGGCTGCCTCATCAAGTGAAATAGCCCATCTTGAACAGGGCACAGCACCCAGGGCAGGCTGTGCGTCCCTACAGCCTCCTGTGGCCCCTGCCCCTGACCTGACTCCTGAGCCTCACTTGGCTCCCCCTCCCTTCCTGGAGTCCCTTCCAATGTCATTTCCTCCCCTAGGAACCCACCTGTAGTGCTTCTCTCTAAAAGTAATTTTCAGCTCATTCTAGAATAACATTTTATCTTGTAAAATGTTTCCTTGGTTCCAGAGACTCTTAATTCTAGCCCCACATTCTATACATTCACCAACCTTTGTACAGACAATAAAACAGAGCTTTGAAAATACCTAATTCATCCCCCATTTAAAGATAACCCACTCTAGCAAGTGCTGGCCAGTCCCTGCACTCAGCCTTCCCTAATGCGATGTCTGTGTACAAATCCCCTGCTGCCTCACACGCACACTGGTTCCTGACACTGGGACAGCAATGTGTCATGGCAGGTGGCACTGACTGTCTCAACCCAGCCGTGCTGGAGGCCTGCAGGAGACGGTGGGAGGCCAACACCCAGGCTGTTCCTTGGCATGACAATTCTGGCTTCGTGTATTGATTTGTGTTTCATGTTTTAACTCAAGCATTTTTTCCTTCTTCTCTTTCTGAGCACGGGTCTCTGTTACTGTGCTGGAGGCAGTGGCAATGCATCTCTTGCTCACTGAACTCTGTGCCGCCTCCTGGGATCTTAGTGATCCTCCCCAGTCAGCCTCCCAGGTAGCTGGGACTACTGGTGTAAGCCACCAGCTCCAGGTAGCTTTTGTAGTTTTAGTAGGTACGAGGTTCCACCACTCTGCTCTCCTCATCTCCACTCCTGATCTCAGGTGATCCACTCTTGCCTCACCTCCCAAACTAATTAGGATTACAGGCGTGAGCCACTGTTCCTGGCCAGCTAGAGCATTTTAAAGCTTGTGATACTCATGACAAATACAATAAGCAGGCATGTTCTGAGTATTCCTGCTTTTCACCATGAGCTGAGAAATGACCTCACCACTACTGCTAGAAGCCTGTGGAGTCACTCTGTGTGTTCTCTACACTACCGACCACAGCCCAAAGTCCAGTGTAAAATGTACCTAATAAGCAATTCTGGGTTAAGCAACCTTGAGACTCCGCTTTCCCAAATGACAGACAGTGCTGGGACTCCTCTCTAGGCCTCATCCTCCACATGCACACACAGATGCCGAACTCCTGGACTAATGGGTGAGTTATACCAGGGCTGGCTGGTGAATGCACAATAGTCACCTGACTGTACCTGCTAATCCTCCTCCCATTGCTGAGTTCACATCTGCCTCTTCCATTCTAGGAGATTGAGAGCCTGGAAAATCTTATCTCTGCAACTGGGCTCCCATCTGAGGGGATGAGGATACAAATTGACCTCTGGTACAGCCTGTGGGGAGGGATGAATGCTATTTTGGCGTGAAGTGCAGCGGGTGATGCAACTTTATTTTAGGAAATGGTTCTCTGGGTTGGTGCTCACAGGGAAAGCCATGCTTTGAGTAAACGCCTACATACTCCCAAAGATATCTCTAATCACTCCACACGTGACTCTCTCCCTCCGCAATTTCACCTCCTGATGCACACACCATACTATTCCATCTACATGATAAATCCTGCCTCCCTGGACTCGGGAGTGGGACGGCCTTCAAGTGCCCTTACTGGACCTTGCGTTTTTATAATCAAACTGTCTAAATCCCATTTCTCTCACTGTGGGAAGCTCTGAACTCAAGTGGCTCTCCAGCAAAAGCAGACTCAGGGGCGCCACCTGCAACCCTGAAGATCTTCCTTAGAAAGGACTCTCTGACCTAGAATACACACCTTCTCCCTCGGCCTGTTCCCCTGCCTGCAATTGAGAGAAAGAAAAACATGAGCTTCCAGGACCATCCGAACCTGAAAGCAGGTCTCTTTCTTCAGCTCTGGTGACATTTTTAGGAACCAAATGGAAAACAGCTCAAACTCAAAAGGAATTACAGAAGAAGAACAGGACAAACTGACTCCATGCTAAAAGCCCTGAGGGATGTGTCCCTCTAACTCCGTGCTGCTTAAGGATCCAGTGATTTTGCACCAAGGAGAGAACTGCTGCTGAGAAGAAAAGCCCCACTGCCACCAGGGCTTGGCTGACGCTTCAAGGCCTTTCTCTCCTACTGGCCTTAAATCAACCCTCAGTGGGGAACAGACTCACTCAGAATTCCCCCCACCAACGACACTGTGTAAGTCACCTATGAGATATAGGGTCAGATTCTTATGTCTTATTTTAACTCAAGAAGATAAAGCTAAGAAAGTAACTTTTTCCCAGAGAAAACCAGGTGGCCTGACCTGCACTTCTGCGGCGTCTTCATCTCTGCTTTTCCTGCGGAGTTTCTTCGAGAGAGAATCTCTTGCCACTAGGAGGACACAGTGACCGTCAGCAAGTGCAGGGCAGGAGCAGGGAAGAACAGCTTTCCAGCCCCGACTGCCTCATCCATGCGAAACAGCCCATCTCGAACAGGGCACAGCACCCAGGGCAGGCTGTGTGTCCCTGCAGCCTCTCAGGGCTCCCGCCTCCTCATCTGACCCGAGCTCACTTGCCCTCCCTTCCTGCGTCCTTCCAAGGTCATTTCCTCCCCAGAATCTACCTGTGGTGCTGCTGTGGCTATCATCCCTCCTAGAGGTTTCCTTTTTTTTTTTTTTTCGAGACAGAGTCTCGCTCTGTCGCCCAGGCTGGAGTGCAGTGGCGCGATCTCCACTCACTGCAAGCTCCGCCTCCCGGGTTCACGCCATTCTCCTGCCTCAGCCTCCCGAGAAGCTGGGACTACAGGCGCCGCCACCACACCCGGCTAATTTTTTTTAATTTTATTTTCAGTAGAGACGGAGTTTCACCGTGTTTGCCAGAATGGTCTCCATCTCCTGACCTCATGATCCGCCCGCTTCGGCCTTCCAAAGTGCTGGGATTACAGGTGTGAGTCACCATGCCCGGCCCCTCCTAGAGGTTTTCTACTTGATAAGAAGCAGCCTTTCTTTGAAGAGAAGAATTAATTTGAACCAAAACCTTCTATTTTTTCACTATCCATTTGTTTTAGGACAATGAAACAAAGCTTTGAAAATACTCAGTTTTCTTCCCCTCCTCATTTAAAGATAACCCCATGTAGCACCTAAGTATCTGTCCTTCCACTCTTCTGAGACGCAGTGTGTCCGTGGAGTCTGTTGCTGCCTCACACGCATAATTGGCTTTGAGCACTGGGACAGCCTGCCGCGCTGGCAGCATGTGGGGCTCTGACCTCCTCTCTAACCCAGCCATTGAGACCCATGAGGGGAAGAGGGGGTACCAGGCTGACACCTAAGTTGTTTTGACACCTATACTAAGTGCCACTTCAGTGTGTGTCACTTCAAGCCGGGAGCATTTCCCAAGGCCTGTGGTCACCAAGTGATTCGGTTTGTATGGATCTCACTCTGTTTCCTATATGTGATGCAGTTGCACAACCACGCTTTTACCAAAGATCAACCTGTCCAGCCAAACCCAGCCTCAGCCTCCTGAGGAACTGGGACTATAGTAGCACGTCACCACGCCCAGCCACTTTCATTTTGTGTAGAGGATGTGGTTTTACCATGCTGCCCAGTAGGGCTGATCTGAAACCTTTGGGCTCAAGTGATCCTCCTGCCTTAACCCTCCCAAAGTGCTGGGATTATATGGGCATGAGCCTCCGACTGGGTACACCCCATCTTAAATACAATGGAATATGTCCCCGATTATTCTCTGCTTCTTTGAACAGCAGCTGAGGAACTGACACTACCACTGCAAGCCAAAAAGCCTGTGACTTCTATGTGTTTCTACATGAAGGACTCACCCTAAAGTCCACTGTAAGCAATTCCTGCCTTCTCGCCATCACTCTGAGAACATCTTACAATGCTGGGCAGTGTTGGGATCTCTCAGGCTGTCAAGCCTCCCACATGCACACACAGATGCTGGAAACTCCTGGTGTGGTGTGACGACACTTAGGACTACTTGAGGACTGCTGAGCAGCAGCCCATCACTGCCAACATTTCCCACCCTTCCTGAGTTCCTTTGGCCTCTTTCCCATTCAGGGAAATTGAGAGGCTTGTGGCACCATCTCCACCTGGCTCCAATCTGAGGATGGTAGATGTTCAACTACTCCGCACAGCTGTGGAAGGGATGCATGTTGACTGATGGGATGGAACGTTGCTCTCAGAACATTGATCCTTGGGTCGTGCTTGCACAGGGGAATATGCTCCTAGGAGGAAATGCACACACACCCCAAAGGCATTCCCTCACTCATCACTCCACACGGACTCTCTCCTCCATACCTCCCCACCCCATGCCACTCCATTCCCATTTAAATGACGTCAACTGTTTCCTGGGAAACTACCGTGGCCACGCCACAGTTGTTGACCTTAACTTTTCATTTTATACCAAACCACCTAAACCTCATTGTTTCTCTCCAGCAGCAGCTTTTCTCCAAACCAGGGGTGGCTCTCCAGCAAAAGCAGGGTGGCGCTCACCTTTCCTAAAAGCTAAGATTTTCCTTATCAAACAGATCCTAGAGCACGTGACTGCTGTATTCCTGAATCGCTGAGAATGTCTGCAGAGAGAAAGGAAAACACTGTGAGGGTCAGACCATGCTGTGTCCTGTGTTCGTGGGTCTTTTCTTCACTTGGTGACGTTAGAAAACTGGTTGGGCAGTTTGGGAGGCCGAGACGGGCGGATCACGAGGTCAGGAGATCGAGACCATCCTGGCTGACACGGTGAAACCCCGTCTCTACTAAAAAATACAAAAAACTAGCCGGGCGAGGTGGCGGGCGCCTGTAGTCCCAGCTACTCGGGAGGCTGAGGCAGGAGAATGGCGTAAACCCGGGAGGCGGAGCTTGCAGTGAGCTGAGATCCGGCCACTGCACTCCAGCCTGGGCAACAAAGCGAGACTCCGTCTCAAAAAAAAAAAAAAAGAAAAAAGAAAACTGGTTGGGAGATAGTGCTCGAGGCAATGGCCCCCAAATAAAGTCTAGAAGACACTTGTGGAAATGAGTAAGAGTACTGCATGTGATTTCCAAAATGATTTTTGGTTGCAACGTCACCGCTATTTTCAAGAATGCATTTCTCCTGAGGAAAATGCTCTCTGCCATGCAGGGTATCACTAATGCTGTCATCTATGAGTGCCATCTGGAACAAGTTCCAAGTTGGCAATGAATGGGCTCTCACATACCTCTGCCCACCAAGAAATTCTGTGGCTCATCTGTAAAGTACATGGTAAGATTTAAATATCTTAATTCGGAGAAAATAGAAAGAAACCAAAAGAAATAAAATTGCCATCTCAGACAAAGAAAGAAGACTTTACCGAGTGTGCTGCCCGGATCAGGTCCCAGGAAGTCACCGAGGGCCACTGCCACTTCTGGAGGTAGAAGAAGCCTAGGAAACATAGAGTCACTGTCAGCCGTGGGAGCTGCTGAAGGACCTCTGGCAGCCTTGGGTGCTGAGCACACAGGGCTGGCGTGTGTGGAGGAGGTGGGCGAGAGCACGGGCTGAGCTGCTGCTGGGCCACCCTCCTTGGTGGTGAAGGAGGCAAAGGACACCCTCAGGAGAGCCCTGGCAGACAGAGTCTCGGGTCTGTGGCTAAGCCACCCTCATCACTGTGAAGTAGGCAGTGTTCACACAGGCAGCACACAAACGCAGGAGACATCACTCCAGGACAGGGTCTCATCACAGAAAGAGGCCTGGTAAATATCCTTTATTTTTTAAAAAGTTACTGTGTTTAACATTCCTGAATCTACATATGCTCCTTCTGCACTTATCGCCTCTATTATTGAATTTTTTTTTTTCTTGAGACTGAGTCTCACTCTGTTACCCAAGCTGGAGTGCAGTGGCACGATCTCGGCTCACTGCAACCTCTGCCTCCTGGGTTCAAGCGAGTCTCCTGCCTCAGCCTCCTGATATTATTGGATTTTAAAGCATTATCATGGTGAAAAATACACAACATATATTATTTTAATTATTAAGTGCACACTTTGGAGCATTAGTTCTATTCACAATGCTGCACAGAATAACTAAAATGAGGCCAGGCACAGAGGCTTACACCTGTAATCCCAGCACTTTGGGAGGCCGAGGTGGGTGGATCACCTGAGGTCAGGAGTTTGAGACAAGCCTGACCAAAATGGTGAAACCCCATCCCTACTAAAAATACAAAAATTAGCTGGGCGTAGTGGTGGGTGCCTGTAATCTCATCTTCTAGGGAGGCTGAGACAGGAGAATCACTTGAACTGGAGGTTGCTGTGAGCCAAGATCGTGCCATTGCACTCCAGCCTAGGCAACAGAGCAAGACTTTGTCTTAAAAAAATAAACAATCAAATAAAACTAAAAACAATCTTAATTCAGTTTTCTTACCTTCCACCTTAGGAAGCTAGAGAAAAAACTATAGTGTAATGTAAACCAGACGGAAAAATAGAACAAAAAATTATTTGCAGAAATCATTGTAATAGAAATGATAAAATAAACAAAACCAAGGGTTGCTTCCATAGGAAGATAAATAGATTTGATAAACTCCAGCCAAGACACCTGTCCACCAGAAAAGCTAGGAGAGACACAGCCCCATAAATAATATAAATAAAAGAAGAATCTATTCCTATGCTGGATCCACACATCAAGCAAACACACAAAGAATACTTTAGAATACCCATGCTCACAGATTTGACAGCTTAGGTAAAAATAACAAATTCCTTCAAAGGCAGAAACTATATCATAAGTACCCAAAGGAGACTCAGATAATCTGAGTAGGCTTATATCTATTATAGAAATTGAATCAATAGGAACTTTAAAAAAAAAAAAATGACCAGGTGATTTTACTGAATTCTAACTAATTCTTACAAGGGAAAACAGAGTCTTATTATATAAACAACTGATTAAAATTCTAAACATTTACCCAGTTACATTTTAAAATTATGCCCATTGCAAATCTGCACGAACAGGGTAAAGTGATCTAACTACTTGGGAATCTGGGAAGAGCAGCTGAGATACTCTTCAGGCAGTGAGTGCACCAACCCACATTATTACATGAACCCAGTAGAATATGATTCATTGATAAAAATCAGTAAGCCGTTAAGCTACAAAAAGATATGAAAATTTTGCAAGTGTATTGCTAAGTGATATCAGTTAGTCCTAAGTGGCTGCATACTTTATGATTCCAATTGTATAGAATTTTGGGAAAGAAAATCTATAGAGTTAGGTGAAATAAATTTGATCTATGGTGAATAGTCCTAAGAAAAGAAGAAAGGGACTGCAGGCACCAGTCATGTTTCTAAAAAACTTCTGTCTGGGTGATGAATGACATTATGAGTTTGTCAAAATCCATAGGCTGAACACCACCTGATGAGCCTTACTGCAAACTCTAGATGCTTTATTGGTGAGAAGGAAGATATAAATCTTAAGGTTTGGGCATTTATAACAATGCACCACATTCATGTAAGATGATCACAAAAAAGATACTGAGGGTGAGTATATATGCGAACTTTCTGGTAGTATTTCCATTTTCATGTTAATTTACAAGTTTCATGATGTCCATATTTGTTTGAAAGGCAGCAACATTTTATCAGGAAGAGTTCCATTTTAGCCAATGTCTAACAATCAGCTAAATATCTAAACCTTGTACTGAGATGTTCTTTACTATTAAAAGTGAACCAAACTTGAAGTGGAAATACATCTTCCGCCAGACATTTAGACCATGACATCAGTACGGCCAATATTAATTTGCACACATGAAATAAAGAAGATACAGTGTAGCAATGTCAGAGTGGTCTGAAGTGGACAACGAAGAATTGCACCCTGTACCGTGGAAGGGTAACTGAATCTCCATGAAAAATCTGCATATAGCTGACCTCAGGGGGGCAATCAGGATCACGGGCGATACAAGCGCCTAAATCTGTGCGTGGATTCCGGTTCATCGGGGCAACAACCTGGGAAATGTATAAAAACAGCTATTAGCCTGGACATCTTGTTACAGAACACCAGAGAAACATAAACTGACTGGCCTAACCCATCTGTGTTCCTCGAGAACACCGGTGTAAGCTGCGAGAGCGGCACTTTTGTTTTGCAACAGAAATGGTTAAACCAGGGTCCCCAACCCTGGCCATCGATAGTGTGGCCTGTTAGGAACCGGCCACAGCAGGGCCAGCAGCCGGCTGTATAAAGCCGACGTAGATGAGAGTCGCTTTACCACTTTCGGTAATCAGCTTCTGAGCCACGAGCCAGCCGCCGACTCAGCGCAAACCCTACTGTGAGCTGCACAGGCCGCGGATCCAGGCTGCACGCGCTTTATGAGAATCTAATGCCTGATGATGGGTCACTGTCTCCCATCACCCCCACATGGGACTGTCTAGTTGCAGGAGAACAAGCTCAAGGCTCCCATTGATTCTACATTATGGTGAGTTGCATAATTACTTCATTAATTATTACAATGTAATAATAATAAAGTGCACAATAAAGGTGCAAGAATCATCCTGAAAGCATCCTTCCCCCCCACCCTGGTCCTTTGAAAAATTATCTTCCATGAAACTGGTCCCTGGTGTCAAAAAGGCTGGGGACCACTGGGTTCAACGTTTGATCCATTGTCCACTGTCACCATCTGCAGAGATAAGCCTCCTGAATCTGAGTTGGGCATTAGGAAGAACTTGCACTGTTAATTGCACTTAAAATGGTGCAGACCGATTGCGCAGGCAAATCCCTGTACTGAGATAAGGCAAGGTAGAAAGGCGGCAGATGGGAGTGACCAAGAGCACGGGGAACTGGTGCATGAAGGTCTGGGCTCAAGTCCTTATTTGGAAGCTACATGAACTGAGAAGATCTATAGACCCTTCTGTGCCTCAGTTCCCTCTTCTGAGTAAGGAAATGTTCATAATGGCCTATGTTGTGTCCTAAGGCTAAAAGTAATTAAACAGAGGTAAAGTCTGAAGAAACTAGGTGCTTCTTGAGTGCCATAAAGTGTTCAATCATTACATGTCTGAAGGAATAAGCCAGGCCCGTGACAGTGGTTAATATAGAGAAGGCACTTGAGGGGCTCCAGGGCAGTAGAGGATGAAATTTCCTTTCTCCTTCACATGGGCCCGACGCTTTAGAGCTCGTGATACTTTCTGTTCTTTCCTGTGATGCCCACATCAGCCTGGAGGGATGGGCGGGGCAGGGGCTGCCACCCAGAGTTGACAGCTCAGGGAAGTGAAATGAGGGATTTGAAGCGAGTTGCCCAGAGTCACAGCACTCAGGAGTGATGGATCTGGGACAAGAATGTAGATGGTTTTCTGGGGACAGAGGTCCCTGAACCCCTGAGGCCTCTAAAGCATGGCCTGGACCCTGAACCAGGAGCTCTTTCCACTGCCTTTCTCAACCCTCCTGCCCCAGGTCTCTTCAGGAAGGTGGATGCCTGGAGGTGGCTAAGTCCAGAGAAGAGCTCAAATCATTCAAACAAAGCAAAACTTCTGTCTCTAGATTTTCATTCTTCACTGAAAATATGGCACTTGCCTGCAAACAAAGCCTCTCTGATGAACAAATTCAAATGTCTGGCCATCGTTCCCCAGCAGCTTCACACTGCCAGCTGCCTGGTGGTGAGCACCCCCATGACCATGACCACCCCAAGGGACCAACGGTCTGCTTGGTCCCCAAGATGGCTCGGAACTCAGAACATTCTAAGCCAACCACCACCTGATGGCTGTGCCGAGAATCAACTTCCCTTCCACTGACCAACCCTGCATGAGCAGTTCACTGAAAATGTGGCCCTCAGGGCTGGTGTTTAAGTGATTTAATGAATTAAATCTGTGACCCCCACTGTCTCACTGACCACTCATCTGAGCAACTATCTGAGCAGGACGAACTAAGGCCTGCCTGAGAATGGGCCGTATTTGAATGAAACCTATTGAATAACTTGGAAGTCACACCTGATGAGAAGGGTACTCAAATTTAATGAGACACAGCGTGTGTTCAATCATGAGTGAATATTGTATTACAGAGAAATGTAAACAGAAGTGCTAGTAACTTGAGCAGGGGGATACCTGGCTCTAACTAACAGCATGGGGAGGTTTCCTGATCACCTAAAACAAGACATAGCAAAAGGCCAAGAGTACAAAATCATGTTACATCTGAGACAAACATTAGTATTTCAGACCTTTAAAATAAGCATTTTAGTATTACAGCAGCAGAATTAGAACCTGGGGGGGCCACGGGTCAAAGGAACTGATGAAAATGGAGATGAAAATGGAGATGAAAATGTAAAGAGTTATCACCCAAGCCAAGTAGAAAGATGCGCCTTTTCCAGGGGAGAAGAAACAGAAGGCAATGATGTGGGGCCTGTAAATTAGGTGTAAAGAGACAGTAAAACTCGAACCTCTGAGGCATAAATCTGAGAAGTTTCACAAAGAAAAAAAAAACAGATTTCAGAATAAAAAATTATTACCTCTTATAATTTCATTGAGAACAGGTTATCTATCTCAACAAAAACTTATTTTTAAACCAATATTTTAGTTTGGTATTACTGTATTTTTAATATTGTAGCTAATTTTAATAAGACCTTATCAATAAATCTATCTACCCCAGTCAGTTTTGACTAAAAAGTAAGATTTTCATAAACCTTTTATAACCTCTAGTAATTTTTTCTATTTTGTAACTTCGTATATCCACTTGATTGTGTTTATGTTTTTAAAATGTCTTTAATTTAAAACAATCCCTCAAAACCTCTGAACTAGGCTACTATGTTTCCCATCAGAAAATCTGTTTGTTTTCTAAAAATCTGTGGATTCCAGGCCAGGCGCAGTAGCTCACGCCTGTAATCCCAGCACTTTGGGAGGCTGAGGCGGGCGGATCACGAGGTCAGGAGATCGAGACCATCCTGGCTAACACGGTGAAACCCCATCTCTACTAAAAACACAAAAACTACTAAAAACACAAAAAATTAGCCAGGCGTGGTGGTAGGCGCCTGTAGTCCCAGCTACTCAGGAGGCTGAGGCAGGAGAATGGCGTGAACCCAGGAGGCGGAGCTTGCACTGAGCCTAGATCGCGCCACTGCACTCCAGCCTGGGCAACAGAGCGAGAGTACATCTCAGAAAAACAAAAAACAAAACAAAACAAAAAAATCTCTGGATTCCAGCTCCTTCAACATTTGATTAAGATTTTCACGTCTCAATGTAGAAGACTTCAGCCTGTCATCTGCCTTTCACGGAGCGTCTCACACTGTAGTTGGTACCGAGACCTCCTGATATGAGGAAGGAAATGCTGCTGCGTTTCTTCTGGGTCTGTTCTATGGAAGTGTGTATAAAATTGGCCTTGGAAACAGAATATTTTTCTAAACAGAGGAAAATATTTAAGGCCAAAAGCCTGATAGAATCAAAAATGCAAACTGAGTCATAAAACTCTAAAACCAATTGGTAAACCTGTAGACAAACTGGAGTTGGGGAAAAAATAAATAAATCAGGAAGACATTTTACGTGTACAAGTGGCCCATGTGAAGAAGCTGCAGTGAGAAGACGGACGTGAGCCTACCTTCACCACAGCAGCAGAGGCTGCCTCCCATTCTGGTGAGTGGTCCAGCTGGCAGTTCAAACCCAGCGGCAGTTGGGGTGGAGACAGGATACGCATCATCACATGACCTCAGCGACAGGTCATCAGAGAATGTTCAAATGAACGCAGGAACACGCGCCACACTCTGGGGTCCAACTGTCGCCTGGCATCCGTAGCCGCACTTTCATTATGGACAAGGCCACTCAGAGTCCATGTTTACTTCAAAATCTGAATCCTACACCCAGTACTATTATTCCCCTGTGTATGAGATAAACGTTAAATGAGGAAAAAAGATCCGCCTTCCAAATATATTCGATAGTGAAAATTTCAGGGTGAAGAGGGTCAAAACACATTCAGAATAAAATGAGGTTCCTTCCTGGATTTGAAAGACTATCCCCACCCATTTTACTATTCCTGAGTCATCAGTAATTTCTGGTATTCGGGTAGTTCCTAAATTTGTTCCAGATGAAAGCGTAAAATGCCTTAGTATAAAGTCAATTTTTTGTCTGGAACTGAGACTGTACCGTCGGGACGGGTGACTGTTGTCCTCATTGGGCACCAGGGAGGTAGCTGTCCTTGGCATTTATTGAGTGCCCAGTGTATGCACTAGGCTGTTCATGCATCTGCAGAGCCCAGGGTTTTCTTGATGGTTTGGCAGAGAGATGCTTAAACTCAGGGCACTGGGAACAGGACAGGCTGTTGGGTTTTTCAGGTGGAAGCACTGGCTTCTAGATGAGTGCAGCTGGGCAGTGGAGCCGTGAGCTGAGGCCGCTGCTCCCAGAGTGAGGCTCCTGTGGACCATCCCGTCACTCCAGCCTGCCCCAGGCCTCTCCACACCTGCTCAGTGCCGGGCATCAGGCCATGGCTGAGGGCTTACCTGGATGCCTCGCTCTGCCCCTTTCCTTTCACCGCGACACAGCCGGTGTCCAGCAGCATGTTCCAATCGAAGTCACCAGACGGGATAGAACAGATTCTGTGACAGTAGTACCAACGCGTAAGCAGCACTTCCATCAGGCCATGCCAGGTAGGGGCTGGAGTCAGTTTCTCAAACAAGGAATAAACCGCTCTGACTCTGCCACTCTTTCTCTAGCAGCTAAATGAGCACTATGAACAGTTGTAGCAGCACCACCAGACACCGAGTAACTGGCCCCCAAGCCCTGTTCCAGCAGCCGTAACTGCAGCTCCAACTGGACAGGAAACCGGTTTCAGTAACTCACCCTGGGAGACCACGCCACGTGGGCTGGCTCTGGCGGGTTTACAGAGGGCTGCAGTACTGGCTGGTTTGGCAGAGGCTGTGCACGGATGGCTTCAGAGGTCATGTACTTGTGTGCCTTTGTGTCCTGAAGACCTTTTGAGGTATAGGGCCTAATTGTAATACATTTAAATATTAGGTCTCCACCCCATAGTGAACATGGGTCGTATGTTGCATGTATGTATGTTTGGTATGCATGCATCAGGACCATCCTCACGAATGTTCTAGCCCCCGTGAACCTGTGGAAGGTTTCTATCTCGCCAGCCTGTCCCAAGTAAAGCTCCTGCCCAACTCCCTCCTGCATGTGCCAGGCTCTGGCCTTGGCAGGAGAGGCACACGTCCCAGCCTGCAGGATGGCCACGTTGCGCGCTCATAAACTTTCATAAGAAATCAAGTCTCTGGTTGTGCCAGAAGCTCTTTAGTTTAATGAAGTCTCATACCAGGCCTCAGCGACACGATGTACCCATGTAACAAACCTGCACATGAAGCCCCTGAACCTAAAATGAAGCTGTAAGAAAAAAGTCTCCTTTTGTTTTCTCCGGACGTGGCGAATGTCGTGGATTTTTAAGTTAACGGAGTGAATGAATGCTTCCTTTGTAAAGCAGCATTTCAGGTCCACGTCAGCTGTCATTACCCTGTTAATTCAGAACTTCCCGTTAACTTCCTGACTGTGTGTGTGTACTTGTCAGTCAACTCGCAGTGGCTGAAGCAGCAGGAAAACGCACACTTGTCTTCCCCTTGGTCTGGGTCATACAGCGGCAGGTCTTTTATCCCATGTTTGACAGGTATCTCTGTGCTGGAGATTTTCAAACAGGAATTTGCATGTGGCTTTTTAAACATGTTTGCAATTTCTCTGCTATTCTCCTCTTGAGAGGTGGGCGTCTATGCCTCTTCTCATGGGGCTGGGCACTAGCAACAAGCTATCTTTTCTGTGTCTTTGCCCCACACCTGCCAGGGGCCACTCTGGCCAGACCTTGGCTGACACCGGACAGGCTGACTGCCTGGCTCGGCTCTGTGACCCCCTTAGAGCCCATCTATCCTACCTCCCTCCCATCAGCTGGAGGAGCTGAGGCCATGAGGCCCAAGCGGCCAGTGTACAGTGTGAAGGTGGCACACAAAGTCACGAGGCCCTAGACCGAGTCTGGGCTTCCCATCTGCACAGGTGATGTGACACCGTACCTTGTTTTAACCTGAGTGACTCTCTCCTAGCAGAGAGAGCCGGACAAACTCCATTTTACTTTCTTCACTTGCAGCCCCTTTATCCCCCTTAAGGGAAGAGCGAGTGCAAGCTGACTCCACGCACATCCAGGAATGCACCTGCCGATAAGATATTGGGTCAGGCTGTACCAGCAGCTCCCGGGAATGTGCTCAGCGGAAGGTACCTAAAAGCCCCTGCATTTATCTCTTAGTGATAGTTTAAGCCCCTGAACCTGGAACTGTTTTTTTTTTTTTTTTTTTGTAACTGCTTCTATAACCAATTAATTTTTTTAACATTTTGCCTATTCTGCTTCTGTAAAACTGCTTCAGTGGAGCCCCCCTCCCCTATTTAGAGCATAGTATAAAAGAGAATCTAGCCCCTTCTTCGGGGCCGAGAGAATGTTTAGCGCTAGCGGCCTCTCGGTTACCGGCTAATAAAGGACTCCATAATTTGTCTCAAAGTGTGGCGTTTCTCTATAACTCACTTGGTTACAACAGTGACAGCATGCACCTGTGTGCTGTGTGGGGCTGGTGACCAAACAGGAGACTGCCCTGTCAGAGCCACACCTGGCTTCTGTGTCCTGGCTCAGCCATAGACTTCTAGCTCTCCCCAGGGAACCCACAGCCTTGTTAGGGCTGAAGGGAGAGAGCGCGAGACCCCAGCGCCCCTTTGCTACAGAGCCCGAGACCCCAGCGCCCCTTTGCTACAGAGGACCATGTAACGACACATTCGGAGCGGTGAGTTGATTCATGCCTGTGCCCACTCAAGCTCCTGGGGGCCTTGCTCACATGAGAGGGCCCCAGCCCGAGGGCACCGCTGGCCAGAGGCTGGTTAGTATGCGACGAGGCCTCTGGCCTGCCCATGCCTCGCCGGGTGCCTCTTATGGAGCCTTGGAGAAGGCCAGCTCTGGCTCCTGTGCAACATGGAGAACAGGGATCTTGAGCCAGCCTGTTCTGCCTGTGTGTCCAGCAGACACGGCCTCAACGCTTTTTAGACAGTTTCGTCATCTGCTTTGTAATGTGTACTTCGTCAGCTTCTTACAAAGGCACTTTTAAAAGTAGGCCTCAGCGGACCTTTGCAGTAATTATAGTCCATTGTGTACATGAAAACAAGCTTTCGGCAAACATGGATTACTGATCAGAGCAGCAGCAGTGAGACACCAGTGTGCCATGTTGTCCAACACACACTTCCCTCACAGCCCTGCCATGCTCGCTCATGACTTGCTGACAAACTGCCTTGTCGCTAGGAAGCCCTTAATTTTCCTCTGCACTTCCCCAAGAGAAAGAAGGCCTCCCTGTTAGTTAACAGCTGGAGGGGAATGAAAAGAATAAGCTTTTTCTTATTGCAAAACGTTTTTTTCAAAAATTTTATTTTAAAAACAGGGGTACATGTACAGGTTTATTATAAGTAGTTAAACCAGGCAGTTTATCATATAGGTAAATTCGTGTCATGGGGCTTGTTATACAGATTATTTCCTCACCCAGGTACTGAGCCTAGCACCCAATAGTTATTTCTGCTGCTCCTCTCCCTCCTCCCACCCTCCACCCTAAAGTAGGCCCCAGTGTCTGTTGTTCCTTTCTTTGTGTCCATGTGTTCTCGTCATTTAGCTCCCACTTATATGTGAGAATGTGCAGTATTTGGTTTTCTGTTCCTGAGTTAGTTCACTTAGGATAGTGGTCTCCAGGTCTGTCCATGTTTCTGCAAAAGGCGTGATCTCCTTCTTCTTTATGGCTGCATAGTATTCCATGGAGCATATGAACTACATTTTCTTGACTCAGTCAGCTATTATGGGCATTTAGGTCGAATCCCCGCTCCTGCAGAAGCCGGCCTTCTGTGTATCACCGCATGGCCCCGTGACACAGGAAAATGCGTGTCTCTGGAAGAGAGGATGACTGTTTTTCATCCTGCATGGTGAGGAGTTTCCAAAGTTCACGAGCGTTTATTCAGCACTTGCTGTGAGCTGTGCCGATGCTGCCACAGGACAGGTGGTGGGGACACAGCCTGCAGGAACAGAAAACGCCCTGCCCTCAAGAGCCTGCATTTTCCTTGGGGGAGACAGCCAATGAGCCAAGTCCTGGAACCGCCTGCATGGGGAGTGAGCAAGGAGGAAATGCAGTGAGGGGCGGGCAGGAGGGAGAGCTTCACACCCACCACCAGGTCCACACTCTCCTGCTGCCCTCCCTTGGAGGGTCTAATTAGGGCCATGTAAACTTCCTGGGTAGTTGAGATCTGCTTTGGATTCTGGCTTAACAAGACCTTTTCCCGTTTCTCAAGGGGCCCTGGATTATTCAACTGGGAAGGGAAGCTGTAGGGATCATCTGGCCCAGGTAATTCAAAGTGTACCCGTGGAGTCTCTTCTGGGGCCATGAAGCGGAGCTGGGGGAAGCCCAGGGCTCTGGGGATCCTACCTTAACTCGCCTGTTAACTTGTGAAAGACACTTTCTGACCAAAGGCCATAAGATGAGAACCTGGAAAAGCCTCAAGAGAGTCTACATTACCTGGAAGGACTCTGAGGCCTAGAGAGAAAGAACTTGCAAACTGAAGCCTGCGGACTCCCCCTCCAGGCCTCAGCCTGCTGCCGTGAGCTTCCTCTTTCGGCTTTTGTATCTCCAATGTCAAGTGGCCCAGGGAAAACAGGCACCTGCTCTGTGGATGCTCTGCCTGGTGACGTTGCCAGAGTGGGGCGCATCTGTTTCCTGGGGGTGGAATAAAATGAATTCTCCCAGGTCTTACACCTGCTGCTATAAGATGCTTCTGGTCAATGGGTATTTGGAATACTGCCATGTTAGTTAGGGGGCAGGCATCTGGGATCTTTGATTCTGTGCCACAAAACAGTTCCCTTTGCTGGGTCAGAACCCTCCTTACCCTCTGAGCTCACCTGGCCCTGCCACCTGGTATTCCATGACCTTATGTCAAAGGCAACAGAAAGACCACAAGACACCACAGACAATCCATTAGTGTGATCAAATATTTTGGAGATCTCTTGGCATCTGCTTCCTGGTAAATGTGGGGTAACATTGTCTACAGTAAACATCTCAAACTCAACTGTCTACAAGAGCCAAGTAAGTGCCCTAATGAGTGAAGTCGTCCAGGCAGGAACTGAGAATTACAGAAGGGAGGCATCCACTGTTACCCCTGCTTGGAATGCAGCCCTCCAAGACCTGGTCTTCCTTTTTTTTTTTTTTTTTTTTTTTGAGATGGAGTCTTGCCCTGTCGCCCAGGGTAGAGTGCAGTGGCGTGATCTTGGTTTACTGCAACCTCCGCCTCCCGGGTTCAAGCAATTCTCCTGCCTCAGCCTCTCGAGTAGCTGGGATTACAGGTGCTCACCACCATGCCCAGCTAATTTTTTGTATCTTTAGTAGAGACAGGGTCTCACCATGTTGGCCAGGCTGGTCTTGAACTCCTGACCTCATGATCCGCCCCCTTCAGCCTCCCAAAGTGTTGGGATTACAGGCGTGAGCCACCATGTCTGGCCAGGAGAATATCTTGAACCTGAGAGGCAGGGGCTGCAGTGAGCCAAGATCATGCCACTCCACTCCAGCCTGGGCAGCAGAGTGAGACTCTGTCACTAAATAAATAAATTAAATAAATAAATAAACAAACATATCAAAGAAGCAATCAAAAGTAGGAATAAGGAGAAGAGACTATCAAATATGAGAAGCAACCGGGTAGATTTCCTTCATCCTCCCATTGGACTGCCAGCCTGGGCTTCCACTTTAGAACATGGACCCGTTGAATCTGCTTTTTTTTTTTTTTTTTTTTTTTCTTCTTTTCTTTTCTGGGACAGAGTCTTCCTCTGTTGCCCAGGCTGGAGTGCAATGGTGTGATCTTGGCTCACTGCAACCTCTGCCTCCCGGGTTCAAGCAATTCTCCTGCCTCAGCCTCCTGAGTAACTGGGATTACAGGCGCCTGCCACCATTCCCAGCTAATTTTTGTATTTTCAGTAGAGACAGCATTTCACCATGTTGGCCAGCCTGGTCTTGAACTCCTGACCTCAGAACCTGCTTTATTTTTATCATTCTATTTGGATGCTTCCTTAACTCCCTTAACATTTGCTAAAATTGGGTAGGCACTTTACAGTGATGTCCCAACATAATTTTAAGTCTCTTATTGCTTGAAGCTGGGATGCAGAGGTTGCAGTGAGCCAAGATCGTGCCACTCCAGCCTGGATGACAGAGCAAAACTCCATCTCAAAAAAAAAAAAAAAAAAGAAGTCTCTTAAAAGGATAAAAGACGGCCGGGCGCGGTGGCTCAAGCCTGTAATCCCAGCACTTTGGGAGGCCGAGACGGGCGGATCACGAGGTCAGGAGATCGAGACTATCCTGGCTAACACTGTGAAACCCCGTCTCTACTAAGAAATACAAAAAACTAGCCGGGCGAGGTGGTGGGCGCCTGTAGTCCCAGCTACTCCGGAGGCTGAGGCAGGAGAATGGCGTAAAGCCGGGAGGCAGAGCTTGCAGTGAGCTGAGATCTGGCCACTGCACTCCAGCCTGGGCGACAGAACGAGACTCGCCTCAAAAAAAAAAAAAAAAAAAAAAAAAGGATAAAAGACATGATACATGGTAGAAGTAAACTTTGAAATACTGTCCTCTCTAAATGTTGGTGTTGTTTAGAGAATTAAAATATTTGGCTTAGCCACCTGGATTTCTTAAAATGACTTCTAAAATGTTGCATTTACTAAATCTTCTTTCCTGGTCACTCATTGACTTAATTTCTGTCCTTATGTGCTGTGTCCAGGACATTTAGATATAGGAGGTAAATTCTAGCACATTTGGGGAACACCATGAATACAGGAGCTGGCAAACACATGGAGTGAAACAGGGGCCAAGAATTGCTGTGAATATTAAAGATAAATAAAGACCAGTAACAGGCAAGAGACACACAATTCATTGATCAGATTCATAGTTATAAAAAAAATGCTCTTGCTTAAAGATTATCCCATTTCTGGGAAAATGGTTATTGCTGTCTCTCTCTCTGCTCTCTTTTCTACATTAACATAGAGTAAAATGAATTTTTAGGGGATGTTTACAGTTCAATGCATCTTAACAAGTGTATAGAGTCATGCAACCACCACCACAAACAGGACACAGCACAGTACCATCACCCCAAAATCTCCCTCATGCTGCACTCCCTCCACAGTCACCCCCCACCCACTCACACCTCCTGGCAACCACTGATCTGTTCTCCATCACTACAGTTTTGTCTTTTCAAGAAGAATGTGATAGAAATGGAATCACACAGAGCTTGTAACATTTTGATATTTGGCTTCTTTCTCCCTTTTTTTTTTTTTTTTTTTTTTTTTTTGAGACACAGTTGTCACTCTTGTTGCCCAGGCTGGAGTGCAGTGGCGTGATCTCAGCTCACTGCAACCTCTGCCTCCCGTTTTTAAGGGATTCTCCTGCCTCAGCCTCCCGAGTAGCTGGGATTACAAGCACCTGCCACCGCACCCAGCTAATTTTTGTATTTTTAGTAGAGATGGGGTTTCACCATCTTGGCCAGGCTGGTCTCGGACTTCTGACCTCGTGATCCACCCGCCTCAGCCTCCCAAAGTGCTGGGATTACAGGCGTGAGCCACCGGGCCCAGCCTTTATTTATTTATTTATTTATTTATTTATTTATTTATTTATGTTTGAGACAGGGTCTTGCTCCATCATGGCTCCATAACGCCACTGCAGCCTCCGCCTCCTGGGCTCAAGTGATCCTTCCACTGCAACCTCTCCAGTAGCTGGGACTACAGAGGCCCGCCACCATGCCCAGCTAATTTTTTTTTTTTTTTTTTTTTTTTTGAGACGGAGTCTCGCTCTGTCCCCCAGGCTGGAGTGCAGTGGCGCAATCTCGGCTCACTGCAACCTTCGCCTTCTGGGCTCAAGCAATTCTCCTGCCTCAGTCTCCCAAGTAGCTGGGATTACAGGCATGTGCCACCACACCCGGCTAATTTTTGTATTTTTAGTAGAGACCAGGTTTCACCATGTTGGCCAGGCTGGTCTCAAACTCCTGACCTCAGGTGATTTACCCACCTTTGGCCTCAAAAAGTGTTGGGATTCCAGGCGTGAGCCACCGCGCCTGGCCTAAATATTTATTTATTTATTTATAATACTTGTTTGAATTCTCCTTTTTGTACTTAACGCTGGCTCCATCGTGCGCAACACTGCCCTCTGCCGTCAGGACTTGTGTCTGAGACCCTCGGCCCGCAGTCTTGCTGCAGATGCCGAGCTGGCAGAAAAGCCTCCTGCACTTCCCGTGTGGTTAAACGATGGTGGACAAGTCCAAGACGGAAAGAATAGCTAATTATGTGCCTTAAGATACTTTCCTGGAGGTCCCCAGGTGAAATACTAATCAGATCCTTCAGCACTTCCTCCTGTCCAAAAGGATCCTACTATATTCCTGTTTCTTTGTCATTAACCAATCATGGTTTTTCAGTGATGCATTATCTCATTTCGACAAAATATCTGAGAGTTGGCTGGGCACAGGGGCTCATGCCTGTAATGCCAGCTATTGGGGAGGTCATAGAGGGAGGATTGCTGGAGACCCAGAGTTCAAGACCAGCCTGGGCAACAAAAGCAAGCCCTAGTCTCTACAAAAAATATAAAAATTAGGAGGTCAAGGCAGGTGGATCACTTGAAGTCAAGAATTCAAGATCAGTCTGGCCTACATGGAGAAACCCTGTCTCTACTAAAAATACAAAAATTAGCCAGCCGTGGTGGTACACGCCTGTAATTCCAGCTACTCAGGAGGCCGAGGCATGAGAATCACTTGAACCTGAGAGGTGGAGGTTGCAGTAAGCCATGGTCATGCCACTGCACTCCAACCTGGGTGACAGAGCAAGACCCTGTTAAGAAAGAAGAAACAAGAAAGAGAGAGAGAGACAAAGAGAGAGAAAGAAATAGAAAAGAAGGAAAGAAGGAGAGAGAGAAAGAAAGGAAAGAAGGAACAGAAGTAGAAGGAAGGAAGACACAGATAAGAGCAGCAAAATAAGAGAAGAAAAAGAAGCAGTAGAGAATCAAAAGAGCCAAAAATTGGCTCTTTGAAAAGACTAATAAAATCGACACATTTTTTAGCAACACTAATCAAAGGGGGAAGAAAGAAAAGGCAATGTAAAGCTGAGATGAAAAGGGAGTACGTTTCTGATTTGAACGTGGCAACTTAAAGATAGAATTTCCCTCTTTATAGGAAACAATCATGAAAATAATAAGAAGCAAGCCGGGCGCAGTGGCTCATGCCTGTAATCCCAGCACTTTGGGAGGCCGAGCTGGGAGGATCACTTGAGCCCAGGAGTTTGAGACCAACCTGGGCGACATAATGAGACCTTACAAAACAAATAAAATTAAATTTCAAAAACATAGTTAGATACCAGTTTATCCCCAACAGATTGACACAAGTTCAAAGTCAACAGTATCCTGTGTCAGTAAAGACATACAGCAACTGGAAGTCTCCTGTGCATGTTAGCCACGTTTATACCCTTCATTTCACTCTTAACGATACATGCTAGAGAAACTCTTACTCATGTGCTCCACGGACAGGTAGGAAGGCCCAAGGTAACCTTGTTTGTAATTAAGAAAAAATAAAAATAGGAAACAAGCCAAGTGTACAATGGGATAATGGATTAGTAAATTGCAATACCCAAGGAAACTGCATATGTGCACACATCAACATGAATGAACCCTCTGACATAATGTTGAAGACCATTTGAAAACGAACAGAACGATCCACGTTTGAGCGACGAGATGAGGAGTCGAGATCGTCTTTCCCCCCTCTCCCTCTCCCTCCTCCCTCTCCCTCTCCCCTCCCTCCCTCTCCCTCTCCTCCCTCCCTTTCTTCTTCCCGAGAAGGTGCTGTCTTTCCATTGCCCAGTTTGAGTGCAGTGATGCAATCATAGTTTCATTGCAGTCTTGACTCCTCCTGTCTCCTCAAGCAATCCTCCCACCTCAGCCTCCTGAGTAGCTGGGACAAAGGCATGCACCAACATACCCAACTTTTAATTTTTGATGGAGTCTCAGCCTGTCACCCAGGCTGAGGCAGGGCGGATCTCGCTCATTGCAGCCTGGCCTCAGCCCACACTATTTTTCCACCTCAGCCTGAGGCTGGGACTACAAGCACCTGCCACCATGCCCAGCTAATTTTTAATATTTTAGTAGAGACGGGGTTTCACTGCGTCTTGATCTCCTGACCTCATGATCCTCCCGGCCGCCCCCAAAGTTGGGATTACAGGCGCGGAGCCACCGCTTCAGCCTAATTTTAAAATTGTTTGTAGAGATAGGATCTCACTATGTTGCCCAGGCTGGTCTCATATCCCTTGGCCTCGGCATGCATTCTGCCTCTCGCCTCCTGGCAAAGTGCTGGGATTCCAGGAGTGAGCCACCGTACCCAGTCAGCATTCTATTTCTTAAGCAGCCTGTTGGGTGTATAAGGGCTCATTTCATTATTTTTCACACCTTATATATGCATGTAGAAATATATATGCTTCATATATATGAAAAATAAAATCTCATAAGAAAAAATCTAATCTAAACCAAAAGAGGACTGTCTGTATCTGCAGCAGTTATGAAAAATGAAAATGCTTTCTTGTTGATGCTCCAGGAGAGCTGGGGAGCACACGAGCCGTTAGTGCCTGTCGTCTGCACGTCATCAAACCCTTCGGATCTCAGAAGTTCCCCAGATGGGACCCACCAGCAAGAGGGCCCCGTGTTGTTGGAGGTGGCACCGACCTCTGTGGCTTGTCCCAGGGTCACCAGAAATTCCGAAGAGACATAGATATGGTCTGTGAGATGAAATAAGCGAAACCTTCACTTCTACTTATTTGGAAAGCCGCCCTCAGACTTAGTTTCTTCGTCTGAAAAATGGGCATAGTTAATTACTACCTGATGGGGTTATTGTGAGAATCATATGAGCTAATCTATGCTCAGGATGCAAAGCATGGAACTCCTCTTGCCTTCTGAAATTACATGAGAAGAGCTCCAGCAGCACTCCTTCATCCCGAGACTCCCAGCCTTGCGCAGTCCAGAGAAGGTCACTGTAGATTAAAATAGACCTGAGAGACACATCTACCAAACGCAGCGTGTGGACTTTAGGTAGATTCTGACTGAAACCTACCAACTGCAGTTGTCCCACTTGATCCGTGGTTTCACTTGCCAGCATTTCAGTTGCTTGTGGTACAATTCAATAAGATATTTTTAGGGAGAGAGACCACATTCACATAACATTTATTACAGTATATTATCAATTATTGTTGTTAAACTCTTCCTGTGCCTCATTTATAATTACACTTTACTATAAGTGTGTATGTATAGGAAAAAATATAGTATACAAGGGCTCAGCACTATCTGTGGTTTCACGGCATCCATAGGATCTTGGAACATATACCCCGCGGAGAAGCGGGGACTGCAGTATAAAAAAAACGTACTTGAGAAAATCAGGAAAATGCAAATAAGGATTGGGCATTAGAAGATGCTAAAGTGGCCGGATACAGTGGCTCACGCCTGTAATTCCAAAACTTTGGGAGGCCGAGGCAGGTGGATCACCTGAGGTCAGGAGTTTGAAACCAGCCAGGCCAACATGGTGAAACCCCATCTCTACTAAAAATGCAAAAATTAGCCGGGCGTGGTTGCGGGTGCCTGTAATCCCAGCTACTAGGGAGGCTGAGGCAGGCGAATCGCTTGAACCCGGGAGACGGACGTTGCAGTGAGCCGAGATCATGCCACTGCACTCCAGCTTGGCCAACAGAGCAAGGCTCTGTCAAAAAAAAAAAAAAAAAGATGCCAAAGTGTGATAGTGCGATTGGGTTTTTAAAAAATTCTTACCCTCATGGTAGCATGCGCCTGTAGTCCCAGCTGAGGTGGGAAGACTGCTTGAGGCCAGGAGTTCAAGACCAGCCTGGGCAACATAGCAAGATCATATATACACACAAAAAAATTAGCCAGGCATGCTGATGTGTGCCTGTAATCTTAGCTACTTGGGAGGCTGACTCAGGGAGATCACTTGAGCCCAGGAGTTTGAGGCTACAGTGAGCCAAGCTCACACTACTGCACTCCAGCCTGGGCAACAGAGTGAGACCCCATCTCTTAAGAAGAAAATTTTATCCTTTAGAGATACAGCCTAAAGTATTTATGGATAAAATACTATGGAGGTTTGCTTTTAAATAATCTGATCGTGTGAGTGGATGTGAGTGGATAAAGATGAAACAAGAGGCCAGGCGCTGTGGCTCATAGCTGTAATCCCAGCACTTTGGGAGGCCGAGGAGGGTGGATCACTTAAGGTCAGGAGTTCAAGACAAGCTTGGTCAATATGGTGAAACCCCATCTCTACTGAAAATACAAAAATCAGCTGGGCATGACGGTGGGCGCCTGTAATCCCAGCTACTCAGGAGGCTGAGGCACGAGAATCGCTTGAACCAGGGAGGCAGAGGTTGCAGTGAGCCGAGGTTGTGCCACTGCACTCCAGTCTGGATGACAGAGCGAGACTCCATCTCAAAAAAAAAAAAAAAGATGAAACGAGTGGTCCTGAGATGCTCACTGTAGCTGGCTGGTGGCTACCTGATGGGTACAAGAGAGTTTCTTGCTCTCTTCATTCTTCTTTGATGTATGTGTGAAATGTTGTGTGAAAGGAGGGAGAGAGGATGGGAGAGAAGCAGGGAGGAAGGAAAGTACTCTGAACATTTCTTGTCGTGTAGGGAAGAACTCCAGCGCATCTCAGACCACCAGAGCTTGGGCCACCAAGCACTGCTACTGAGGGTTGCCCTCCTGCTTGCAGTGACATCACTAGCAGCATAAGCTTCTAGAAGAGGATGGTTCCACACGCAATGCCAGCTTCACCAGTCCTTCTGGGCACAAACACCCCCGAGGGACTCCTGCATTGAGAATGCAGGGTCTGAGTGGGCTCCAGCATTTGTCCCTGTGGATTCCACAGCCCGTGTCCTCTCCAGGCCCAGGAAATCCAGCACAAGATGTAGGGTCACTTTCCTTTTTCAACCTCCTGAAATGCCAGAGCAGCTCCCCTTCAAATTTTCCCACCCCTTCAGAAGGGGCTCAGATCTGGGAGGAAAAGGGTTCTCAGTGTGGGGCACTGTTGCCCTCCACAGGCCACAGAGGACCCTCCTGGGAAGGAGAAAGAGATGGGAGGGCTGAGTGGGGAGCACTTTTCTGGTCATACCTGTTGCTCCCCATTCTACCTCCCCTGACTTGAATACAGACAAGGAGACCTCTTACTATTCATGGCCGGGCGCAGCGGCTCACGTCTGTAATCCCAGCACTTTGGGAGGCCAAGGCGGGCAGATCACTTGAGGTCAGGAGTTCAAGACCAGCCTGGCCAACATGGTAAAACCCCATCTCCACTAAAATGACAAAAATTAGACTGGCGTGGTGGCGCGCACCTGTAATCCCAGCTAGTCAGGAGGCTGAGGCATGAGAATCACTTGAACCCAGGAGGCGGAGGTTGCAGTGAGCTGAGATTGCACCACTGCACTCCAGCTTGGCCGACAGAGTGAGATTCTGTCTCAAAAAAAAAAAAAAAAAAAGTGACTTCATAAAAGTTACATGCCCATAAATCTCCACGCTACAAGCCAGGGAAACAGTGAGACGCCAGGTGCAGATGGGAGTGGTCTGTTCCCACTCTCGAGATCCAGAGCTCCTCATGCATCCACCAACTTGTGGTCATTTGCTTCTTCTCACGGACATTCCTGAGAGGAGACTTCCCACCAGCCTAACATATTGTCCGGGAGAAAGTCACTTCCCAACCTTGCTTTAGGCCAGTCTTTACTGAGAGACAGGCATGCGCCTCCGAAGTGAGAACACTTCCTCCCAAAGCACGTTAGTATATGAGTATCTTCCAGCCAATTTCTTTCCTTTGAAAAAACCTTACTGGCCAAAATTTTTCAAAATAAAAAACTGGGGAGAGGAAGATTCTAAGACAGTGGAGTAGCAAGTTCCAGAAATCTGTCTCTTCACCTAGACAACAATTGCGCTGGCAGAATCTGTCTGATGTAACCATTTTGGAACTCTGGAGCCTATTGAAGGCTTCCAATTGTGGCTAATTTGGGTCAATTTCAGCTCTCAGTAGGCAGCAGCCACCTATCCCCCATCCCATGCCCCTGGCAGGCAGCTGTGCACATGTTCCTAGAGCAGCTTGCAGACAGCTGGTGGGTGGGAGCCAGGTGAACAAAAAGGACCCTCTCCTCCAAATATGGGAGGTCTGTGCACTGCTCACTGATTGCTGCTTCTGATCACTGAGGTGCAGACAAAGAGGTCGTGGTTATTGTAGTTGCACCTGCCCCCAATGTTGTAAGCCCTTCCCCCTCTGACTGACGTGACTTCCAGAGGATTTAAGGAGTGTGGGCCTGCCCCCACCTGTTTCACATTTCTCTTCTTCCCCTCTTGGGAGGCAGACATTGAAGACCAGGACATTCAAAAGCAACTGCATATATGGGGGAAATTAGAGAGTCCCATGAGTGCCCCAGGGAAGGCGCAGATTCAGAGAAGACTCGAGAAGACCTTAAGTTTATAGCTTTGGCTGATCGTTGGTACGGAGACAGACTACAAAGATTAATTTTTAAAAAAATGTCTGGCCAGGTGTGGTAGCTCACGCCTGTAATCCCAGCACTTTGGGAGGCCAAGATGGGTTGATCACCTGAGGTCAGGAGTTTGAGACCAGCTTGGCCAACATGGTGAAACCCTGTCCTCTACTAAAAATACAAAACTTGGCTGTGCGTGGTAGCTCACGCCTGTAATCCCAGCACTTTGGGAGGCTGAGGTGAGTGGATTGCCTGAGGCCACGAGTTGGAGACCAGCCTGGCTAACATGGCAAAACCCCGTCTGTACTAAAATTTAAAAAATTAGCCAGGCATGGTAGCACATGCCTGTAATCCCAGCTACTCGGAAAGCTGAGGTAGGAGAATTGCTTGAACCCAGGCGGCAGAGGTTGCAGTGAGCTGAGATCGCACCATTGCACTCTAGCCTGAGCAACAGAGGAAGACTCCATCTCCCAAAAAAAAAAAAAAAAAAAAAAAAAATCCAGGTATGGTGGTGAACACTTATAGTCCCAGCTACTCTGGGAGCTGAGGCACAAGAATTGCTTGAACCTGGGAGGTGGAGGTTACAGAGAGCCAAGATCCAGCCACCGAACTCCAGCCTGGGTGACAGAGTGAGACTGTCTCCGAAAAAAAAAATAAAAGAAAGAAAGAAAAAGGATTGAAGAGGCCAGGCGCGGTAGCTCACGCCTGTAACCCCGACACTTTGGGAGGCTGAGGCGGGTGGATCACTTGAGGTCAGGAGTTTGAGACCAGTCTGGCCAACATGGTGAAACCCAGTCTCTACTAAAAACACACAAAAAATTAGCCAGGTGTGGTGGTGTGTGCCTGTAGTCCCAGCTACTCAGGAGGCTGAGGCAGGAGATGGAGGGTGCAGTGAGCTGAGATCGTGCCACTACACTTCAGCCTGAAGGACAGAGGGAGACTGTCTCTCAAAAAAAAAAAAAAAAAATTGAAGAAAAGTGAACAGAGCCTACAGGACCTGCGAGACCATCAAGTGGACCAAAATACACTTTGTGGGGGCCCCAGAAGTGCATACTTGTCTGTAAGTAGTGTTTTCCCAGCATGACTTGGAGGAAACCCTGCCTTTCTGGCTTATGCTCGGCCACAGCCGAGACCAACCCAGAAACACTGGCGCCTCGGGCAGAGAGGTGAGCCTGGTGGAGGGACACTCCAGTTGGGAACTGGACAGCCCCAGTTCTGCAAATAACTGCATGTGCTTGTGAGACCGACTCACCCCACAAATCCTCTTTTCCTCATCTCTGAAGGAGGGAGAACATCAGCACCCCCTTCTGGCAGTGTGAGGGTTTCAGTAGGGGACACATCGTGGAGGAAGGCTGGGATTTGCTCACACCACTACTTAGATGTGCAAAGAAGATGTGTTCAAGTGAATCTTCTTCCCAAGTCATGGGTGCTTGCGGGGGTGTGCCAAGACTTTAGCTTAGCATCTCAGTCTCTTCTCAGTTTCTTTTAAAGTCCAACTTTGAACCTAGAGATGTGTGAACAGTATCTTGTGAAGGACAATGTCTTTCAGATGAATGTTCTATCATTTGGATGGAAATGATATTGAATCCACTCCTTGTGCAAACAAGCCCTGTGTATGTATGTATGCGTGTGGGGATGGGGGGTACTTAGGTGACATGTGCAAGGAGAGAAGGCTCAGGGACACCCTGAGGTTCATGCCATCCTCCACAGTGGAGGGTCTGGTTTGGTCTGGCCTTGGACAAGTGACTGCCATGGGGTGACCGGTCCCATCTGGTCTGTGGGCCACGCTGGAGTCTCTGGTTCCAGCCATTTGCCTGTGACCATGGAGGCCACGCATCTTGGAGCCCATGTGTCCTCACCCCCGGCCTCCACTGGCCCCTCAGCACTCCATGTCCTCCCATGGGGCCTACAGGAACTTCTGGATCCATGCAGCCCTCAGCCAGGCCATGGGCTGCTGGGAGCCCTGCCTCGGGCTCATCTGTCCGCTGCTTCCCTGTCAGTCCTGCACCATGCTGTGAAAGGCTTCTCCACGTGCACCTGCAGACCCTGGGGGACCCGGGGTTCCCTGAATCTACCTGGATCTATCAGGCATTCCCCCATTGTAGTTTCAACTTGCAAATGAAGCCAACAGTACATGCACTCTGGCCCTCGCTGCTCTCTTTGCCCCTCTTTTTCTTCCCTCATTTTGTGGGCAGGAGAAAGGGGCATCCTGGACCACATCCCCCTCTTCCCAGGAGCCTTAGTGGGATTTCTCTACACCATGGAAAAAAGCTTTATAATTTGGTCCAGTGGTCTTCAAACGCTGTGCTCACTGTGGCAGCTCATGGAGGCTGCTCATCACCTACTCCCACCCTCACCTTCCAGTGCCATGGGAGAGGATTGCTCCCTGCCCTCTTGTGCTTGGGTGGGCCATGTGGCAGGAGCAAGAGCAAAACCTGTGTCACTCTCCCTCACAACTCAGAGCCACCACCAACCCACCATAGAAGGGAAGTGTGACCAAGAAATAGATCTCCGTTTTTACACCCACTAAGATTTCGAGATTGTTTATAATTGCAGAGTACCCTGGACGATCCTGACTGATGTAGCTCCTGAAAGAAGTTTTTAAAAACTATGTGTATTCTCTGGCTGGGCGCGGTGGCTCACACCTGTAATCCCAGCACTTTGGGAGGCCACGGTGGTTGGATCACTTGAGGTCAGGAGTTCAAGACCAGCCTGGTCAACATGGTGAAACCCCATCTCTACTAAAAATATAAAAATTAGCTGGGGGTGGTGATGGGAGCCTGTCATCTCAGCTACTCTCGGGAGGCTGAGGCATAAGAATTGCCTGAACTCGGGCCGGGCGCGGTGGCTCAAGCCTGTAATCCCAGCACTTTGGGAGGCCGAGACGGGAGGATCACGAGGTCAGAGGACAGACCATCCTGGCTAACACGGTGAAACCCCGCCTCTACTAAAACACAAAACTAGCCGGGCGAGGCATGGGCTGCCTCTGTAGTCCCAGCTACTCCGGAGGCTGAGGCAGGAGAATGGCAGGAACCCGGAGGCGGAGCTTGCAGTGAGCTGGAGATCCGCCACAGCATTCCAGCTCATGACAGAGCAAGATCTGCCTCAAAAAAAAAAAAAAAAAAAAAAAAAAAAAAAAAAAAGAATTGCCTGAACCCGGGAGGCAGAGGTTGCAGTGAGCCTAGATCTCACCACTGTACTCCAGCCTGGGCAACAGAGCGAGACTCCATCTCAAAAAAAAAAATGAATTTAAAAACTTTTTAAAACTATGTGTGTTCTCTTGCATATATTTTTAAGATGATATATAAAATTTTCACTATACATTTAAATAGTTGTAAGAGATATAATTTCCCAACTATTGTAATGATTGACATCAAAATAAAAACTATTTCATTCATCTTTTAAATGGACCCAATGAAATCTAAGTATTGAAACATTTTCTCACTACCACCAGATTTTTTTTTTTGACACAGAGTCTCACTTTGTTGGCCAGGCTGAAGTGCAGTGGTGAGATCTCGGCTCACTGCAACCTCCATCTCCCAGGCTCAAGCAATTCTCCTGCCTCAGCCTCCCGAGTAGCTGGGATTACAGGCACCCGCTACCATGCCCGGCTAATTTTTGTATTTTAGTAGAGACGGGGTTTCACCATATAGGCCAGACTGGTCTTGAAATCCTGACCTCAGATGATCCGCCCTACTCTGCCTCTGAAAGTGCTGGGATTACAGGTGTGAGCCACAGTGCCTGGCCTCTTTTTATATCAGAAATAGAAAAGAAAATATTAAACATTTTATAGCCAGGGCGACTTCCCACCTCCTCTTTTGTCTGGAAATGCATTCCTCTTGAGGGAATCCCCTAGGAGCAAAGCAAAGAAGGCTGTAGCTTTTGTCTGTAATCCCAGCACTTTGGGAGGCCAAGGCAGGAGGATCACTGGAGCCCAGTAGTTTGAGCACCAGTCTGGGCAACATAACAAGACCTCCTCTCTACAAAAAAAATAAAATAAAAATTCGGGTGTGGTAGCAAGTGCCTATAGTACCAGCAACTCAAGAGGTTGAGGTGAGGGGAGACTTTGAGCCGGGGAGTTTGAGGTTACAATAAGCTATGATTACACCACTGCACTTCAGTCCAGGTGACCCTATCTCAAAAAATAAATATTTTAAACATTTTAATTGTTTTTTTTTTTTTTTTTTTTTTGAGACGGAGTCTCGCTCTGTCGCCCAGGCTGAGTGCAGTGGCCGGATCTCAGCTCACTGCAAGCTCCGCCTCCCGGGTTTACGCCATTCTCCTGCCTCAGCCTCCCGAGTAGCTGGGACTACAGGCGCCGGCCACCGCGCCCGGCTAGTTTTTTGTATTTTTTTTTAGTAGAGACGGGGTTTCACCGCGTTAGCCAGGATGGTCTCGATCTCCTGACCTCGTGATCCGCCCGTCTCGGCCTCCCAAAGTGCTAGGATTACAGGCTTGAGCCACCGCGCCCGGCCCATTTTAATTGTTTTTAATTCAAAGAAAATATTAAACATTTTAAAGATGAAATAAAAGAAAAAAATATATATTCCATTACATGATTTGATGAAAGAGTCTGGCTCCATTCTTGAATAACACACAGCATCTGAAATAAATCTCACAAAACTATCATCAGTGAGTTCCAGCCAGCATGTCTGAAAACGCTGCTATTCCCAGACAACAGGCCGACTCCACGCAAGACTCAGCACCACCACCCTCTGCTGCTCCCGATGCTCGGAGGCTTGTCCTAAGGACGCGTCCTAAGATGATTGCTGAGAACAGGGACAGAAGTGCTTCCAAAGGGGTCAGTATTTTCTCTGTGCTCTCTTGGCTTTGCTCCTAGGGGATTCCATCAAGAAGGATACATTTCCAGACAAAAGGGGAGGTGGGAAATGCAAAGCAGTTAACTAAATTTAAATTGCCATCTTAGCCGGTCATGGTGATTCAGGTCTGTAGTCCCAGCTACTTGGTAGACCGAGGCAGGAGAAGCGCTTGAGCCTAGGAGTTCAAGACCAGCCTGGGCAACATAGCAAGGTCCTGTCTCTACAAAAATAAACACAAAAATCAAAAAATTAGCCGGGCATGGTGGTGCATGCCTGGAGTCCCAGTTACTAGGGAGGCTGAAGTGGGACAATTGCTTGAGCCCGGGAGTCTGAGACTGCAGTGAGCCATGATTGCCACTGTGATATATTCAGCCTGGGCAACAGAGCAAAACCCTGTCTCAAAAAAAAAAAAAAAAAAAATTGCCATGAATTCCCTAACCTCACTCCCATGCCCCTGCCTTCAGAACTTCATCAAAGAGGGACAACTCCACACAGTGACATCTGGGGCAGGCATCATGGAGAAGAGAGAGACTGTCACCTCAGATGCTGTTCCAGCCTGGCCAACTTTAGGCAAGAAGACATATGGAAGTTGAGTCCTGGAAACTGATTCCCTTAAAGCTATGCATGTCACTGGAATGTAAACATACCATCCAGTATCACTGCAATATTTTCTGGCACTACCCAAATTTTCAAGACACTTCAGCTAACAATCATAGATAAATCTTTTACCAAATTTTTTTAGGCCACGTGCGGTGGCTTTCGCCTGTAATCCCAACACTTTAGGACGCTAAGGTGGGCGGATCACCTGAGGTCAGGAGTTCAAGAGCAGACTGGCCAACATGGTGAAACCCCATCTCTACTCAAAATACAAAAATTAGCCAGGCGTTAAATTAGCTGGGCATAGTGGCGGCAAGCCTGTAGTTCCAGCTACTTGGGAGGCTGAGGCATGAGAATCGCTCGAACCTGGAAGGCAGAGGTTACAGTGAGCTGAGATCACGCCACTGCACTCCGAGTGCAGAGTGAGACCCTGTCTCAAAAAAAAATTTTTTTTAATTCCATATACTAGTGATATGGAAGGAAAGTGCTGGGAAGGAAGAGTGTGGTCCCTTCAAATGATACAAAACAGGGGAAGGGAAGTGCTGGGTAGAGGAGGGCCTGGCCCCTGGCTGGGCTCCACCCCCGGCCTGTGCCCACGGACCTAGGTGAGGACAGGCATTTTTGTTTTCCTGCCCAAATATTGCATTTCCCAAGACCACCCTAGCCTGCCACACCCCTATCTTGTGCCTGGAAACACCCCCAAGACTGTAGCTGGAAGACACACAGGAGGCTAAATGCTGAGAGGAACACACGGACAGGCATGCTGGCAGGCCATCAACCAGAATGATGTAGAGTTTGGCTGGGGCAGTTGGAGATCTCCGGCAACTGAGAGGCCCGACTCCAGGAAAAAACCATCTCCCTTCTGGCTCCCCCATCTGAGAGCTACTTCTACTCAATAAAACCTTGCACTCATTTGCCAAGATCATGTGTGATTCGATTCTTCTGGTACACCAAAGCAAGGACCACAGGACACAGAAAGCCCTCTGTTCTTTTGTTGTTGTTGTTGTTGTTGAGACCGAGTCTCGCTCTGTCGCCCAGGCTGGAGTGCAGTGGCGAGATCTCGGCTCACTGCAAGCTCCACCTCCCGGGTTCATGCCATTCTCCTGCCTCAGCTTCCCAAGTAGCTGGGACTACAGGTGCCCGCCACCATGCCCGGCTAATTTTTTGTATTTTTTAGTAGAGAGGGGGTTTCACTGTGTTAGCCAGGATTGTCTCAATCTCCTGACCTCGTGATCCGTCTGCCTCGGCCTCCCAAAGTGCTGGGATTACAGGCCTGAGCCACAGTGCCCGGCCCTCTGTTCTTTGATAAGGCAGGGGTCTAATTGAGCTGACTAACATGAACTGCCTATGGATGGCTAAACTAAAAGAGCACACGGTAATGAGAGGTGACAGCCTGCTACCAGCCCTCGCATGCTCTCAGCGCCTCCACAGCCTCGGGGTCCACTCTGGCCACGCTTGAGCCCTTCATCCTCCATTGCACTGTGGGAGCCCCTCTCTGGGCTGGCCGAGGCCAGAGCCAGCTCCCTCTGCTTGCGGGGAGGGGTGGAAGGAGAGGCGTGGGTGGGAACCAGGGCTGCGCCCAGCGCTCACAGACCAGCGAGAGTTCAGGGTGGGCACGGGCTCAGCGGGCCCCACACTGGGCAGTGGGCTCAGCATGCTGCCGCCCCAGGCAGTGAGGGGCTTAGCACTCGGGTCAACAGCTGCGGAGGGTGCGCCGAGTCCCACAGCACTGCCGGCCCGCCAGCACGGTGCTGGAATTCTCACCAGGCCTCAGCAGCGTTCCTGCGGGGCAGGGCTCGGGACCTGCAGCCTGCCATGCCCGAGCCTCCCACCCCGTGTGGGCTCCCGCACAGCCAGAATCTCCCCAACAGGTGCCGCCCCCTGCTCCGCTGAGTCCCTGGTCTCATTGACTTCCCAAGGGCTGAGGAGTGTGGGGCACAGCGCAGGATTGGCGAGCAGCTGCACCACGCCCCCCACTGGGGATCCACTAGGCTAAGTCAGCTGGGCTCCTGAGTAGGGTGGGGACTTGGAGAGCTTTTACGTGTAGCTAAAGGATTGTAAATGCACCAATCAGCACTCTGTGTCTAGCTCAAGGTTTGTAAACGCACCAATCAGCACTCTGTGTCTAGCTCAAGGTTTGTAAACGCACCAATCAGCACCCTGTCAAAACAGACCAATCAGCTCTCTGTAAAATGGACCAATCAGCAGGATGTGGGTGAGGTCAGATAAGAGAATAAAAGTAGGCTGCCCCAGCCAGCAGCGGCAACCTCTTGGGTCTCCTTCCACAGTGTGGAAGCTTCATTCTTTCACTGTATACAATAAATCTGGCTGCTGCTCACTTATTGGGTCTGCACTACCTTTATGAGCTGTAACACTCACTGAGAAAGTCTGCAGCTTCACTCCTGAGGCCTGTGAGACCACAAACCCAGCAGAAGAAAGAAACTCTGGACACACCATCTTTAAGAACTGTAACACTCACCGCAAGGGTCCGTGGCTTCATTCTTGAAGTCAGTAAGACCAAGAACCCACAAATTCCGAACACAGTAACACACGCCCACTGGGGCATCAGGAGCTGTAAACATTCACCCCTAGGCAGTGCTGTGGGGTCGGAGATCCACAACCTGCCCATCTGTATGCTCCCCCAGAGGTTCGAGCAGAGGCAGCACTGAAGAAGCGAGCCACACCCCCACCACACGAACTGCATTTCACTAGTCAATAAAGTAGCAAAACCTATTTTTTGTTCCCTCCCAGAAAGACTTTGTGTACCCAGAAATCTGTGTACCCCTAGTGTGAAAATCTCTGAGCTTATCTACCTGACCTGGGAGCTAAAGACATTGAGGAAATCCTTTTCTATTTCAACCTTGTTGGCTCTCAGTGCTTACCTGAAGTAGAAGCTTTGCATTCCAGCAATAGCACTAAGGCAAAAGTTGTATTTAGTCAGAGGTTACATATAAGGGACTGCAGCAGAAAAAAGAATCATAATGATAGAACTTAAAGCTCTTGTCCCCATTATGCCTGTAAAGCACAGTGACAAACAAGTAATGAGCACCAAGACCAGGGCTGTCAGAACAGCCACGCTTCACAAGCATGAGCTGGGCTCATGCAGTTGGGCTCCAGGCTGTGATGCCACAGCAGGGACCAAGTGACTTGGTGCAGAAGGGCCGCTGCTGAGCTAAGGCTCTGAACCAGAGCTTGTCATGGCCCAGAAATGAAATGCAAACCCCATGTCAGCCCTGGGCTGGCCCCAGGACCCACTTTAACAGCTCTAGGATTCCCCTGTGGGCTTTAGTCCCCGTGAGATGGAGGTGGAGGGTCCACGGGACCTCCCATGAGGTTGGGTGGGTGGGGAGGCTGCCAGTCATCCTGGGTGGCCACTCAAGCTCTCCATTCCCAGGCAGGAAGCTGCCATCTGGTGAAGAAATGGCAGAGAAAGGCTCAGAGTAGAGGACACAGCTGGGCAGGTTCTACCCTCCCTTCTGCCGGGTGCAACAGGAAGCCCCTGGAGAGTGGGACCTCTATTTGCAAACCCCTGAAGGTCCCACAGGGGAAAGAACACAAGATTTGCAGTCGGTTGGACCTGAGCACGCAACATGGCCCTGCCTGACTCACTGAGTGACCTTGGCCTTCTGCATTCCACAGCGCAGGGCTTATCACAGCCATGAACCCAGGCCCCTGTGAAAAGCCCGCCCTCCTCAGCCTGGTGACCTCTGATGTGGTCCCCTCCTCGGCTCCCATGCCCCCCCCCTTGAGTTTATAACCCAAGTCACATTGGGACAGCCTCTTCCCATATCTAATCTCATCCCACCACCACCCCAAGAGCTACCTTCTCCCTATCGCCACGTGGTGGAGTCCAGACTCCAACTGGTTATGACATTTGTGATCAACACCAGGACCCAAACCTCGTTCGGTCTGGCTGTGGAAACGGCCGTTTCCACTGGCCCATCGCTGAGTCACAGAAAAGGCACAGGCCCTAGGAATGCCAACAACGCCTCCCATAAAACCTAATGGGGGAAGAGGAGGATCTAATTTTTGGTGTTAGAAAAACTGTAAATTGTAATGAACATGCTAGACAAGATGTTCCGGGGAAAGGTGCTTGGCAAGCCTTGTCCTGCAGGGGGTGCTATCCACTCAGCGACCCACAACAGCCTTGCGGCTGTTTCCAGCCGGGCTGAGTCCCACATGCTGGGGGATCATTTGCCAGGTATCTACTTGTTAAAATGCTTGCTTTGCTATGAGCAATCCCAGCGAGCTCAGACAAATAACACTGTTATTCAAAATCACAAAAATATATGTAGCCTGCAAAACACACGCAATCATTTCAGAAATACAACACCATGCTGGGCGCAGCAGCTAACGCCTGTAATCCCAGCACTTTGGGAGGCCGAGGTGGGCGGATCACTTGAGCCCAGGAGTTCAAGACCAGGCTGGACAACAAAGCAAGACCCTGTGTCTACAAAAAGTTTTTTAAATTAGCCAGGCATGGTGGTGCACACCTGTAGTCCCAGTTACTCTGGAGGCTGAGGCATGAGTATCACTTGAGCCCAGGAAGTCAAGGCTGCAGTGAGCCAAGACTGTGCCACTGCACTCCTGGGCAACAGAGTACGACCTTGTCAAAATAAAGAAAGAGGCTGGGCGTGGTATCTCATGACTGTAATCCCACCACTTTGGGGGGCTGAGTTCGGAGGATCACTTGAGCCCAGGAGTTCCAGATTGGGAGGCTGAGGTGGGAGGATCACTTGATTAGGACTTCCAGATTAGACAGGCTCTTGCTCTTTCACCCAGACTGGAGTGCAGTGGTGCGATTTCAGCTCATTGCAGCCTTGACCTCCCAGGCTTAGGCAATCCTCCCACCTCCTGAGTAGCTGGGAATACATGCATATGCCACTACGCATGGCTTTTAATTTAATTTTTTTTTTTTTTTTTTTTTGGTAGAGATGGGGGTCTTGCTTTGTTGCCCAGGCTGGTCTTGAATTGCTGGCCTCAAGCAATGTTCCTGCCTTGGCCTTGCTGAGATTACAGGCATGAGCCACCATACCTAGCATCATTTTCTTTTCTATTTGTATTCTTTCTTTATTTCTTTTTTTTTTTTTTTTAGACAGGGTCTTGCTCTGTCACCCAGGCTGGAGTGCAGTGGCACAATCTTGGCTCACTGCAACCTCCGCCTCCTAGGTTGGAGCGATTCTTGTGCTTCAGTCTCCCTAGTAGCTAGGATTACAGATGTGTGCCACCACGCCTGGCTAATTTTTTGTTTTTTTGTTTTTTTTTTTTTTTGAGTCTCGCTCTGTGGCCCAGGCTGGAGTGCAGTGGCCGGATCTCAGCTCACTGCAAGTTCCGCCTCCCGGGTTTACGCCATTCTTCTGCCTCAGCCTCCCGAGTAGCTGGGACTACAGGCGCCGCCAACTCGCCCGGCTAGTTTTTTGTATTTTTTAGTAGAGACGGGGTTTCACTGTGTTAGCCAGGATGGTCTCGATCTCCTGACCTCGTGATCCACCCGTCTCGGCCTCCCAAAGTGCTGGGATTACAGGCTTGAGCCACCGCGCCCGGCCTAATTTTTGTATTTTTAATAGAAATGATGTTTCACCATGATGGCCAGGCTGGTTTTGAACTCCTGGCCTCAAGTAATCTGCTCACCTCAGCCTCCCAAAATGCTGGGACTCCAGGTGTGAGCCACCGCTCCTGGCTTCTTTTCCGTTTTATTCTATTTCAGGTTTGCTTTTTTTTTTTCTTTTTTGGTTTAACTGCACTTTTTGAGTATGTAAGATAATGTTCATGATTCGAAAGTCAAAACCATATCAAAAGGTGAGCTCCGAGCGTCTCCCTTCCCATGGCGGAAGTGCATCTGCAGGAGCTGCCTCCAATTCTCCCAATTCCACTGCTCCGGCCTCCAGCCTGGCGCTCTTGGACACAGAGCTCGGGCATCCAGGTTCCTGTCAGGACTGAAGCGACCCAGAGCTGGCAGGGGCCCTAGAGGTCATTCAACAAGCTTCTCCCTCCAGCTGACAGAAACTGGACGTCAGACTTCTGGCCACCAGGGCAAGAGCAAAACTCACGTGTGGCACTTCACAGTTCCAGAACCCTAGGGTGTCCTAGGCTGGAGTGGGGGTGGGGCACTCACCTTTATCCAGCTGCCTCTGCTAGTCAAGCGAAAGCACTGGGCAGGCTGTTTTCATCTAAAACAGCACTGGGAGGTGCTCCAAGGAAGACACAGACACATGGAAAGCTTCAAAGACCTGACTGGTCTGACCCAAACCCCTTGCTTTCCTGACACTGTATCACAAAAAATGTCTTCTCCTGCCACTCCCACCAATCAATTTCATCCTAAGTTCTTCGCTTCCACCAGCGGCATCTTCCAGGCTTCCAGGCCAGCAGTGGAGGAGTCATTTTTAACTCTTCCTTCTCCTTCACCCTGGCATCCCATTTGTGGGCACAGAGCCTAGCCCTAGTGGGCTGGGAGAAACCGCAAAGGGCATCCAGTTCAGCTGCCCATGTAACACTTGGATTTTCTGTAAACATTTGTGGTGAAGCTGCTGCCCAGGCTCAGCCTCAACACGGGCCCCACCTCTGTGCCAGGCAGCTAGCCACTTCCTGGCATGACCTGTTGCATCTTGAAACGGTTATGATGTTCAAAAGTCTGCCTCAGTTTGAGATTAAATCTGCCTCCTTGTTGCCTCCCCTCCTCGCTCCCTGCATGCACAGCCACTGGTTCTAGTTTTTGGAAGGGGTGGCACAGAACAGATCTGACCCCTTCTGTATCTTACTAGATACAAATCACTAGAGAGTCTAGTCCCTTCTCTGAACGTGCTGCAGTTCATCTAAATCGGGTGTTGCTAACTCAGTGCCTAAGGGGGCCAAGCAAGTGGCATCAGTGAGTGAGATGGGTGCAAACAACACAAAGTGGTGGGGACTGTGGCCAAGAGGTGTTTCAGCCAATTGCTGCCATGCAGAAGTGAGGCCCTGCGTCCCCAGATCTTCCCATTTTCCAATAGGAATCAGTATAATTTGGGTTTGGATTTGAAATGTTCTGATTTTTTGAGTTGGTTATTAATTTTTCTTTTTTTTTCTTTCTTTTTTTTTTTTTTTTTTTTCCTGAGATGGAGTCTCGCTCTGTCACCCAGGCTGGAGTGCAGTGGCGCAATCTCGGCTCATTGCAACCTCTGCCTCCCAGGTTCAAGTGATTCTCCTGCCTCAGCCTCCCATGTAGCTGGGACTACAGGCATGTGCCACCATGCCCAGCTAATTTTTGTATTTTTAGCAGAGACGGGGTTTCACCGTGTTAGCCAGGATGGTCTCGATTAATTTTTCAAAAACAACATTATATGAACCAACTGTTCTGTTTGTACAGCAAACAAAAATCTATGGGCACCATCCCAGCACTTTGGGAGGCCGAGGCGGGCAGATCACCAGGTCAGGAGATCAAGATCATCCTGGCTAACACAGTGAAACTCCGTCTCTACTCAAAATACAAAAAATTAGCCGGGCGAGGTGGCAGTGCCTGTAGTCCCAGCCACTCGGGAGGCTGAGGCAGGAGAATGGCATGAACCCAGGAGGCGGAGCTTGCCGTGAGCCGAGATCACGCCACTGCACTCCAGTCTGGGGGACAGAGCGAGACTCTGTCTCAAAAAAAAGAAACAAAAAAACAAAACAAACCTATGGGCACCAGTGTGCAATCTCTGGTTTACTGGCATCTTAAAATGTGGTACATAAAATTTGCTGCGTGCTGGCCAGGCACAGTGGCTCATGCCAGTCATCCAAACACTTTGGGAGGCTGAGGCAGGCAGATTGCTTGAGTCTGGGAGTTTGAGACCAGTCTGGGCAACATGGCAAAACCCCATCTCTATTAAAAATACAAAAATTAGCCGGGTGTGGTGGCATGTGCCTGTCGTCCCAGCTACTTGGGAGGCTGAGGTGGAAGAATGACCTGAGCCAGGGAGGTTGAGGTTGCAGTGAGCAGAGATCGCACCACTGCACACCTGCCTAGGCAACCAGAGTGAGACCCTCTCTCAAAAAAATAAATAAATAAAATTTGCTGGGTGCGGTCGCATTGCCTGTGGTCACAGCTACTTGGGAGGCTGGGGTGGGAGGAGAGCTTGAGCACAGGACTTCCAAACCAACCCACAGTACCCTGACCAGCCAGCTGTCTCCCTCTCCCGCCCGTCTTCCTCACTGAAGCCCAGGGCACCCTCATCACCCTGTTGTCAGCCCCTGCCCTAGGAACCTACCGTGGCCAGACCTCAATGCCAGGCCTGGCCCCTCCTGGAAAGCATGCAGGCCAGGGCTTCTCCCCTCCTTTCTCACCCACTCCTGCACACTTTTGCTCAAGCCAAGCCTGCCTCCAGGGTGCTTTATCCTCCCCTGCCTGCATCTTACGTCCTCTCTGAGGCCTTCCCTGGCGGCTAAGCCCCCAGTGGTGTCCCTCATGTGCTTGGCCAGTACTACGTGTAAAATGGGGAGAATGACAGACCAAACTCAAAGAGCGTCGAGGAATGAATGCGGGCACTCGGGTCAAGTGCTTGGAGTAGAAGCTGGCACACAGCAGTGCTTGGTGAACATCAGCATCATGCATTATTATTAATATCACTCTTAATATCCCATTTCATTTCATGCTGAACCCACATGCTGCCTGGTGCTCTCTTTCACATTTGCTAACCAATTGAGCGAGGAACCAGAAAGGACCCTGGAGGCAGAGACTGGTGGACCTGGATCTGAATTCCATGACTCCCAGGACCCTGGAGGCAGAGACTGGTGGACCTGGATCTGAATTCCATGACTCCCGTGTGTTACCCCAGGGAAGTCACATAACCTCTCTTGGCCTCTGTTTTTGAGTCTGTAAAATGGAGCTAATGAGTCCCCCTCCTCAGGGCTGTGATAAGGATCTGATGAGGCAATGTCTGCGAAAGCTCCAAGTAAACTGGGAAGAAATGCTGTGAGAACGACAGTTGCCGGGGAGGAAATTCCAGGCCAGCCATCGTATGGCTGGAGTCAAGGACCAGGTGGTTCTGCCTTTGATCAGATCTAGAATGTCCACAAATGGCTAGTCTGTGCCAGACTTTTGAAGTATGAAGTACATTGTAAAGTGACCTCTAAACCTCTCCACTTGTCCCCTCCAGTCTGTCCCCAACTGCTCTCTGCACCAGCTGGTCCTTGTCATTCTCTCCTGGTATCCCAGCCTCCTGACCTCCCTTCCCAGACTCTGCCCACTTAAGTCAAATCCTGCACTGTGGCCAGCATGATCTACCTTCCTGCAACCCATTCATTCATTCGCTCCCTCATGCATTACACAATCGTTTATTCAGTTATTACCAGGTGTTCTGGAAATAAAACAGACCAAAATCCCTGCCCTGATGGGTTTTACATTCTAGCAAAATACAGACTTACTATGTAACCTCTTTGCTTTAAAAACTCCACTGGTTTTCCAATTATGCTGGAGTCAACAAAAGTCTTGGCTGGGCGTGGTGGCTCACGACTGTAATCCCAGCACTTTGGGAGGCCAAGGCGGGCAGATCATGAGATCAGGAGATCAAGACCATCCTGGCCAACATGGTGAAACCCCGTCTGTGCTAAAAATATGAAAATTCGCTGGGCGTGGTGGTGCATGCCTGTAATCTCAGCTACTCCGGAGGCTGAGGCAGGAGAATCGCTTGAACCAGGGTGTCGGAGGTTGCAGTGTGCCGAGATTGCGGCACTGCACTCCAACCTGGTGACAAAGCCAGACTCAGTCTCAAAAAAAAAAAAAAAAAAAATCTTGAGCATAGCCTCCAGGACAGTTTGTGGTCAGCCTCTGCTCCTTTTCAGCTCCCTCCCGGCTTTCCCAGAAAGGAAGGGTGCCTTGGGCTCCAGGTGGACCATACCCCTTCAGAGGCGGTGACATTGCTTTGGTTGTTTTTGCAGTCTGGAAAGCCCTCTTTTCAGTGAGAGGTTGCTGAGTGTTTTCTCTGGGGAGGAGTTTATTCTCAGTCTGGCCTGGTAGCCCAGGTCAGGGGCCTCTCCTATCCTGAGCTCTGCAGACAGACAAGTCACCTGGAGGCTCCTGACAAGGATTCTGCTTGATCCAATTTTAGTCAGGCCCCTGAGGCTTCTCCTAGACCCATCTGTGTCCTTCCTTATACGATCCAGTTTTAGTAAGAACCCTGCTAGCTCACTGTGGCAGAAACCCCCCACCCTCAATATCTGATCACGCTTGATACCTGCTCAGCCTCCTCATCCCTACCACCCCTCTGGTGATGTCTGGTCACCCTACCTGTCTTCAGCTGGAATCGTGTTAGGTGAGTTTAGCTACAATCCCCAACCCCCGACGTTGCTCTCAGTAATTCCCCATCCCCTGGTCCCCATCCTGCCCCTTGGCTATCCACCCCCACTCGCCCGTGCTGCATTCGGAGTTGAGCCCAGTTTCTTTCTGCCACCGCAAGAGCCCACTCTAGCAGTTCCTGTGTCTATCTCCACGGTCCTGAATAAAGTCTGCGTTACCACACCTTTTTTTTTTTTTTTTTTTTTTGAGATGGAGTCTCACTGTGTCACCCATGCCAGAGTGCAGTGGTGCGATCTTGGCTCACTGCAGCCTCCGCCTCCCAGGTTCAAGTGACTCTCTGCCTCAGCCTCCTGAGTAGCTGGGATTACAAGCACGTGCTGCCACACAAAGCTAATTTTGTTTTTATTTTTATTTTTTTAAATTATTATTATTTTTTTGAGACAGAGTCTTACTCTGTGGCCCAGGCTGGAGTGCAGTAGCACAATCTTGGCTCACTGCAACCTCTGCCTCCCAGGTTCAAGCAATTCTCCTGCCTCAGCCTCCCAAGTAGCTGTGACTACAGGTGCCCGCCACCATGCCCAGCTAATTTTTGTATTTTTAGTAGAGACAAGGTTTCACCACCTTGGCCAGGCTGGTCTTGAACTCCTGACCTTGTGATCCACTGGCCTTGGCTTCCCAAAGTGCTGGGATTACAGGCGTGAGCCACCGTGCCCTGCTTTGGCCAGCTAATTTTTGTATTTTTAGTAGAGATGGGGTTTCACCATGTTGGCCAGGCTGGTCTCGAACTCCTGTCTTCAGGTGATCCCCCCACCTTGGCCTCCCAAAGTGCTGGGATTACAGGCGTGAGCCCTGCCTTTTCCTTGTGTGCACCCAACCTTTACTGTGCTTTAACAAGTATTATTGAATGACTTTTGTCTTGTTTTGATTTGTTTTGTTTTGTTTTGCTACAGGCACCAACACGGCTCACTGCAGCCTTGACCTCCTGGGCTCAGATGACATTCCCACCTCATCCTCCAGAGCAGCCGAGACTACAGGCATGCGCTGCTCACCTGGCTAATTTTTTGTAGAGACCGGGTCCTGCCATGTTGGCCAGGCTGGTCTTGAACTCCTGGGCTCAAGTGATCCTCACGCCTCAGCCTCCCCAAGTGCTGGGATTACAGGTGTGAGCCACCGCGCCCAGCCTCACTTTTTCTTAAACACTCCCAAAGGTCATTTTCCTAGTTGCTTCCCCAGCATCATCTACACAGTGGATGCTGAGCCGTGTGTGTGTGTGTGTGTGTGTGTGTAAAAGGGGCTGGTAAGGGATATGTGTGTGTGTGTGTATGCGTGTGTGTGTGCGTGCGTGTGTGTGTGTGTAAAAGGGGCTGGTAAGGGATATGTGTGTGTGTGCGTGCGTGTGTGTGTGTGTAAAAGGGGCTGGTAAGGGATACGTGTGGTGTGCGTGTGTGCGTGTGTGTGTGTGTATGTAGAAAAGGGCTGGTAAGGGATAGCAATGGTTTTGTGGGTGGCCAGAGGAGGGAATCAGGGAGCACTTTCCAACAGGGAGACAAGCAAGGGTCTCTGGGGGACGTGCATGTGGTCAGGACCTGGATGAATGAGTATGAGGTAACCACAGGAAGAACTGCCTGTTGGGCGATGGGGCCTGCAGGTGCAGAGACAGGGAGACCAGTGGCATGGGACATACAACGGAGTCATCCAGTGTTCCCTGGGTCAGGAGAGGAAGGTGAAGAAAGGAAAGGAATAGGGAGGGAAAGCAGCGAGAGGCGAAGCTGCCTGAGTGGGAAAGGACTTGAGGGTCAAGCTGGGGAATTGGACCCCAGCCTGTGAAGTGGGGTCAAGCAAAAGCTCCCACAGGCCAAGAACAGGTTATAGGGGTGGCTAAGGAGAAGCGGAGACTACCAACTTTCTAAAAAGGAGAGGAACTCTTAGCTTTTGGTGATGAGGCCAAGTGGAAAACCGGGCGTGGGGCCGCCACAGCTTCAATAAGCCAGAAGTCCAGTCTTTATAGTCAAAATTCCTGAACAAAACGTCGCCGTCAAATAAAACAGGGTTTTTGGGTCTTCGGTTCACACTCCCTAGGGCAGAGTTTCAGATGATGCAGACCAAACTTAAGGCTGTTGGGGCAGACATGACTTGATAGAGGTTTATTGGAAGCCAAATGCGAGGATCAATGCAGGAAGACACTAACAAAGTTAGTGACACTAACAAAGTCACTCCAAGAAAGCTGGGTGTGTTCCAGAGTCCACTACGAGGTGGAAGGTTTTTATAAGAAGGTTTAGGGAAAGAGATGGACTCCTCGCACCAGAGTTGTCCTTTTGCATTAGAGGTACAATACAGAGGTTACAATCATGGGCTGCAGATGACAACATGCAGGCTAAAAATTTTTTCTTCTTTGAGACAGAGTCTTATTCTGTTGCCCAGGCTGGAGTTCAGTGCCATCTCCATCTCACTCACTGCAACCTCGGCCTCCCAGGTTCAAGCGATCCTCCCACCTCAGCTTCCTGAGTAGCTGGGACTACAGGTGCGCTCCGCCACGTCCACCTAATTTTTGTATTTTTTTGGTAGAGACAGGGTTTCAACATTTGGCCAGACCGGTCTCGAACTCCTGGCCTCAAGCGATCCACCCGCCTCAGCCCTCAGAAGTGCTGGGGTTACAGGTATGCGCCTCTGTGTGCCCGGCCTAACATGTTCTTCATGCAGGACAATCAGCAAAGCTTCAGGATTCAGAAACAGATCAGTGTCGTTGTCAGCATCAGTAGGTTATGTATTAGTCAGTATGTTAACGGTTTGAGGAACTCACAGAGGGGCTCACAAGAAGATTCTTTACTCTTCCTGTGACATGATATAAGCCCCGAATCCCAAGACCTTCACCTTCCCTGGTGGTTAATTTGAAAGCCTGCCAAGTGTATCCTGAAGGTTATCACTGGCGAGATCAAAGATGAGCATGGGCCTGATGATAACGCTGGTGACTGGCACGGAGGTGGCATCCACCCAGGGAGGGTCTCATCCAGCAAGCCGGAGCAGCCGGCCCACAGGGTGTGGGCTGCATTGTTCAGGTGGGCCTGAGAGCAAGAGGAGGGGAACTGGAAGAGAAGTAAGGTTGCCAGACAAAATGCAGAATGTCCAGTTAAATGTGAATTTCAGATAACAATTTTTTTTTTTTTTTTAAACAGAGTCTCACTCTGTCACCCAGGCTGGAGTGCAGTGACACGATCTGGGCTCACTGCAACCTCCGTTTCCCGTGTTCAAGCGATTCTCCTGCCTCAGCCTCCCGAGTAGCTGGGATTACAGGCATCTGCCACCATGCCCAGCTAATTTTTGTATTTTTAGTAGAGATGGGGTTCACCTCATCTCTACTAGCCTGTTGGCCAGGCTGGTCTTGAACTCTTGACCTCAAGTGATCCACCCACCTCTGCCTCCCAAAGTGCTGGGATTACAGCCAAGAGCCATTGCACCCAGCCGGATAACAATTTTTTTTTTTTTTTTTTTTTTTTGAGAAGGAGTCTTGCTCTGTCACCCAGGCTGGAGTGCAGTGGCTCAATCTTGGCTCACTGCAACCTCCGCCTCCCGGGTTCGTGCCATTCTCCTGCCTCAGCCTCCTGAGTAGCTGGAACTACAGGCACCCGCCACCACGCCCGGCTAATTTTTTTGTATTTTTTAGTGGAGCCGGGGTTTCACCGTGTTAGCCAGGATGGTCTCGATCTCCTGACCTCGTGATCCGTCTGCCTCAGCCTCCCAAAGTGCTGGGATTACAGGCGTGAGCCACCACGCCCGGCCAAAAAATGTTTAAGTGTAAAAAAATAGTATAAAAAAATAACAGATTGCTGCCAGGCACAGTGACTCACCTATAATATTACCCAGCACTTTGGGAAGCAGAGGCGGGAGGATTGTTTGAGGCCAGGAGTTCAAGACCAGCCTGGGTAACATGGGGAAAACTTTTCTCTACAAAAAAATATAAAAATTAGCCGGGCAGAGGCTGAGGCGGGAGCATCGCTTGAACCCAGAAAGTCAAGGATGCAGTGAGGCCTGATGGCACCACTGAACTCCACTCCAGCCTGGGCGACAGAGCAAGACCCTGTCTCAAAAAGCAAACAGAGAAGAAGGAGAAGGAGAAGGAGAAGGAAGAGGCAGAGGCAGAAGCAGAAGAAGAAGAAGAGAGGAGGAAGAAGAGGAGGAAGAAGAGGAGGAAGAAGAGGAGGAAGAAGAGGGAGAAGAAGAGGGAGAGGAAGGAGGGGAAGAAAGAGAAGGAGAAGAAGGAGAAGAAGAAGAAGAAAGAAGGAAAAAGAAAACCTGGTTATCTGCAGTTGCAATTTACTTGAGTGTTCTGTATTTTTATTTGCTAAATCAGCAGACTCGACAAGGCACACTGAACAAGCGGACAGTGGGCTGGCGTGGAACATGGTAGGGCAGCAATGTCTCCCGAGAGGATCGGGCCCCAGAAACCCAGACTAGCGGCCATCCTGCATAAAAGAGGCGGTTGAATCACCTGCAGCGCCTGGAGATGAGGAAGGCGGGCGCCCGTCATTTCCCCTGGCCTGTCCTCCCCAGCACGGGCAAGCACTCGCCGCCCGTGTCTTCTCCGTCCCTGCCCTGCAGGCAGCAGGCTTTGCGCTCCGCAGCGGGCACCCCGGGCCGGGATGGGGTGAACGGGGCGGGGCCCGCACCTGGTTTCCTTCTCCCGGTCTGATGGCTCCCTCCAAGGGTCTTGCCGGTCCCCCTCCTCCTTTGCCTGCACCCACATCTGGCAGCCCCTCCAGCCTTGACCTTGAGCCCTGTTCTCTGTTCTCTCCAGACCATGTCGTCCCATCCTGGGGTTCAATATACGGAGGACTTCAGCAGGGCATTTGTAAACCCTATGTCGACCTGCTTTACTGCGCGTCCCCACTTTCCCCAATCTCCCTTCCCCTCCCTTTCTCCTTTCTTCTGTCTTATTTTTTTGTTTGTTTGTTTGTTTGTTTTGGTGGTTGTTGTTTTGTTTTGTTTTGTTCTGAGACGGAGTCTGCGTGGCCAGGCTGGAGTACAGTGGCCGGATCTCAGCTCACTGCAAGCTCCACCTCCTGGGTTCCCGCCATTCTCCTGCCTCAGCCTCCCGAGCAGCTGGGACTACAGGCGCCGCCACCTTGCCCGGCTAGTTTTTTGTATTTTTAGTAGAGACAGGGTTTTCACCGTGTTAGCCAGGATGGTCTCGATCTCCTGACCTCGTGATCCGCCCGCCTCGGCCTCCCAAAGTGCTGGGATTACAGGCGTGAGCCACCGCGCCCGGCCCCTCCTCTCTCTTATTCACAAAACTGCTGAAAAATTTCTCTTGGATTCCCTAAGAAATGCATAGAAATGATCACTCTTCCACCTGACACCACAAAATAAAACTGACAACTGCTAAACTTGCACTGGGTAAAATTTATGATTAACTTTAAAATGACAGAAAAGCCAAATCTTCTTTAAATAACTTAGATCTGCAAAATCCTATCCAAGAGACCGGAGCTTGGTAGAAACAATGGCTGCAAAAGGAAAGGCAAACAGATGATGAAGAAATCAATTTTGTTTAAAAATTGAATCAGGCCCAGTGTGGTGGCTCACATCTGTAATCCCAGCACTTTGGGAGGCTGAGGTAGGTGGATCACCTGAGGTCAGGGCTTCAAGACTAGCCTGGCCAACATGGTGAAACTTCATCTCTACTAAAAATACAAAAATTAGCCAGGTGTGGTGGCAGGTACCTGTAATCCCAGCTACTCGGGAGGCTGAAGCAGGAGAACTGGTTGAACCTGGGAGGCCGAGGTTGCAGTGAGCTGAGATCACGCCACTGCATGCCAGCCTGGGCAACAAAGTGAGACTCTGTCTCAAAAAAAAAAAAAAAAAATTGAATCAAATTAAATGGAATCAAATTAAATTTAATTCAAATTAAATTAAAATTAAAATTGAATTAAATTGATACCAGTGAAAATACTTTCCAACAAAATAAAATTTTTATGCAAAAAATAAGTGGTTTGATTGTGCCTTTTTTGTTTTTTGTTTTTTGAGATGGAGTTTCACTCTTATTGCCCAGGCTGGAGTGCAATGGAGCGATCTTGGCTCACTGCAACCTCCACCTCCCGGGTTCAAGCAATTCTCCTGCCTCAGCCTCCCGAGTAGCTTGGATTACAGACATGCGCCACCACGCCCAGCTAATTTTGTATTTTTAGTAAAGATGGGGTTTCTCCATGTTGGTCAGGCTGGTCTTGAACTCCCGACCTCAGGTGATCCGTCCACCTCAATCTCCCAAAGTGCTAGGATTACAGGCATGAGCCACCGCACCCAGCTCTGTATTTACACTTTATCAAGAAATTAATTTACTTTAATGCATCTTGTTCCAAGAATGCTTTATTGACAAAACAATCAGTGTTAGCAAATATTCTAATTAAAATATTCCTTTCTTTCCTTTCCTTTCTTTTTTCAGAGATAGGGTCTTGCTCTGTCACCCACGCTGGAGCACAGTGGTGTGATCATAGCTTACTGCAGCCTTGAATTCCTGGGCCCAAGCTGTTCTTCTGCCTCAGCTTCCCAGGGAGCTGGAATTACAGGCACACACAACCATGCCCAGCTATTTCAAAAAATGTTTTGTAGAGACAGGGTCTCACTATGTTGCTCAGGCTATAATTAAAATAATTCGATTCAAGATAAGCACCAATTAGAGCAGGTTGAAAATGCCCCCATCTGTTGAAAACTCCTAATTTTATACATCACTACCTGAATTCCAGACTCAAATAACCAACTGCCCATGGGACATTCTTACTTGGATGTCCCAAAACCTCATCAGACATATATGCCCAAAGGCAAACTGCTGATCTTTTTTTTTTTTTTTTTTTTTTTGAGACAGAGTCTCACTCTGTTGCCCAGGCTGGAGTGCAGTGGCGCCGCAATCTCGGTCCACAGCAACCTCCGCCTTTCGAGTTCAAGAAATTCTTGTGCCTCAGCTGCCCAAGTAGCTGGGATTACAGGCGCGTGCCAAATTTTTGTATTTTTAGTAGAGACGGAGTTTCACCATGTTGGCCAAGCTAGTCTTCAACTCCTGACCTCAAATGATCCTCCTGCCTTGGCCTCCCAAAGTGCTGGGATTACAGGCGAGAGCCACCACGCCCGGTCTGCTGATCCTTCTTTCATCAACATGTCCTTCTTTTCAGACACCCTGTCTTGGACTGGGACCATCCAGTTACTCATGCCAAAAACTCAGGGTACCTGCCACCCTCACTTCTCTCACCCCCCAACCACAACCTAATGCCAAGTCCTATCAACTCAACAGCCAGGGTATCTCTCAAATCTGTCCTTTTTCCAGCACTACTTCCAATGCCCTCATCCAATATCACGGCATCTTCTTGCTCTCCGTACAACTAGTCTCCTCAAAACCACTGATCCGTCCCCCACACTCATGGTTTAACAGTTTAAAACAGTGAGTGGGTGTGGAAGCTGACATCTGTAATCCTAGTGCTTTGGGAGGCCGAGGTAGGAGAATTGCTTGAGGCCAGGAGTTTGAGACCAGCCTAAGCAACATAGTGAGACCCCATCTCTAAAAATTAAAAAAAAAAAAACAAAAAAAAAAAAACTAAATTAAAATTAAAATAGTTTAAAAAATAAACCAGGACCTCCCCTTTCAGTAAAGGCAGACTAGGTACTTTGGCCAAAACCTTCTGGTAAAAACAGCTACAAAAGCATTTTAAAAATTTACACACACACACACACGCACACAAAATCTTTTTTTTTTTTTTTTTAAAAAGACAGGGTCTTGCTCTGCCACCTAGGCTGGACTGCAGTCTCCTGATCATAGTTCACTGTAACCTCAAACTCCTGGGCTCACGAGATTCTTCTGCCTCAGCTAGGATTACAGGCATACATCACCATTCCCAGCTAATTTTTTATATTTTTTCTAGAGATAGGGTCTCACCATGTTGCCCAGGCTGGCCTTGAACTCCTGGCCTCAAGCCATCCTCCAGGTCAGCCTCCCAAAGTGCTGGGATTACAGGCATGAGCCACCATGTCCAATTGACACACACAATCTTAAAAGTGTCAAAGAGGCCAGGTATGGTGGCTCATGCCTGTAATCCCAGCACTTTGGGAGGCTAAGGTGGGTGGAGCACCTGAAGTCGGGAATTTGAGACCAGCCTGGCCAAGATCGTGAAACCCCGTCTCTACTAAAAATACAAGAAAAATTAGCCAGGCACGGTGGCAGGCAACTGTAATCCCAGCTATTCAGGGGGCTGAGGCAGGAAAACAGCTTGAACCTGGGAGGCGGAGGTCGCAGTGAGCCAAGATCACTGCACTGCACCACTTCAGCCTGGGTGATACAGTGAGACTCTGTCTCAAAAAAAAAAAAAAAAAAAAAAAAGAAAGACCGAGTGCCGTGGCTCAAGCCTGTAATCCCAGCACTTTGGGAGGCCGAGGCGAGTGGATCACCTGAGGTAAGGAGTTCGACACCAGGCTGCCCAACATTGCAAAACCCATCTCTACTAAAAATACAAAAACTAGCCAGGCATGGTGGTGGGCGCCTGTAATTCCAGCTATTCGGGAGGCTGAGGCAGGAGAATTGCTTGAACCCAGGAGGCAGAGGTTGCAGTGAGCTGAGATTGCGCCTTTGCACTTCAGCCTGGGTAAAAAAAAGCAAAATTCCATCTCAAACAAAAAAGCATCAAAGAACTAACAAAATAGTGAAGAATTGCTATGCTGAATCTGAGAGAGAACAGGACTCCCAAGAGGTGACCCAGATACTTGAGGCTGCAGTTGCCCTGTAAGCTTTTGCCAATTGAAAAGAGTGGCTGAGAGGCTAAGATCACTTTTGGTGGCTTTGCGTGGCGGGAGATAAACATCTAAGTCTGGGGCCTGCCAAGACTGTGGGTGATAAGCCACCTCCCACACGCGATTCAGGCCCAAAGGACTGCATTTCAGAAGTAAAGGTGAACTGAAAGTAAAGCCATCCTTACCTGAATGACAGTCCAGGTTTGAGTCATCCAGGTTCCCGAGAAAACACCACACCCTAAGTATGAACTCCGATGATCTCAGTTTGCTGATCCCTCCAGGTGCCTGGCAAAAGCAATAGAAAAATTCTGTTTGGCCAGGCCCGGTGGCTCATGCCTATAATCCCAGCACTTTGGGATGCCAAGTTCAGAGGATCCCTTGAGATCAGGAGTTTGAGACCAGCCTGGCCAACATGATGAAACCCCATCTCTACTAAAAATAGAAACATTAGCTTGGTGTGGTGGTGGTCACCTGTAATCCCAGCTACTCAGGAGGCAGGAGAATCACTTGAACCCAGGAGTCGGAGGTTACCGTGAACCAAGATTGCACCACTGCACTCCAGCCTGGGTGACAGAGTGAGACTCCATCTCAAAAAAAAAAAAAAAGAAAGAAAGAAAGGAAAATTCTCTTTGGTGAATTAGTTCTACAAATAATTTCAGAATCACAATGTTTAACATACAAAAATAAACAGACACACAAGGAAGCAAGATTCCTTGAGCTAAAACCACCAAAAATAACAGTCAAGAGAAATAGAGCCAGAGGAACTCCAGACCATAAAACAAATTATACTTATTATGTTCAAGAAATTAAATACCAAAATTGAAAATTTCAGCAAGGAACTGGAAGCTCTATAAATTATATAACATATGTGAAAAATAAATAAATAGAAAGTCAGCCAGGTGCAGTGGCTTGCACCTGTAACCCCAGCACTTTGGGAGGCCGAGGCAAGGAGATTACTTGAAGCCAGGAGTTTCAGACCATCTGGCCAACATGACAAAACCTCGTCTCTACTAAAATTATAAAAATTAGCTGGGCATGGTGGTGTGCACCTGTAATCCCAGCTACTCGGGAGGCTGTGGCAGGAGAATTACTTGAACCCAGGAGGCCGAGGTTGCAATGAGTAGAGATCGCACTGCTGCACTCCAGCCTGGGTGACAGAGCAAGACTCAGTCTCAAAAAAACAAAACAAAACAAAACAAAAGTCTATGACTAAAAAATTCAAACTAAAGGCGAGGCACAGTGGCTCACGTCTGTAATCCCAGTATTTTTGGGGAGGCCAAGGCGGTGTGGGTCATGAGGTCAAGAGATTGAGACCATCTGGCCAACATGGTGAAGCCCTGTCTCTACTAAAAAAAAAATACAAAAACTTAGCTGGGCGTGGTGGCACGTGCCTGTAGTCCTAGCTACTTGGGAGGCTGAGGCAGGATAATCACTTGAACCCACGAGGCAGAAGCTGCAATGAGCCAAGATCACACCACTGCACTCCAGCCTGGTGACAGGGCGAGACTCAGTATCAAAAACAGAAAAAGATAAAGAAAAATTCAAACTAGGCCGGGCGCGGTGGCTCAAGCCTGTAATCCTAGCACTTTGGGAGGCCGAGACGGGCGGATCACAAGGTCAGGAGATCGAGACCATCCTGGCTAACACGGTGAAACCCCGTCTCTACTAAAAAATACAAAAAACTAGCCGGGCGAGGTGGCTGGCGCCTGTAGTCCCAGCTACTCGGGAGGCTGAGGCAGGAGAATGGCGGGAACCCGGGAGGCGGAGCTTGCAGTGAGCTGAGATCCGGCCACTGCACTCCAGTCTGGGCGACAGAGCGAGACTCCGTCTCAAAAAAAAAAAAAAAAAAAATTCAAACTAAAACTGTAAGCTCAATGGATGGATTTAACAGCAGATATGATGTGGCTGAAAAATGAGTTAGAGAACTGGAAGGCAGGTCAGAAAAAACAATCCAGAAACAAGCATAGAGAGACACAAGGATGTGAAACGCAGAAGAAAAGATTACAGATCTGGAAGTTACAATGAGACCATCTTACACACGTTTAATTGCAGTCTCAGAGGAAGAGAAGAGGAACCAGACCATCAGACCAGACAGTATATTAAATTATGGTTGAGAATTTTCCTGAATGGATGGAAGATAGCAATCTATAGATTTAAGAACTCAAAGAGATGCCAAGCAGAGTTTTAAAAAAGAAATTCACCCTTGACCGATCATGGTGAAAATGTAGGAAATCAAAGACAACAAGAAAATCATAAAAACAACAGATAATAGTGCTGGTTATTTACCTCGGGTCTCTGCACCCTTCTATAATCTGCTCTGAGATGCTGGGGCTAGGGTCTGCAAGCCACATTTTCCAGGCCCCCTTGCCAGCTGACTTCCTGTTAGCTTCTGCCAGTCAGAGGCACTAAAGGGAGATTAGCAGGTGGGAGAGGGGATTCCTTCCTGTCTCAGACAAAAATAGACTCAGTGAAAAAAAAAAAAAGAGACAAAGCATATCACTGTATAATAATAAAGGTTTGATTTCCCAGGATGGCATAGTATCTCTAACTTTCAGTCATCTGTTAACGTGGCCTCAAAATACACAAATGAAGTAAATTTTTTTTCTTTTTTTCTTTTTTTTTTCTGAGATGGAATCTTGCTTTGTTGCCCAGGCTGGAGTGCAGTGCCACGATCTCGGCTCACTGCAACCTCCACCTCCCACGTTCAAGTGATTCTCCTGCCTCAGCCTCCTCAGTAGCGGGATTACCGATGTGTGCCACCACAGCTGGTTAATTTTTGTATTTTTCATAGAGACGGAGTTTCACCGTGTTGGCCAGTCCAGTCTCGAGCTCCCAACCTCAGGTCATCTGCCTGCCTCAGCCTCCTAAAGTGCTGGGATTACAGGTATGAGCCACTGTGCCCAGCCTCAAACGAAGTAAAATTTCTGAATGTCCTGATGTTAAAATGGTTGGGAAGCACTGACTTACAGTATGTTCCCTGAGGCCTGTGCTCTAGAGAAAAATTACCCTAGGTAAGGACCATAGGGACGCAGCAAGTGTCAAGGCCCTGTGGTGGGCCAGTGTGACTGGAGCTTGAATAACGGGACAGTGGGAGAAGATGAGGTCAGAATCAGGCTGCAGCCACGGCAGCTATGACCTGATAGGACATGGTAAAGAGGGGGCTGTGGGAAGCCACTGGAAAGAATGAAGCAGAGAAGGAACATGACCAGATTCAAGGCTTAGAAAGCCACTTTGGCTGCTGTGTAGAGAATGGACTAGGTGGAGTGAGACAGGAAGCAAGGAGGCAAGCTGGGTGGTTCCTGCAGTAAGCCAGGTGGGAGAGGGCAGGCGCTTGCACTGAAGGCTGCAGAGACGAAAGAAGTGGAGGGAAGTGAGACGTATCTGGAGAGGGAATCTATAGAGTTTGCTTGGGAATGGGATGGGAGGGGGTGATACGAGGTGAGGGAAGAAAGTGAGGCTACTACCGGGTTTGTGCTTCCACTATGGAGTGGAGGGTCGTAGCACAGACTGCAGTGAAGAGGACAGGTTTGAAGGCGGAAATCAAGCATCTTGTTCAGGACCTATGAAGTTGCGGAGCCCAGCTGACATCCAAGTGGGGACAGCCCATAGGTGGTATTTGTTGACTGCGTAAGTGAGCTCAATTCTTCTGGTGGGGAACACGGTCTGTAGTAAGGCATAGTGCTGAGTTTTAGACAACTCTGCCGAAACCCCTTTGGTGGAGAAGACGTCGGCTGCCCTGGGCCTTGCACCCACTGGTTCTGGATGTGTCATCTCCCAGGCTCACATGCTGGATTCACGTCGGTCCTCCCTCCTCTGTGGCCACTCTTCAGAGACTGGGTCTCTTACTCTTTTCCTCACAGGGCATTTCTAGGCCCCTCACTATCCTATTCAGATTCTTATTTTCGGAGCCTCTTTGAGTTTGAAGACGGCGGTCTGTGTTCTGCCACTGCCAGCCCCCGTGAAAACACCATATCCTTGGTTCTTCATAACCCTGCGAGACAGAGCCCACCACCCCCGTTTTAGAGAGTGTAAGCTGAGGCTGAGGGTCCCATGCTATATATAAATTCCACAGTGGGATTAGAGCCCAGAACAAACGGACTTAAGAGCCCCCCACTCCATCTCACTCTATATTCTCACTCCATCCCTTTGGTTTTCACATTTACCTGCATTTTCTTTCAGGACTTTTGAATCACCTCTCAAAGTTGAGAAGACAAGGGGCTGAAATCTTCCCGTCAGATGTAGGGAGTCTCTAAGCTGCCCAGGTACACATGAGGTCCGGTTACATTTCTGGAAGGACATGGGCAGGAATCCGAGAGAGATGGGAAAGTGGCTTGGAGAGGACCAGCACTGCTGGCGCTGAGGAGTGGCTGAGTGAGCAATTTCAGAGGCAGCGCCTACAATGATCCAGTGTGGCCCAGTGCAGTGGCTCACACCTGTAATCCCAACACTTTGGGAGGCCAAGGCAGGATGATTGCTTGGGCTCAGGAGTTGAAGACCAGCCTGGGCAACATAGGAAAACCCCATTTCTACTAATTTTTTTTTTTTTTTAATTAGCTGGGTCTAGGGTGCTGCGCACCTGTGGTAATTAGCTGAGTCTAGGGTGGTGCGCACCTGTGGTCCCAGCTACCTGGGAGGCTGAGGTGGGAAGATCGCTTGGGCCCAGGAGCTTGAGGCTGCAGGGAGCCATGATCACACCACTGCACTCCAGCCGGGGTAACAGAGTGAGACCCTGTCTCAAAAAACAAAACAACAAAAATGAATCAATGAATGAAAGGAACCATCTTGGACAGACAGGGCAGGTTTAACCTCCAGGGCCCCAGGTTTCCACAGGTGACTTCTCTCGGATTCCTGCAGGGCAGCAGGTAGACCCAACAGGCCAGTATGGGGCAGAGACACTGCTCTCCCTAAGCGCATTCTCCTGCAGGGCCCCTCTAGTCTCGAGGGTTAGTAAAGTAACATGTTGCTATGATGCCTGTCAAGGCATGAGGAAGGGGGACCAAACGGCAGGAATTAATGAGAGAGTATGGTTGTCACCAGTCAGGGGCCACCCTGCCCTGGGCTCCCGCTCCCAGGGTCAGAATCCCTCACTCGGAGGCAGCCACTCTCAGCCTTGTTGGAAGGGCAAGCCTCAGAAACATGCCAGTGTGGACGAGATGGTAACCAGTCCTTTCTCCCCACACTTCCCTCCCCTGACTACTAAAGGGCATGATTTTGTTGTTTTAATTTGAACGTTTATTGAGTTTTTAAAACCTTTTCATTGAAGTGTAACATACACACAGAAAATCTCCCAAAGCTGGCTGGGCACAGTGGCTCACGCCTGTAATCTCAGCACTTTGGGAGGCTGAGGCGGGTGGATCACTTGAGGTCAGGAGTTTGAGACCAGCCTGGCCAACATGGTGAAACCCCATCTCTACTAAAAATACAAAAATTATCCAAGCGTGGTGGCACGTGCCTATAATACCAGCTACTGGGGAGGCTGAGGCATGAGACTCACTTGAACCGAGGAGGCGGAGGTTGCAGGGAGGTGAGATCACACAACTGCACTACAGTCTGGGTGACAGAGCGAGACTCTGTCAAAAGAAAGAAAGAGAGAAAGACAGAGAGGAAAAAGAAAAGTGCCCAAAGCATATGTATATATTTTTAAATTTAATTTAATTAATGTATTTATTTACTTATTGAGACACAGTCTGAATCTACCACCCAGGCTAGAGAGCAGTGGCAAGATCACAGCTCACTGCAGCCTCGACCGCCCAGGCTCAAGCAATTCTCCCACTTCAGTCTTTCAAGTAGCTAGGACTACAGGTACATACCACCATGGCTGGCTCATTTTTGCATTTTTTGTAGAGACAGAGTTTCCTTATGTTGCCTTGGCTGGTCTTGAACTCCTGGGCTCAGGCAGTCCGCCCACGTTGGCCCGTCAAGTTGCTGGGATTAGAGGCGTGAGCCACTGTGCCCGGCCTCACATGTATACATAAGTCTAGTGCTCAGTGAACTATCACAAACTGAACACACCCTTGTAAGCAGCCCCTAGCACAAACTCCCATTCCCACACTGTCAGGCATGGCTGCTGCAGTGTAAATTGGTGCCACCTCTGTGGTGGTTTGATAGCAATCCCTACCCAAATTCCACGTCCACATAGCTTGTGACTCAACTGCATTCTCACATATGTGTGAGATGATGTGTGTACAAAGTTTTCCTTTGCACTACTGTTTATTAAAACCCAAGACTGGCTGGGAACAGTGGCTCACGCCTGTAATCCCAGCACTTTGGGAGGCTGAGGCAGGCGGATCACCTGAGGTTGGGAGTTCAAGACCAGCCCGACCAACAGGAATAAGCCCCGTCTCTACTAAAAATACAAAATTAGCAGGGCGTGGTGGCACATGCCTGTAATGCCAGCTACTTGGGAAGCTGAGACAGGAGAATCACTTGAACCCAGGAGGCAGAGGTTATGGTGAGACAAGATCACGCCATCACCCTCCAGCCTGGGCAACAAGAGCAAAACTCCGTCTCAAAAAAAAAACAAAAACAAAAACAAAAACAAAACCTAAGACTGGTAATGATCTACATCCCATCAGTAGGAGACTGGGTAAATAAATTATGTTAGGTTGGGTCCACATAGTGGGATGTCACATAGCGGACCTACAAAAAAAAAAAAGAGAGAGAGAGAGAGAGAACTCTTTAGGGCCTGGTATTAACAATCTCCAAGATATTCTAATAAGTAACAGAAAATAAGCAACAAAAACCCTGCCTATGCTATGCTGCTCTCTGTTTACAAAAGCAAGTAGGTGGAGAGCAGATATACCTATTTTCAGTGTACATGGAGGATGTCTCTGGAAGGACATGCAAGAAGCTAGTAACATCGGTTCCTCCAGAAAGGGGAATGGGGGACTGGGGAATGACATTGCCCCATGCACTCTTTGTTTTTAGAGACAGGGTCTCACTCTGTCACCCAGGTTGGAGTGCAGTGGCGCCAGCATAGCTCACTGCAGACTCTTAACTCCTGGGAGTCTGAAGCGATCCTCTAGCCTCAGCCTCCATGGTAGCTGGGGCTACTGGCGTGAGTTACCATGCCTAGCTATTTCACCAAAATATTTTGGATTTTATTTTATTTATTTATTTATTTTTGAGACAGGGTCTCCTTCTGTCACCCAGGATGGAATGCAGTGATGCAATCAGCTCACTGCAACCTCTACCTCCCAGGCTCAAGCATTCCTCCCACCTCACCCTCCCAAGTAGCTGGGACTACAGGTGGGTGTCACCACATCCGGCTAATTGTTGCATTTTTTGGTAAAGATAAGTTTTGCTGTGTTGCCGAGACTGGTCTAGAAATTCTGGGCTTAACTGATCCACCTACCTTGGCCTCCCAAAGTGCTGTGATTACAGATGTGAGCCACCACGCCCAGCCCTATCTTTTGGATTTCATTTTAATTTTTTGAGATGGAATTTCACTCTTGTCACCCAGGCTGGAGTGCAATGACAAGATCTCGGCTCACTGCAACCTCTGCCTCTGGGGTTCAAGAGATTCTCCTGCCTCAGCCTCCTGAGTAGCTAGGATTACGGGCACATGCCACCACACCAGGCTAATTTTTGTATTTTCAGAAGAGACAGGGGTTCGCCCTGTTGGCCAGGCTGGTCACGAGCTCCTAACCTCAGGTGATCTGCCTGCCTTGGCCTCCCAAAGTGCTGGGATTACAGGCGTGAACCACCACACACTAGTCTATCTTTTGGATTTTAAGCTATTCAAATATATTGTGTAGTGCAAAAAAATTAACAAAATAAATTAATTTTAAGAGGTAAGACAAATGGAGTACATGTTCATTAAAGAAAAAAGTTGGAACAGATAAAAAAGACAAAAGAATTTTCTTTTTTTTTTTTGAGACGGAGTCTCGCTCTGTCACCCAGGCTGGAGTGCAGTGGCCGGATCTCAGCTCACTGCAAGCTCCGCCTCCTGGGTTTATGCCATTCTCCTGCCTCAGCCTCCCGAGTAGCTGGGACTACAGGCGCCCGCCACCTCGCCCGGCTAGTTTTTGTATTTTTTAGTAGAGACGGGGTTTCACCGTGTTAGCCAGGATGGTCTCAATCTCCTGACCTCGTGATTCACCTGTCTCGGCCTCCCAGAGTGCTGGGATTACAGGCTTGAGCCACCGCGCCCGGCCAAGAATTTTCTTTCAAAAATCAGCCAGGTGCAGTGGCTTATGCTTGTAACCCCAACACTGTGGGAGGCCAAGGCAGGTGGATCACTTGAAGTCAGGAGTTTGAGACCAGCCTGGCCAACAAGGTGAAATCCCATCTTTACTAAACATACAAAAATTAGCCAGGCATGGTGGTGCGTGCCTGTAGTCCCAGCTACTCAGGAGGTTGAGGAAGGGGAATCGCTTGAATCCAAGAGACAGAGATTGCAGTGAGAGATCGCACCTCTGCACTCCAGCCTGGGAGACAGAGCAAGACTTTGTCTCAAAAATAAATAGTGGCCGGGTGCGGTGGCTCAAGCCTGTAATCTCAGCACTTTGGGAGGCCGAGATGGGTGGATCACGAGGTCAGGAGATCGAGACCATCCTGGCTAACATGGTGAAACCCCGTCTCTACTAAAAAATACAAAAAACTAGCTGGGCGATGTGGCGGGCGCCTGTAGTCCCAGCTACTCGGGAGGCTGAGGCAGGAGAATGGTGTGAACCGGGGAGACGGAGCTTGCAGTGAGCTGAGATCCGGCCACTGCACTCCAGCCTGGGCGACAGAGCGAGACTCCGTCTCAAAATAAATAAATAAATAAATAAATAAATAAATAGTGAGAGTCCATCTCAAAAACAAAAACAAAAACAAAAACAAAACCAACAGAAAAATCACCTAGAGTTCTTTAACAAAAGTGGGGAGGGTGCTGGGTGCAGTGGCTCATGCCTATAATCCCGACACATTGGGAGCCCGAGGTGGGTGGATCCTTTGAGACTAGCCTGGGCAACATGGTGAAACCCTGTCTCTACAAAAGTACACAAAAATTCGCAGGGCCTGGTGGCATGCACCTATAGTCCTAGCTACTGGGGGCGCTGAAAACAGGAGGATTGCTTGAGGCCAAGAGATCAAGGTTTCAGTGAGCTGAGAATGTGCCACTGCACTCCAGGCTGGGTGACACAGAGAAACCCTGTCTCAAAAAACAAAAACAGGCCAGGTGCAGTGGCTCATGCCTGTAATCCCTCCACTTTGGGATGTCAAGGCAGGTGGATCACTTGAGGTCAGGAGTTTGAGACCAGCCTGGCCAACATGGTGAAACCCTGTCTCTACCAAAAATACAAAAATTAGCTAGGTGTGGTGGTGCACACCTGTAGTCCCAGCTATTTGAGAGGCTCAGCTGGGAGAACCCAGCTACTTAGCAGGCTGAGGTGAGAGAATCTCTTGAACCCGGGAGGCAGAGGTTGCAGTGAGCCAAGATCGCACCATTGCACTCCAGCCTGGCTGGGCAACAAGGGCAAAACTCCATCTCAAAAAAAAAAAAAAACAGTAAATTTAAAAGTAATGTTAGTACTGGATTATGACCCATTATCAGGGAGACCCACCCCCGATATTCACGTGGGTCCTTTTCTATTTCACTAAGTGTCGGCTGGTCTAAGAAATAAAGGGAAAGAGTACAAAAGAGAGAGATTTTAAAGCTGGGTGTCGGGGAGAGACATCACATGTTGGCAGGTTCCGTGATGGCTCCTGAGCTATAAAACTGGCAAGTTTTTATTAGCGATTTTCAAAGGGGAGGAAGTGCACCAATAGGGTGTGGGTCAGAGAGATCACATGCTTCGAGGGCGACAAGAGATCACAAGGCAGAAGGTCAGGGCGAGATCACAAGGTTAGGGCAAAACTAGAATCACTAATGAACTTCCATGTCCCACTGTGCACGCATTGTCATTGATAAACACCTTAACAGGGTTCAAGAGCAGAGAACTGGTCTGACTGGAATTCTCCAGGCTGGAATTTCCTAATCCTAGCAAGCCTGGGGGTGCTGCAGGAGACTAGGGCATGTTTCATCCCTATCTACATCTGCATAAGGCAGACACCCCCAGAGCAGCCATTCCAGAGGCCTCCTCTGGGAATGCATTCTTTTCCCAGGGCTGTTAATTATTAATATTCCTTACTGGGGAAGAATTCAGCGATATTTATGTTACCTGTTTTTGGTAATAAGAGAAATATGGCTCTGTCCTGCCCGGCCCACAGGCAGCCAGACTTTAAGGTTATCTCCCTTGTTCCCTGAAAATCGCTGTTATCCTGTTCTTAAGGTGCCATATTTCATATTGTTCAAACACACATGCTCTACAAACAATTTGTGCAGTTAACGCAATCATCACAGGGTCCTGAGGCAACATTCACCCTCAGCTTATGAAGATGACGGGATTAAGAGATTAAAGACAGGCATAGGAAATCACAAAAGTATTCATTGGGGAAGGGATAAATGTCCATGAAATCTTCACAATTTATGTTCTGCCACGGCTTCAGCCAGTCCCTCCGTTCAGGGTCCCTGACTTCCCACAACAACCCATAGAATAAAATAAACACCCATGAGTCCACACTGATATAAGCAAGTGACTGAACAAATAAGTAAATGAGGGGAGAGGGACAGCCCTTTCACACAAAAGAATTCTAATTATTAAATGTAGAAGGACTAAGACAAATAGAAAAATCACCATCACAAAGGTGGAGTAAAACTGCTGCAGGCAAGATCCACCAACTAACGCAGGAGAGTCAGAGAAAGATAGCTGCATACTCTCAAAGCACCCTCCCTCCTCCGCCAAGATATATATTAGTTAAAAGGGGAAAATAGCAATTTTATTTTTATTTTCTAATTATTTTATTTTCGAGACGGAGTCTTGCTCTGTCACCCAGGTTGGAGTGCAGTGGTGTGATCTCGGCTCACTGCAACCTCCACCTCCTGGGTTCAAGTGATTCTCCTGCCTCAGCCTCCCAAGTAGCTGGGATTACAGGCACCTGCCATCATGCCTGGTTAATTTTTATATTTTTGTAAAGATGGGGTTTCACCATGTTAGCCAGGCTGGTCTTGAACTCCTGACCTCAGGTGATCTGCCCATCTTGGCCTCCCAAAGTGGAAAATAGCAATTTTATAGTGGAGAAACCTGGCAGACACCATCCAATGAAGGGATGAAGGTGGATATCACCAGTAAGTTCCACCATCTATTGATAACGTTTAGTCTGGATATGCACTGCGGGTACACTTTGGTGTCACCCTTCCCCATACCACACAGCCTCCTCCAGCATGAGCTGAGGGATACTCTAAAAGCCTCTGACCAGCACTCCTCAAAAAGTGAGTCTCAAAAGACGAGGCAAGGCTGAGGAACCCTCAGGGACTGGAGGACACTAAGGAGCCATGACAGCTAAAAGCAATGCCAGGTTGGATCCTGGACCAGAAAACGGACATTAATGAAAAAACTGGTTAAATCCCTGTAAAGCTTAGCTGGGCCTGGTCGCTAGTGCCTGTAGTGCCAGCTACTCAGAAGGCTGAGATGGGAAGATAGCTTGTGGCCAGGAGTTCTAGACCACCTGGGTAACATGGTGTGACCCTGTTTCTAAATAAATTAAAAATTTTTTTTTTCGGCTGGGTGTGGTGGCTCACGCCTGTAATCCCAGCACTTTGAGAGGCCAAGGTGGGTGGATCACCTGAGGTCAGGAGTTCAAGACCAGACTGGCCAGCATGGCAAAACTCTGTCTCTTCTAAAAGTACAAAAATTAGCCGGACATGGCAGCGGGTACCTGTAGTTCCAGCTCAAGAATCACTTGAACCCGTGAGGCAGAGGTTGTAGTGAGCCAAGATCACACCACTGCACTCCACCCTGGGTGATAGAGCGAGACTCTGTCTCAAAAAAAAAAATAAAATGTTTTTTGTTTGAGATAGGGTCTCACCTCTGTTACCCAAGCTGGAGTGCAGCTGACACAATCTCAGCTCACTGCAGCCTCGACCTCCTGGGCTCAAGCCATCCTCCCATCTCAGCTTCTCAAGTAGCTGGGACTACAGGTGTGGCCACCATGCCCAGCTAATTTTTGTAGTTTTTGCAGAGGAAGGGTTTCACCATGTTGCTCAGGCTGGTCTCAAATCCCTGGGCTCAAGCGATCCTCCTGCCTCAGTCTCCCAAAGTGTTGGGATTACAGGCGAGAGCCACAGTGCCCAGCCAAAAAAAAAAAAAAAAAGATTTTTTTTGGCCAGGCGAGGTGGCTCACACCTGTAATCCCAGTACTTTGGGAGGCCGAGGCAGGTGGATCATGAGGTCAGGGGAATGAGAAGGCAACATGAAACACCATCTCTACTAAAAATACAAAAAAATTACAGCATGGTGGTGCCTGTAGTCTAAAGCAGCTCAGGAGGCTGAGGCAGGAGACGGCGTGAACTCCGGAGGTGGAAGCTTGTAGTGAGCCAAGATCACGCCACTGCACTCCAGCCTGGGTGACAGAGTGAGACTGGTCTCAAAAAAAAAAAAATTTTTTTGTATGTGTGCAGTGCAGTGCAGTGGTGCAATCTAGGCTCACTGCGAGCTCCGCCTCCTGGGTTCATGCCATTCTCCCGCCTCAGCCTCCTGAGTATTTGGGGCTACAGGTGCCCGCCACCACTCTCGGCTAATTTGTATGTGTGTGTGCCTGTGTGTTTTTAGTAGAGATGTGGTTTCACCATGTTAGCCAAGATGGTCTTGATCTCCTGACCTCGTGATCCGCCCACCTCGGCCTCCCAGAGTGCTGGGATTACAGGCGTGAGCCACCGTGCCAGGCCAAAAACTATTTTTTTTCATTAGCTGGGTGAGGTGGCACTTACTTGTAGTTCCAGCTACTCTAGAGGCTGAGGTAGTAGGATCAATTTGGCCTGGGAGGTCGAGGCCACAGTGAGCCATGATCAGGTCACTGCACTCTAGCCTGGAGAGAGGGAGACCCTGTCTCTGAAAAAACCATAAAGACTGGAGTTTATAGTATTGTACTGATGTTAATTTCCTCATTTTGATCTTTGTGCTATGATTACATAAGATGTTAACACTGGGCGAGGCTGAGTGAAACATATAAGGTGTGAAAGGAAACTAAGGCTGGCTGGGCGCGGCGGCTCAAGCCTGTAATCCCAGCACTCGGGAGGCTGGGGCAGGTGGATGACTTGGACCCAAGAGTTTGAGAAGAGACTGGCAACATGGAGATTTGTAGAGTTTTGTAGAGATCTCGTCTCCACAAAAAATACGAAAATTAGCCAGGCATGGTGGCATGTGCCTGTACTCCCAGCTACAGGGAGGCTGAGGTGGGAGGATCACCTGAGCTCCGAAGTTGAGGCTGTGGTGAGCTTTGATTGTGTCACTGCACTGCAGCCTGGGTGACAGACGTGAGACCCTGTCTCCAAAAAAAAAAAAAAAAAAATTCAAACTAAGGCTATTACCCTGCCTGCTCCTCTTGCAACATCTGGATTCCCACGACACCCTCCCTCTTTCCCCCCAGCCCACTTTTCCCCTTTCATAGGGAAGCCCTCAAAATCATCTTCGGAGGGAGGCACAGACCTTTCTCCTGGGCATGCCCTTAACATTGGCAAAATAAAATTCTATCTTGATTGAGGCCTGTCTCACACATTTTGGTTTACAGAAGGAATTCTATACTATTTTTTGCAACTTTTCTCTGTATCTTAAAACTATTTCAAAATAAAACTTAAAACAGGCTGGGCGCGGTGGCTCACGCCTGTAATCTCAGCACTTTGGGAGGCCGAGGCAGGCAGATCATGAGGTCAGGAGATCGAGACCATCCTGGCTAACACATGAAACCTCATCTCTACTAAAAATACAAAAAATGCAAAAAATTAGCTGGGTGTGGTGGCGGGCGCCTGTAGTCCCAGCTACCAGGGAGGCTGAGGCAGGAGAATGGCATGAACCCAGGAGGCAGAGCTTGCAGTGAGCGGAGATTGCAACACTGCACTCCAGTCCGGACAACAGAGCGAGATTGACTCTCCAAAAAAAAAAAAAAAAGCTCCAAGAAAACAGCAAATGGCGGATGACGCCGGTGCAGCAGGCGGGGGGAGGGGGGCCCGGAGGTCCTGGTGGCCCTGGGATGGGGAACCGCGGTGGCTTCCGCGGAGGTTTGGGCAGTGGCATCCGGGGCCGAGGTCGCGGCCGTGGACGGGGCCGGGGCCGGGGCCACGGAGCTCGCGGAGGCAAGGCCGAGGATAAGGAGTGGATGCCCGTCACCAAGCTGGGCCACTTGATCAACGACATGAAGATCAAATCCCTGGAGGAGATCTACCTCTTCTCCCTGCCCATTAAGGAATCTAAGATCATTGACTTTTTCTTGGGGGCCTCTCTCAAAGACGAGGTTTTGAAGATTATGCCGGTGCAGAAGCAGACCCGTGCTGGCCAGCACACCAGGTTCAAGGCCTTTGTTCCTATCGGGGACTACAATGGCCACGTTGGCCTGAGTGTTAAGTGTTCCAAGGAGGTGGCCAGCGCCATCCGTGGGGCCATCATCGTGGCCAAACTCTCCATTGTCCCTGTGTCCAGAGGCTACTGGGGGAACAAGATCGGCAAGCCCCACACTGTCCCTTGCAAGGTGACAGGCCGCTGCAGCTCTGTGCTGGTGGTGCACCTCATCCCTGCACCCAGGGGCACTGGCATCGTCTCAGCGCCTGTGCCCAAGAAGCTGCTCATGATGGCTGGTATTGATGACTGCTACACCTCAGCCCGGGGCTGCACTGCCACCCTGGGCAACTTCGCCAAGGCCACCTTTGATGCCATCTCTAAGACCTACAGCTACCTGACCCCTGACCTCTGGAAGGAGACTATATTTACCAAGTCTCCCTATCAGGAATTCACTGACCACCTTGTCAAGACCCACACCAGAGTCTCCGTGCAGCGGACCCAGGCTCCAGCTGTGGCTACAACACAGGGTTTTTATATGAGAAAAATAAAGTGAATTAAGCCTGAGAAAAAAAAAAAAGAAAGAAAAAGAAAAGCCTAAATAAATAGGCTGGGCATGGTGGCTCACACCTGTAATCCCAGCACTTTGGGAGGCTGAGGCAGGCAGATCACCTGAGGTCAGGAGTTCGAGACCAACCTGACCAACATGGAGAAACCCCGTCTCTATGAAAAATACAAAATTAGCTGGGTATAGTGGCTCATGCCTGTAATCCCAGCTACTCAGGAAAGCTGAGGCAGGAGAATCGCTTGAACCTGGGAGGCAGAGATTGCGGTGAGCTGAGATCATGCCACTGAACTCCAGCCTGGGCAATAAGAGCGAAACTCCATCTCAAAAAAAAAAAAAAAAAAAAATCACCCAGAGGCAAATCCCGCCATATTTTCTTCCAGTTCCTTCTCTTACATGGGGGTGACACTTTCTGCTCCACCTAAGGAAGGTCATGGCAGACACACGATTCTACATCACTACATTGAGGTATCATGGCAGCCGGACACGGTGGCGCATGCCTGTAATCCCAGCATTTTGGAAGGCCAAGACGGTGGATGACTTGAGGTCAGGAGTTTGAGACCAGCCTGGCCAACATGACGAAACCCTGTCTTTACTAAAACTACAAAAAAATTAGCCGGGCGTGGTGGCGCATGCCTGTAGTCTCAGCTACTTGGGAGGCTGAGGCACAAGAATCACTTGAACTCAGGAGGCAGGGGTTTCAGTGAGCCACGATTGTGCCACTGCACTCCAGCCTGGGTGACAGAGGGAGACCCTGTCTCAAAAAAAAAAAGAAAAGAAAAGAAAATGAAATATCATGACAGGCATCATCACTCTCATTTCACCAACAGGGAAACTAAGGCCTAGGGCAGGTCAAAGGTCACATAGCTGAGAAGGGCTAGGGCTGAATGTGAATGCAGGTCCCTGAGGCCAAGTTCCAGAATCTCACCATGCCAGGATTCTTGGTGGTTGTTTTGTTTTTTGTTTTTTGTTTTTTTTGAGAAGGAGTCTTACTCTGTCATCCAGCCGAGAGTGCCGTGGTGCAATCCTGGCTCACCACAACCTCCGCCTCCCAGGTCCAAGCCATTCTCCTGCCTCAGCCTCCCAAGTAGCTGGGATTACAGGAGCACACCACCACACCTGGCTAATTTTTGTATTTTTAGTAGAGATGGCATTTCACCATGTTGGTCAGGCTGGACTCAAACTCCTGACCTCACGATCCACCCGCCTTGGCCTCCCGCGGTGCTGTGATTACAGGCATGAGCCACCGCACCCTGCCCCACGCCAGGATTCTTTTGAGGAAGTTCATTCCCTCACTCCTGCACACATTCATTTCAGCATGCCGAGGGCCTTGTGGGTCCTGGCCTGTGACAGACTGGGGTGACAGAGTCTAGCTGGCCGCAGTCCTGCCGTCAACCAGCTTCCATTCTAAAGGCTTAATGTCTGCAGCCCAGGGCGCCCGCTACCCGGCCTGGCCCAGCATGACTGAGTGGGGAAGGCGCAATGCCCCTTCAGAAGGACTCATCACTGCCCAGCCTTCAGCACCTTCGGGGTCCCCTCAGCTCTCAGATTGAGGTCATCCTCTTCCCTGATGGCCAGTGACTGAGCAAGTGGTATCAGGGCCTTTTCTGTCTAACGGGGACTCCTCTGTCAGGCACTTAGATCCAGAGCTCCTCTGCTGGTGCCCTCTGCCCAATCCCCTTCCTCCTAATTTTTTTTTTTTTCCTTTTTGAGACAGGGTCTTGCTCTGTTGCCCAGGCTGGTCACTGTCCCCTCTGGTGCATTCTTTGTCCCCATCAGCCTAGTAAGCTCCAGGGCCTGGCAGCTGGCACAGAGTAGGAGGCTGCACTCCCTGACCTTTCTATGCTGCACCCAGTCCTGTGCCCATCCTGTCCTCAGACCTGCCAGGGCCATGACCAACCTGCCAAGGGCGTGGGAAACTGTGTGACCCAGCTCTAGGAGGAGGTGGAGCAAGCGGAAGGTAGGGAAGCTGCTGCCCCAGTAGGTTTAGAGGGAGGGTGGGGTGGGGGAGTGGCAAGGCCAGGTGGGTAAGGATGTGTGGGTGAGATTGTGTGAGTGTCTGGCTCTCCTGGGTGGGGCTGGATGAATGTTTGGGCACAGGCAGCGGCTGTCACATGGCCTGGCTGCGGGTTTGGGACAGAAGCCAGGTAGGTGGGCTGTATCAGGCACAGCTACAAACTGTGCCAAGGAAGTGGACCAGTCAGGGTCCCAGGGAAACTCCTGCCTTGGCAGAAGATACTGGGGACATGGGATGATTTGGGGCGGTCTTCCAAGGCCCATGGTGCTTCATGGAGCCAGGGCCCAGGGCAGGGAGGGCTGTAACCCTGGCTTGCCTGATTGGCTGAGCACAGACAGATGGAAGGGGGTGTGAGCAGCCTGCTAGGTGGATGCCTAAGTGAGGGGGGAATGGGTGGGCAGGTGGCTGAGACCCCCAAGACCAGGACCCACTGTCAGGCCTGTGGCTTCCACAGGCCAATGGGAAGCGTTCCCCTTCGGGCACTGAGGCCATCAGCTTCAGCTTCACACCCTTTCCAGACAGATAGAAGTCCTTCAGGTAACTTAAAAGTCACTTCTCCTGGCCTTCCCCGGAGGGGAAAGGAGAGGGGTGCCTGTGGGCAGTGGGCCCTCAGTGCTGGTGGAGGGCACAGCACAGAGACTGCCTGCATGTGGGAGGCCCCCGGCAGACCTTGCCCAGACGTCAGTCCTTGTTTGAGGCAAACTGTAAAATTATTACGATTTAGACCAGGCACAGGACCCATGCCTGTAATCCCAGCACTTCGGGAGGCCATGGCAGGAGGATCTCTTAAGCCCAGGAGTTTGAGCCTGCAGTGAGCTATGACTACACCACTGCACTTCAACCTGGGCAACAGAGGAAGACCCTGTCTCTAAAATAAATAAATAGGCTGGGGGTGGTGGCTCATGCCTGTAATCCTAGCACTTTGGGAGGCTGAGGCAGGTGGATCACCTGAGGTCAGGAGTTCGAGACCAGCCTGACTAAAAATACAAAAATTAGCTGGGCATGGTGGCCTGTGCCTATAGTCCCAGCTACTCAGGAGGCTGAGACAGGAGAGTTGCTTGAGCCCGGGAGGCGGAGGTTGCAGTGAGCTGAGATCGCACCACTGCACTCCAGCCTGAGCAACAGAGTGAGACTCTGTCTCAAAAAATAAAAAATAAAATAATAATAATAAAATATAAAGTCCAACAGAGGTTAAAAGTTAAACAAAAAAAAAAGTAAAAGAAAAAAAAGTAAAAAATAAAAATACAGGCCGGGTGTGGAGGCTCACGCCTGTAATCCCAGCACTTTGGGATGCCGAGAAGGGCGGATCACAAGGTCAGGAGATCAAGACCATCCTGGCCAACATGGTGAAACCCCGTCTCTACTAAAAATACAAAAATTAGCTGGGTGTGGTGGCGGGCGCCTGTAGTCCCAGCTACTCGGGAGGCTGAGGCAGGAGAATCGTTTGCACCCAGGAGGCAGAGGTTGCAGTGAGCCAAGATCGCGCCATTGCACTCCAGCCTGGCAACAGAAGGAGATTGTCTCAAAAAATAATAATTAAAATTAAAATTTAAAAAATGAAAATACAAGCATAATTATTACAGTTGAATTGTCTGCAGTGAGGCATCTATAGATGAAATGTCATACTGCATGGAATTTGCTTTAAAAGAACCCTGGAGTGTGGGAGGGTTTGTGTGGAAGTAAATAAAATCAGCCTCTGCTGGGTAACTTTTAAAGGCAGGCAGTGGGTCCTTGGGAGTTTTAAAAAATTCCCTCCCTTTACCTTTGTGTATATTTGAAAGCTGTTGTAATTAAGCTTTAAAAATAATCTAGGTAAAGTATTAGTTAAAAAAAAAAACGGTGGCCCACGACCAGCACCTTTTGGACAACTCTGAACTATGACAGTCCGAGTCTCTGTATTATACAGATTTATTTTTTTTTCTTTTTTCTGTCTCCATTTTTTTTTTTTTTAGAGGAGTGCAGTGGCCCAATCACAAGCCTCTAACTCCTGGCCTCAAGCAATCCTCCTGGCTCAGTTTCCTGGGTAGCTGGGACTACAGGTGTGCACCACCACACCTGGCCTAAAACATTTTGAATCATGGTAAAATGCAAATAAACCTGCCATCTTAGCTATCTTTTTTTTTTTTTTTTTTTGAGACAGAGTCTTGCAGTGTCACCCAGGCTGAGATACAGTAGCCCTCCCTCAGCTCCCTGCAAACTCTGCCTCCTAGGTTCAAGGGATTCTCATGCCTCAGCCTCCTGAGTAGCTGGGATACAAGTGTGCACCACTGCGCCTGGATAATCATTGTATGTTTAGTAGAGACGGGGTTTTGTCATGTTGGCCAGGCTACTCGTGAACTCCTGGCCTCATGTGATCCATACACCTCAGTCTCCCAAAGTGCTGGGAGATTTCAGGCATGAGCCACCACACCTGGCCTCTTAACCATCTTAGAGTGTACAGTTCAGTGGTGTGAAGCACATTCATACCAGTGTGCCACCCATCCCCAGAGCTCTCTTCGTATTGCTGTTGTAGTTTCACAATGACTCCTCCAGACTTCTTCCACCCCCAACCCCTTGCCATAAATCACTGCAACTGAGGGAATGCAGCCCAGGAGTTCCTGAGCAAAGTACCCTGTTACCATCTGGGGTGGTAGCTCCACCTGGACTTAGCTGTGGGGCTGGTCCAGGTTTCCGGTGGCCTGTAATCCCAGCACTTAGGGAGGTTGAGTCAGGTAATCTCACACCTGTAATCCCAGTGGCGCACGAGTGGGTCAGTTGGACTGCCTGGACTTCCGGGGCGTGAGTCCTCACGGGCTCCTGAAGGTCTGAGCTCTGCCCTGGAGCAGGCACCTGAGCAAGTCATGGCAGCTCTCAACTTCCACCCCAACCTCCTGCCTGGGGCTGCCCCAGTCACCCCGGGGGTGGGGGGACCCATGGAAGAGGAAGCAGGAGGAGTGAAGGAAGGCTCCTCCCCAGCTCTGTATATCCCCTGACTCCTGACTCAGGTCCAGGAGTCCACTTTGACCCCAGGTGCAAGAGTGGGGAGGGCTAGGGAGGCTGGGTGGGTGCACAGCCCCACTGGCTCCACCCCACAGCCACAATACCCCTCTGTGACCCAGCTTTAGAACAATCTTGGCCTGGATGTGGCAACTCACAGCTGTAATCCCAGCACTTTTGAAAGCTGAGGCAGGAGGATTGCTTGAGCCCGGGAGTTTGAGACCAGTTTGGGCAACATAGACCTTGCCTCTATTTTACAAAAAAAAAATTTTTTTTTTTTTTTGAGGTGGTGTTTTGCTCTTGTCACCCAGGCTGGAGTGCAATGGTGCGATCTCGGCTCACTGCAACTTCCACCTCCCAGGCTCAAGCCATTCTCCTGCCTCAGCCTCCTGAGTAGCTGGGATTATAGGCGTGCGCCACCACACCTGGTTAATTTTGTTTTTTTTTTTTGTTTTTTTTTTTTTGAGACGGAGTCTCGCTCTGTTGCCCAGGCTGGAGTGCTGTGGCCGGATCTCAGCTCACTGCAAGCTCCGCCTCCCAGGTTCCCGCCATTCTCCTGTCTCAGCCTCCCAAGTAGCTGGGACTACAGGCGCCCACCACCTCGCCCGGCTAGTTTTTTGTATTTTTTAGTAGAGACGGGGTTTCACCGTGTTAGCCAGGGTGGTCTCGATCTCCTGACCTCGTGATCCACCCGTCTCGGCCTCCCAAAGTGCTGGGATTACAGGCTTGAGCCACCGCGCCCGGCCAATTTTGTATTTTTAGTTAGAGATGGGGTTTCGCCATGTTGGCCAGGCTGGTCTCGAACCCCTGACCTCAAGTGATTTACCTGCCTCGACCTCCCGAAGTGCTGGGATTATAGGCATGATCCACCACACCCAGCCTAAAAAGCAATTTTAAAAATAAATAAAAATTTTTAAAAGACCAGTCTTGGAGGACTGGCAGAGCTAGGGCCGGCACCAGGAGTTATCTGTTAGCCTGCACTTTGCAAGGTCTGAAACCCTTAGCTGGTGCCTCTCCAGGAAGACCCAGCTCTCCTCCTTCAGGCTGGGGCCTGGCCCAGCTCCAGCGGAGAGAGGACAAGGGAGGGCAAGGAGTGAAGGGCGGCCAGGGGACATACAGCTGTCAGGTCCCTGGACATGCCTAGGGGATGCTGCCTGCTTTACAAATGAAGAATCCAAGGCTCGGGAAGGTCACCAGGAAGTCACGGACAGGACTGGGATTCAGAGCCAGGGCTGCCTTGCTTCAGCTCCTCCTCCTTGTTAGAAAACAGTCCTGAATTGTCTTTTTGCAAATGGTGGCTTGGAGCTGGGCATGGCCAACAACTGTCAGGCACTGGAAGAGGAACTGGGGGGGTCTGGACATGTGCTGGCCACCGGTCCCCCACACTCAGGGCTCACTGTCTCTTGAGGGTGACAGAGGATGATGCACTGTGACAAGCGCCATCACAGCAAAGAAACAGAAAAAGCCCAGAGCAGCAAGAGGATGGGGTGATTAATTTTGCCTTGAGGGTAGAAGGAGGGGCCTTGAGGACAGTGGGCGCTCTTAATGGACTATCCCAACAACCAGTCACATAGGGATGAGGACACAGAGGCAGCCCCCAGAGCAGAGGTGCACGGAAGCAGTAGCAGTGGCTTGGCCCGAAGACTAAAGGAGTTGCAGAGCCAGTCTTGAAGCTGGGACTATGCCTCTCCAGCGGAGGAGTGTGGGGACAGAATGCACAGGCTACAAGGTGCCCTCGGGGGCAGAGTAGGGGGTGGCTGGGCAGCAGGAAGCCAAGGCAGGTTGTTGCAACAGTTAAGAAGAAAGGTGATGAGGCCAGAGGTGGTGGCCAGAGAGATGAGGAAACTCCTCCTCACCAGGATGGCTGCAGGATGAGACAGTCCTGGCCACTCACAGACAGCGTGGATGCAGGAAGACAGACCACAGACCCACAACAGCGAAGGTGCATGCCGGTGCGGGCAGGACTCAGCCTTCCAGCACTTCAGGACAGGCCCATGATAAGCATTCTGTCCTTCTGACAAACCTTCCCCATAAGGAAAAGGGAGAACCAACTCACCTTCACAGATGCTGCCACTTGCCGGGCACTGTGCAGGGTGCTTTAGAGCACCAAACCCAAAGTGCTGGTTCACTCAATCCTCCCCTTTTAGAGATGAAGAAACTAAGGCTCAGAGAGAGAAATTAAATTGTCCCAGGTCAGCCAATTCAGGAAGTGGGTGCATCCAGGGAAGTTGGTTTCGCTTCCCCCGGCCTGGTGCCCTAAGTGCCCCACCCCTTGGCATCTGAGCAGTGTGGCTCCCATGCCAACTCTACAGGAATGTCATGTCTGGGGGCAAGTGGCCCCTTGCAGGGGCATCTGCTGTGCAGGCCCAGGACGGTAAACAAAGTTCACTGAATACAAGTTCCCCCCATCCCAGCAGGAGTCCAGCTTGGCCTCTCCCATGCTGTCCAGGGAAAGGCTGGAGGGAAAAAAAGAGGCCTGGCCTCCTGTTGGCTTCTACCTCCTCACCTCTGCCCAGCCCACTTTCTTCTCCCAAAGGCCTCAGCAAGGCCAATGGGAGGCCAAGGTCAAGGGGATGGGGTGAGAACAAGAGGCAGCCCGCATGGACAGGAGTGCAGTGTAGCAGTTGAGCACCTTCTTTTATATTTTTATTTTTTTGGAGATGGAGTCTCGCTCTGTCACCCAGGCTGCTGGAGTGCAGTGGTGCAATCTTGGCTCACTGCAACCTCCACCTCCGAGGTTCAAGTGATTCTCCTGCCTCAGCCTCCTGACTAGCTGGGACTATAGGCGTGTGCCATCACACCTGCCTAATTTTTGTATTTTTAGTAGAGACGGGTTTTCACCACGCTGGCTAGACTGGTCTCGAACTCTTGATCTCAGGTGATCCACCTGCCTTGGCCTCCCAAAGTGCTGGGATTACAAGTATGAGCCACCGTGCCCTGCTTTTTTTTTTTTTTTTTGAGGCGGAGTCTCACTCTGTCACCCAGGCTGGAGTGCAGTGGCGCGATCTCCACTCACTGCAAGCTCTGCCTCCCGGGTTCATGCCATTCTCCTGCCTCAGCCTCCCGAGTAGCTGGAACTACAGGCGCCCGCCACCACACTTGGCTAATTTTTTGTATTTTTAGTGGAGATAGGGTTTCACCGTGTTAGCCAGGATGGTCTCAATCTCCTGACCTTGTGATCCGCCTGCCTCGGCCTCCCAAAGTGCTGGGATCACAAGCGTGAGCCACCGCACTCGGCCTTTTTTTTTTTTTTTTAGACAGGGTCTCATTCTGTCACCTAGGGTGGAGTGCAGCGTTCGATCATAGCTCACTGCAGCCTCGAATTACTAGGCTCAAGGGATCCTTTTGCCTCAGCCTCTCGAGTAGCTGGGACTACAGGTACCACTGGCTTGGCTAATTTTTTATTTTTTTGTAGAGACGGGGTCTTGCTATGTCGCCCAGGGAACTCCTGGGCTGAAGAAGTCCTCTTGCCTCGGCCTCCCAAAGTGTTGGCATTACAGGCGTGAGCCACTGCACCCAACTCAGAATCTGAGTTTTCATCAGAACTTATCTGTGACCCCTCTGTCTCTTCCTCATGCCACCTCTAGCAAGTGGATTCTTACAAGAACCTTCGTTCAAACCCTCTCATAAACATCTCTATCACTGTCTCTCCCACTCAGTTGACAGAATGAACACCTTCTCGGCAGCTTGCAGCTTCCAGGCCCTCCTTGGCCCGTTTCTTTCCCTAGAGACCCAGGGGACCCAACCTCCCTGCCTGCCTGTGCCACCTCACAGGCCCCACGTCCAGCTGTGTGCACAAGCTCCTCTCTCTCAACACTTCGGACGCTCCCAGCACCCACTTCAAGAGGCTTCTCTGGGTCTGCTCTCGGGTGCCACCTTCGTCCTTTCCCGCCACGAACCTTTCCCACCCAGGGCTTGGACCTCAGTAGCGAGCTGAACGTGCCCTGCCTTCTCTAGCACTGCTATATGCTCTGCTGGAGACACTCCTCGGTGGAAATGCTTCCAGGACCATCTCAAAAGCCATTGCTCCCGTGAGGCTTTCCTCCGGTCCCCCAAACAGCCAGCTAGGTTCTTGCTCTGAAACTTCATCTGTCCCAGTGAGTAACCCTACCAAGCACTGAGACCCAGAGCAGCTATTAATGAGTTTTCTTAGACAAGTTCTCTGAAGTCTGGCACTTCTTTAGAAATTCTGGCTGGGCGCACGCCTGTGATCCCAGCACTTTGGGAGGCAGAGGCAGGTGGATCACCTAAGGTCGGGAGTTCGAGACCAGCCTGACCAACCCCGTCTCTACTAAAAATACAAAATTAGCCGGGCGTGGTGGCACATGCCTGTGCCACCCAGCTACTCGGGAGGCTGAGGCAAGAATCGCTTGAACCTGGGAGGTGGAGGTTGCGGTGAGCTGAGATCATGCCATTGCACTTCAGCCTGGGCAACAAGGGTGAAACTCCATCTCAAAAAAAAAGTTGCCGGGCGCAGTGGCTCACGCCTGTAATCCTAGCACTTTGGGAGGCCAAGTGGGGAGGATCACGAGGTCAGGAGATCGAGATCATCCTGGCTAACACGGTGAAACCCCATCTCCACTAAAAATACAAAAAATTAGCCAAGTGTGGTGGTGGGCGCCTGTAGCCCCAGCTACTCGGGAGGCTAAGGCAGGAGAATGGCGTGAATCCAGGAGGCAGAGCTTGCAGCGAGCGGAGATCACGCCACTGCACTCCAACCTGGGTGACAGAGCAAGGCTCCGTCTCAAAAAAAGAAAAGAAAAGAAAAAATTCTTCTGGTCAGGCATGGTGGCTCAGGCCTGTAATCCCAGCACACTGGGAGGCCGAGGCAGGGAAATCATGACCTCAAGTGATTTGCCCACCTTGTCCTCCCAGTGTACTAGGATTACGGGCGTGAACCACCAAAGTGCCCTGCCAGAAGTTCTTCCTAGAGGTTCTATGTTGTCCAAACAAGAATTGGAGCCGGGTACTGTGGCTCATGCCTGTAATCCCAGCACTTTGGGAGGCCGAGGCAGGCAGATCACGAGGTCAGGAGATCGAGACCATCCTGGCCAACATGGTGAAACCCTAGCTCTACTAAAAATACAAAAATTAGCTGGAAGTGGTGGTGTATGCCTGTAATCCTAGCTACTCGGGAGGCTGAGGCAGGAGAATCGCTTGAACCAGGGAGTCAGAGGTTGCAGTGAGCCAGGATTGCGCCACTGCACTCCAGCCTGGTGACAGAGAGAAACTCTGTCTCAAAAACAAAAAAACAAACAAAAAAAAGAATGGGTAAGGACACCACAGAACACAAGGGGTTGCAAATTTGTGCCGTGGGCCAAATTTGTTCCACAAGTGACAAGTTTTTTTTTAATTGAGGTGTGCATACCATAAAATTAGCCGTTTTAAAGCAAACAATTCAATGACATTTGTATATTCATAATGTTGTGCAACCACCACCTCTATCAAGCTCCAAAACATTTTCCTCATCCCAGAAGGAAACCCTATGCTCCTTAGGCAATCACTCTGCCTTTCTCTCTCCCCACAGCCTCTGGTTCTAATCTGCTTTCTGTTTGTATGGATTTACTTACTTATTATAAATGGCATCATTAACACATATGGGCTTTGTGTCTGGTTTCTTTCACTTGCCATAACGTTTTGGAGGTTCATCCATGTTGTAACAGGTATCATCAGCATATCAGTATTTCATTCCTCTTTTTCTTTTCTTCTTTCCTTTTTTTTTTTTTTTTTTTTTTTTTTGAGACAGAGTCTTACTCCATCAACCAGGCTGGAGTGTAGTGGCGCAATCTCCATTCATTGCAACTCTGCCTCCTGGATTTAAGCAATTCTCCTGCCTCAGCCTCCCGAGTAGCTGGGATTACAGGCTTGCTCCACCATGCCTGGCTAATATTTGGTGTTTTCAGTTGAGACGGAATTTCAACATGTTGGCCAGCCTGGTCTCAAACTCCTGACCTCAAGTGAGCCGCCTGCCTTGGACTCCCAAAATGCTAGGATTACAGGGGTGAACCACCACATCACATAGGGCCTTTTTTTTTTTTTTCTTTTTCTTTTTTTTTTTTTAAGATAGAGATGGGGTTTTGCGAGTTGCCCAGGCTGTTCCTGAACTCCTGGTCTCCAAAAGTGCTGGGAGATTTCAGACATGAGTCATCACGTGGCCTCATTTCTTTTTTATAGCTGAATAATAGTCCACTGAATGAATCTACCATAGTTTGCTTACACTCTCATCAATCGTTAGTTTGGGCCGTTTCCACCTTTTGGCTCTTTGACTATTGTGACTAGTACTTCTAAGACCATTACTTGTTTGAGGAATATAATTGCTGGGTCATATGGTAACTCTATGCTTAACTTTTGAATTAGAAACGGTGTTTTGATTTCTCGAATATGAATTCTTTACGTGTCTGTGTCTGTTTTCATGTCTTCCTACTGTCTTACAGTAGGAAGCTCACGACTCATTTGCGTAATTTTTCTGGCCCCTGAAGGCACCTGATTTTGCTGCCCCTAGAACACTTTGGAGGCAAAAAGAAAATAACTTTGTGCCCAATTCAGCCAGAGTCGTGGGGTAAAATCTTTTCACTTCTCAAAGCACTACCGTGGTTCAGCTACTGTGGTTCAGCCCCAAAGCGGGGAAATCGTATTTTCCGGAGAGGAGGCGGCTACAATTAGGGAGGTGAGGGACCTCACGCGCCTCTGCCTTGGAGGAGGCGGGCAAGGCGAACGGCGGGGGAGGAGGAGCCGGCTGGCTGTGCGCCCTCTGGGGCGTGGGCCGCGCTTGGGGCTGCCCACCCCTCGTGTCCGAGCTGGGGCGCTCAGGGAGGCAGCGACGCGAGGTGCAGCTGGCCCAGGTTCCCCCGGCCACCGCCATGCGGCGCCTTGGCGGGTCGGGGCCGGGGGCGCGGTCGGGGCCGGGCGGGGCCCAGGTTGGCTCGCGGGTAGGCGGCCCCGCCCCCCACATCCGGGGGCCGGGGCCGGGCTGTGGGCTCGCAGCGCGCGGGTGAGTCAGGCCGGGTTTTCCCTCCGCCTTTGGGGCAGGCGATCGAGCGCCGCGGAGCGCGTCCGTCCCTCGCCAATCCGGCTCCGGCGCCGGCGCCCGCCCGCCCGCCCGCGTTTTCCCGGCGCCTGCCGCTCCGCGGCTCCGATCCGGCTCGCAGTCCCGGCCCGAGCCGGCGCCTTGCAGGAGGGTTCAAATCCGCGCGGGGGAGCTGCGACGCGCCAGGGCTGCAGAGCCGCGGGCCGGCGAGCGCGTCGCCAGCATGGTAAGTGGGGCGCGCGTGGGGCTGGGGACCCGGGCTGGACTCGGGGGGTGGAGAGGGGTTGGGGCGGGTCGCCAAGGTACGGTTTTCCGGCGTCCTTGGCAAAGCTGCTGCCCCGCTGGCCGAGGCTCCCGTCTGAGAGATGGGCGGGGGTGGCAAGGTGCGGCGTGCGCCCAGGTGTCCCCTGCTCCCCGTCACCGAGGCACCGGATCGGGGACCGACCCTGAGGCTCCGCTGGAGGGGCAGGCGGTAGGCTACCTTGCTGTCCCCAACCCCTGCAAACGCGCTTTCCTGGGAGCAGCGCGCAGGACCCCTGCGCCACGGCTGGGTGGGGCAGGCGTCCTTGGCGCCGGAGTCTGACCTCGGCCTCCGCCCCCCTGCCCAGCAGCTCCCGGCAGGCCCCAGGGAGGGGCCAGGAGGAGACGCGCCTCCCACCCCGCCCCCCAGGTAGCTCGGGGACCTCACGCAGCTCTGGGGAGCCCTCGCCTTCACCCCTGCTTTCCTGAGACAAATTCCATGGGGATGCCAACCTCGTTTGCCCCTCTGACTTCCTCATGAGATCTCTCGCCTCCTCCCACATCTCCTATAAAGGAGGTATTCCCGGTCCACCGGGCTGCAGCTGCGGTTCTGCGGGTAGGGGACATTCCTAGGTCTTGACCGCCAGAGCACCCGATCCAGTCCCGGCCACAGCCTTTGGCTAAAGTGAGGGCTGGCCTGGGGCCGAGCCGAAATCAGGGCCCTGGCTGTATCCAGAAAGAGAACTGAGATCCGTTGTCTCCTACCGGGCCGCCCCCTGACCCCAACTACATAGGAACAGATTGGGCCTGGCTGTCCTCGGGAGGGAGCGGACGCAGGAGGCCATCCTGGGCGCGGTGATCAGCCTCCTCCCAGGGCCCTCCCAGGCAGGGCTTCTCTACCGGCTGGCAGCGTGTGGGTGTGCATGTGCGAGACTGTCAATGAATGCGGCCAGCCTGCTTCTGCCACCGCCTCTAGAGCTAGAGCTAGCACAGGGACTCGGAGTCCCCATGGGGCAGGTTTCCTCTATTTCTTCCTGACCTGGGGGGCAGCAGGAGGGATTTGATTCCAGGCCGGGTGGACCGCAATCCAGAGCAGCCTGGTTGCAGGTGTCCTTGGGAGAAACAGGCGTGAAGGCCCGGGCAGACATACATGCGATACATACAGAGCAGTGTGTGCCCATGGAGGAGAACCTGTGACCCCTGGTTTAGGACAACCTGCTAAGGTAGAGAGGACCTTACCCAGGGAGTTGAGATTGCTTCTCACTGTGGGATCTTGGACAACTCACCTCGCCTTCCTAGGCCTTAGTTTCCCGATCTGTAAAATGGTGTGAGGGTAATTACTGTCCTGTTTGCCCCCACGAGGCTATTGTGGAGATGAAATGAGAATGAAATAGAAGGACTGATAAAAAATTGTAGAGTGTGGTACAGCCATGAAGGACTATATAGTGATACTAAGCACTGCTTCTGCAGGCTTTAGCCCCTGGTCTCTGCCTCAAGTGTCTGTCACAGAGGGGATGGGGTGGGCCAGCCTCTCCAAACCCCTCTCTGGGCCCCCCTTGCCTACTACCCCCTCTTTTGGAGCTGGGACATTCCAGTCCCATTCTTAGGGGCAGCTGCAGACACGCCCCTTAGCAGAGCTGATCCCCCAGCAGGTGGTGGGACCTTTCCCTTGGGCCAGGGCTCAGGAGGGGCTGACTATAGCCAGGGCAGGCAGCACTCCTACCCGTGTGGGGACTGGAATGTCCCACCCCAGAGGAGATGCAAGGTGGGGTCAGAGAGGACTTCTAATCCTGGGAGCCTGTGTGCTTTCTCCCCTGCGGCTGAACATGACCTTAGGCGCGTTACTTCACTTTCTGAACCTCAGTTTCCTCTTGTGAAGAGGGGGATGACAGAACTCATCTCCTGTGTGTCTCATGAGGATGTGATAGTGCCCCTTGGCGTGACCCAAAAAGGCACCAACAGGCTCTGGGATGCCCCCCTCAAAGAAAGTGCGTCCTCTCCTTTGCTTCCTGGCCAGGGCAGCTGTGTCTTCCATCTCCACCAAGGATTGGTCTGAAAGAGAGGAATCTCTCTGAACACAGAGATTCCAGTGCTGCCCGCTAATCTTGGGGACTGGAGAGGGGTGAGGGGACTGGTGGCAGCGAGCAGGAGTAAAGAGGCCTTACTGGGGCCAGCCAGGACCTGTGGAGAATGAGGCTTGAGTGTCCCGGCCCAAATCTAGCCAGCTGGGTGGTTGGGGTTTGCAGCTTCCAGGGCAGGGAAGCCCAGGCACTTGACTTGTCCCCCTACCCTTCTCTCCACGACCCATGCAGGGGCCCCGGCTTTTTGCTCTGATGTTCCAGTAAGGCTGCAAGGCACTTGCTGTCGTCCCTCCCTCCTCCCCCACCAAATCCCCTCCAGCCTGCACAGCTGCCCTGCCCTGAGCAGGCAATCCCTGGGCTTCCAAGCAACAGGAAGGAAGGAATGTGTGTGTTGGGGGAGGGGGTGGAGGTGGGATGGACCCCTTTAGGAAGAGACTGTCCTCACTCTGTGACACAGGCGGGGAGGAGCGTCCTGAAAGCTGGGGGCCTCAGCCCTGCTGGGGGAGCTGATAATACAGTCAGAGAAGTCAGCCAGGAGGGGCACAGCGGGGATGGTGGGGGGCCTAAGGAGAGACAAAGGGAAGGGGCTGTCTGCTGCTCCTTCACTAGCCCAGGGGCTGGGAAGGACACTGGGTCATCACGCCGCTGGGCTGCTCCTGCTTTGTCAGTGTGTCCTGGAAGGTGCTCAGTGCTGTGGGTGACCTTGTGCACAGCTGTATGATTGTGTTTGCTGCTGGACGTGACTGTCCGCACCGTGTCCTCTAACATGGGCTCTCTGTGCTGCTGGGTGGGGCTGGCATGTGGCACACTGCGGTGTGTGTGGCTGTATGCACTGTTGCGGCCCATGGCTACCTCTAGCTCAAGGACTCTCCCTGGACCTGAGATGTCTGGTGGGGAACCTTGGGGGTCGGTTATCTCTCCCCGAGACAGGAAGTGAGCATCTGCCCACGGGAAGCTGAGGTGGTGTGCATTTGGGGTGCAGGTGGACGTATGTGACACTGCTGCCAATGTCACCGCCCCCAGGGCCACACAGGGCTTACAGTTCACAAGCCCTTTCCCGTGCATCTCTGACTGGGAGTAATCCTTTGAGGAAGGCTGGGCAGGCAGGGTCTTTCCCACTTCATTGTTTTTTTCTTTTTTTAAAATAAATAGAGATGGGGTCTCGCTATGTTGCTAAGGCTGGTTTCAAACTCCTGGGCTCAAGTGATCCTCCTGCTTCAACCTCCCAAAGTGCTGGGATTACAGGTGTGAGCCACCGTGCCCGGCCCTTTCCCCCTTCAGAGATGCGGAAACTGAGGCATGGCAAAAGGCGGAGCATTTGTGTCTGGAGTCCTCTGGAGAGAGTGAGGGCAGGCTGGAGAGCAGGTCTCTGCTGTCCCCTCCCCAAGAAGCAGCAACAGGAGTTGAGTGTGCTCGTGGACAAACCACATCCCTGGCTGGGTGGGCTTGTCGTGGCAAGGAGGTATCAGACGAGGAGGCAAGATGCTTCCATTCCAATACTTTTGGCTGTAGGTAGTGACATCTTAGGTCCCCACTAGACATTGGGCAGCCCTGACCAGCTGTGACCTTGGGCAAATTACTTCACCTTTCTGAGCCCCACTGACCTTACCTTTCAGAAGGGTCAGTAGCTGGGCAGTGTCACGCACCTGTGGTTCTAGCTACTCAGGAGGCTGAAGTGGGAAGATGGCTTGAGCCCAGGGGTTCGAGGCTGCAGTGAGCTATGGTTGCACTACTGTAGTCCAGCCTGAGTGACAGAGTGAAGAGCAAAACCCTGTCTCCAAAAAAAAAAAAAAAAGACTCAGCAGGACCCCTATGCAGGGCTGAATCACTGTAGGAACCCAGCCCCTATGATTCCTTACCTGGATGCATCCCCTATGTGGCCTGCCATGTGTGTTCTCAGGGGCTGGGCTGGGTGGGGTATGCAAACCCAGATTTGCCCCATCCTGGGTCTGGGGGTTGGTGGGGGGAGAGCTGAGGTCATTTTTGCACAGGGTGAGGTGAGACTGTGGGGTTGGGGCAGGTCCCCCTCCCGGAGAGCTTTGTCTTCCACAAACACAAAACCTGGAAATGGCTGAGGAAGATGGAACCTCCTAACGACCATTGTTTGGGGCAGGAGTGGGTGCCCGGAAGCATGGGTGGCAGTAGGGGACTCACAGCTGCAGCCTGCCTGCTGGACTTCTGTTCGAGAATGGGAGCAGCTGCTCAGGTGGGAGGCAGAGAAGGTGGCGTTTGTTCACTCGGCCAGACCTTTCTGCACGCCTGCTCCATGCTGGGCAGTGGGCTGTTCACAGGATCCCCAGGGGGCAGGTACCAGCCCTGCCTCCAGAGTGTGTGGCCCAGCACAGGTGGAAGCTGGTCTGTCAGCTTAGTCCCTTGGTGATGTTTATGTGCCTGGCTGAGCTCGGCTCCAGCCGGCCTGTTGACCCTGGCTGTGGCCCAGGCCCTGGACTGGGTGCTCTGTCATGCTATCCCACCCCATCCTCCCAGCATCCCAGTGATAAGTGTTATCGTCGCCAGGGCATGTGTGCGGAAGCCCAGGCTCACTGAGTTAGTGGCTTGGCCGGGGTCACACACCAATTGGTTCCGCCAGGGTTAGGATTTGGGACCCACCCTGCTGCGTGGTGGGCTTTGGAATAAGAGCATATGCAGGGGCTGGCGTGAGTCCAGCTGCCCCTTCCCTCCTCCTCCCACCACTGCCCAGACGGGAACACCTGTCCCGGAAACTGTGGCCATTGTTCACGTCATCCTTCCTCCTTTTGGGCCCTTCCTGTTTGTATCCCTCCCACTGTAGCCCCCAACCCTCCCCCACCCCATGCCAGATGTTTCCCTTGGGGAGCTTTGACCCTTTGCAGGAAGAGGGGCTGCAGGGGTTATCCCTCTCCCATGGGAAGGAGGGTCCCACTGGCCTTGGGTCTCTGTGCCTTCTCCCCACCCCACAGATTTGGTGGGGAACATGGCAGGAGGGTGAGCAAGGTCAGGTCCAGCCAGGCTGAGTTTGTCTTCCTTAGCCCTGTGCGGGCCCAGTGCTGGGAGGAGGGTTCCTGTCCTGCTGCTTCAGGGCCTGTCCCTCCGTACTTCTGAATCCCACACAGGCCCCTAGGTGGAGCTGGCCCTTCCGAGCATGGCTGGGGCGCCATTGTTCTTCCTTAGACTCAGTCCAGCAAGTGACAGATGGGCAGGTGGCTTTGGGGCTTGTACTTCCTTCTCTTGCCAGTCAAGGGATCCTGTCCCGGGGTTCTGTCTTGGACCCACATCTGCCTTACCTGGGCCTGGGCCAGGTTGGGAGCTACAGGGAGCAAGTGCCTTGTTTTCAGGCCCCAGGGAAGTTGGGTAGCCAGTGCCCACCTGCCCCTAATGGAGCTTTCCAATTCCCAGAAGCAGCTGCCTGTGCCCTGTTGAAAATTCATGGCCACAGCCCCAGGCCCTGCTGGCATTGCCATGGGCAGCGTGGGCAGCCTGTTGGAACGGCACGACTTGTCCCCTGAAGAGCTGCGGGCGGCCCTTGCCGGGTCTCAGGGCTCCCGCCAGCCTGACGGGCTCCTCCGGAAGGGCCTGGGCCATCGTGAGCTCTTCAGCTACTTGCACTTCCCCAAGAAGGATGGCAAGAGCACCAAGCGGGCCCCTCGCAACGAGCCTGCGGACTATGCCACTCTCTACTACCGGGAACATCCTCGCGCGGGTGACTTCAGCAAGACCTCGCTGCCGGAGCGGGGTCGCTTTGACAAGGTGCACCTCTGCCCATGCCCCTTACAAGGTGTGGGGAGGGTGGGGTCTCCTTGGAGACCCTGATGTTGGGATGGGGTGGGGATGGGGCATGCTGAGATACGAAAATCGTGCCATGGGCTGGCCTGAGACTTGTTCACTGCCTCCTGGTGGCACGTGCCCTGCGGTCTCAAAGAGGATCCCTCAGGGGCTGTGGGAGTATCAGGAGGTAGAGCAGGCAGCTGCCCAGGTCTCACACCTGCCCTCTCTACCCTTTCTGGCAGTGCCGCATTCGCCCCTCGGTGTTCAAGCCTACGGCGGGCAACGGGAAAGGCTTCCTGTCCATGCAGAGCCTGGCAGCCCACAAAGGCCAGAAGCTGTGGCGCAGCAATGGCAGCCTGCACACGCTGGCCTGCCACCCGCCCCTGAGCCCCGGGCCCCGGGCCAGCCAGGCCCGGGCACAGCTGCTGCACGCCCTCAGCCTAGATGAGGGCGGCCCTGAGCCCGAGCCCAGCCTGTCCGACTCCTCCAGTGGGGGTAGTTTTGGTCGCAGTCCTGGTACTGGCCCTGGCCCCTTCAGCTCCTCCCTGGGCCACCTTAACCACCTCGGAGGCTCCCTGGACCGGGCCTCTCGAGGACCCAAGGAGGCTGGGCCACCAGCTGTGCTGAGCTGCCTGCCCGAGCCACCACCGCCCTACGAGTTCTCCTGCTCCTCTGCCGAGGAGATGGGAGCTGTGCTGCCCGAGGCCTGCGAGGAGCTCAAGAGGGGGCTCGGCAGTGAGGACGGCTCCAACCCCTTCACGCAGGTGAGGGAGCCCCTGCCCTGGAGTCCTGTTCTGTGCCTCAGCACTGGGGTACAGGCCAGAAAGAGGGGCCATAGCCAGCTCACCCACATGGCCGTGGACACAAGAGAGCAAGAAAGAGGGGGCTGGCTCGGCTTCCTTCCCCTCCATCCCAGGTGGTGGGGATGTCATGTCACTGGGGGTCCTTGCCTTGGAGTTGTGTGGGAAGGAAGGAGAGAGGCTCCCTGGGAGGGCCATGTGATGGGGACACCTCATCCCAGAGGGCATCCCGGGTTAAAGTGCATGTGTGGCTGGGTCCTGTGGTGTAGGGGCACAGGATGTGATCAGTGGCTGGAGTATCAGGTGGAGCTCTGGGTCGCGTCTAGGGGGCAGGGCCACGGTGGATGCATCTCTTCCCCTTGACAGGTGCTGGAGGAGCGCCAGCGGCTGTGGCTGGCTGAGCTGAAGCGCCTGTATGTGGAGCGGCTGCACGAGGTGACCCAGAAGGCTGAGCGCAGCGAGCGCAACCTCCAGCTGCAGTTGTTTATGGCTCAGCAGGAGCAGCGGCGCCTGCGCAAGGAGCTGCGCGCTCAGCAGGGCCTGGCTCCAGAGCCTCGGGCCCCCGGCACCCTCTCAGAGGCTGACCCCGGTGCACGACCAGAGGAGGAAGCCCGATGGGAGGTGAGAGATGACACAGGGCTCCGAGAGTCTCCCATCTCCATTGCCGGTCCCTTCCTCTGCCTGCCCGCTCCCAAACCTGCTCCCCACACCCTACTTTGCTTGCGTCCTCCCCATCCCCCAGGTGTGCCAGAAGACAGCAGAGATTAGCCTCTTGAAGCAGCAGCTCCGCGAAGCCCAGGCGGAACTGGCCCAGAAGCTGGCGGAGATCTTCAGTCTGAAGACACAACTTCGGGGCAGCAGGGCACAAGCCCAGGCTCAGGACGCAGAGCTGGTCCGGCTGCGCCAGGCTGTGCGCAGCCTGCAGGAGCAGGCCCCTCGGGAGGAAGCCCCAGGCAGCTGTGAGACTGATGACTGCAAGAGCAGGGGCCTGTTGGGGGAGGCAGGAGGCAGCGAGGCCAGGGACGGTGCTGAGCAGCTGCGGGCTGAGCTGCTGCAGGAGCGACTTCGGGGCCAGGAGCAGGCGCTGCGCTTCGAGCAGGAGCGGCGGACTTGGCAGGAGGAGAAGGAGCGCGTACTGCGCTACCAGCGGGAGATCCAGGGGGGCTACATGGACATGTACCGCCGCAACCAGGCACTGGAGCAGGAACTGCGGGCACTGCGGGAGCCCCCCACGCCCTGGAGTCCCCGGCTCGAGTCCTCCAAGATCTGAGGCCAGCAGAGCGAGCTGACAGCAGAAACACTGTCAGAAGGTGCCCTGAGAAGGCCGGCTCAGCCTTCCCTTGCACTGATTGGGGTGGAACCTGCAGAGGCCAGGCCAGGGCTGGGGAGGCGCAAGGAGAGGAGGGATCCAGTGGGGCCGTGGGCTGGGTAGGGTGCCTTGGCAGGAGCCAGCATAAGGCCCTCCTGGCAGAGGAGCACCTAGGCAGGACCCAGCCCTGCTTCCTGGAGCGGATGTGGCCCAGAGAAGGAGGCTGGGGGATCACCAGCCCCAGGGTCCCGAAGGGCAGGTCAAAGGGCGGCTGAAGACCTGGACTGGGGCCTTCCTCCATGGAAGGATGCTGGGGTGGGAACATTAGCCTCCCCCAGAATAAAACCACCGTTTTCTACCAGAGGCTCAGAATACGCTGAGCCTGTCCCTGACCTGAGACCAGAGGATGATGGATGGTCAGGATTGAGGCTGTTGACCTGGGCAGCAGCTCCTCCCGTAGCCAGTGGTCAGTGGGAGGGTGTGCCCTGCACCTGTCTTCGTGGCCACGGGGCATGTATGTTGCGAGCCGAGGAATCCTACTCCTTGCCTCAGCCCCACACAGTTCTTAGCTGCCGTGCGGGCTGGAATGCCTTTCTTTAGCACCAGTGGTTTTTTCAGAAGGAACAATATCAGGGAATACCAAGAAAACAAAGGGCAAGTCAACCAGGGCATCTTGAGAACATGAAACGTCTTACTGGTGGGAAGGCTGGGCCCCAGGAGTATCCACAGGCTCAGGCCCTGCCCCTCCCAGAAGCCACCTCCTGTCTCCCTCCATAGGAGTGGGCGGGGGGCCCTAGAAGTGGAGGGGCCAGGAAGAACAGTATCTTTCCCGGCCCCTTGCTCTGCCTCATTCCCTGTTCGTAGGAAGGTGCAGGAGAAGAGGTGGGCAAGCTTATGGGTTTCTTGGTAAAGAACCTTTACCACAGCAAGGAATGGAAGCATTTCCCCATCAGCAGTGGGGCTCTGGGGCAATATTAAGTAGGGGTGAAATATGATTGATTTGCATTCTGGAAAGCTCTCCAGGAGAAAGCATTCCCCGCCCCGCCTTGCCTCTCCCCTGCACCAGGCTCTAGGACAGTCAGTCCTCCCAGATCCCTGCTGTCAGCTGAGGCTGGTCCCTAAAACCCACACTTGCCTCTGGCCTCTCACAGGCCTGGCTTGCCCTCTGGGCCTTTGCTCCCCGGCTGGGTGCCTGGCCTGGAACACAGCTTCAGTCTGGCTGTGCGAGTGGCGTCTCTCCCTTCCTTAGAGGGAAGTTCAGCTTCCTTACACACTCATCGTTGGACCGGCTGCCGGGCATTGCGTGCTCACTGTGTGCCAGGGGCTGTGCTGGGCCCTTGTGAATGTGGGGCACAGGCTGAATTAGATGAGCTCCTGCCCCAGGGGGGCCTGCACACTGAAGTCAGCTCACCAGTCCCTTCCCTGACAGGGCAGCTCAGGGAACTTCGGAGAATTTGTCTGCAGACAGCTACAGATCACTCCCTTTGGCTACCCTGGCCATGCCTGGCAGCCCCTCAGGACCCACAGGTGGGTCTTGGTTGTGAAGTGGAGTTAGTGCACATGGATGTCGGGGGACGGGTGTGAGGCATGAGCTGGGAGACCCCGCCTTTTCAGGGCAGAGAGTGAGGCGTGTGCACTACCTGCTGTGGCGATGGTGTGTTTATGGCCATGTAAGTGGCAGGTGTGTGTAAAGATGTGCTTGTGGGTGGTGGGTGTGTCCGAGGGGGTGTGTTTGGGAGCTTGGCCTCCAAAAGCCAGTGTCTGGGTTGGAGACAGTGCAGGCCCCTTCTTGGCCCCACCCTCTACCCCATTCCTTCCTGTCAGCCCCAGCTTGTCTTGGCACTGGCCAGGCTGGGGTGGAGCCTGTGTCCCAGACAGATCCCATAGGCCTATCTGAGACCCTTGCAGGCCCACACCTGAGCTCCTGTCTGCCTGAGGAGGGAAAGGGGGAGTGCCCAGGTCAGGCAGGCCAATCCTCTACACACCCTCTTGGTACCCATTCCCATTTCACAAACTCCTCCAAACCCCAAACGGAAATTTCTGAGACAATGGCTCCTCCAGAGGGCCCCTCAGAGCCAGGTGCTGGCCAGATGCCTTGATCACAGCCTCCATGGCCAGGGGCCCATCAGGCCAGGTGCCCACACACCTGGTGCTAGGGTCCACCTTGGTATTCCAGCTCTGCAGAACAGTTCCCCACCCAGCAATTAGGGAGCTGGGCTGGCCAGTACAGCCAGTGGGGAGTGGGTGGGAGGTACCAAAACTTGGCAGGTGTGCCAGAAACCAAAGCCAGGCCCAGATGTAGTGGGAGGGCACAAGAGCTGAACCTGAACCTGGGGCGTCTCGGAGCTGGATCCCGTCAGCTCATCCAGGCTGGACAAACCAGTTCCTGGGTCTCCCAGCCGGCTGGGTGGCTCTGGGGCCAACCGACCACAGGTGTCACTGATCACAGGTGTCACTGTAGTGGCTAACACCTCGGGGCAGCCCCTCCCTCCTGCTGGTGGGGCCTCAGGTTCCTAGCTGCCCTGGCTTAGCCTTCCCTGCAGCCCCTCCCCAGCAGGCTTGGTCCGGGCAGCCAGCTCTGCAGAAGGTGGCTGCCTTCTGGTGCTGGGCTCCCTGCCTCTGGGGCCTCCAGTCCTTCATTCAGTGTCATCCCTTCCAGCAGCTCCCTGGGCCCCTTGGTCCATCCCTTGAGGCTTCTGACACACTAGTGGCCTCTAGTCACTGATAGTGGTGCCTCCTTCTTACCTTGGAGCCCTCTGAGCCCTCATCCTGCAGGCAGAGCCCCTCGGCGCTCTGAGAAACCTTCCCTGAACTCACCACCTCCCCTGCCTGGGCACTCCCTTCTCCCTGCGCCCACAGCCCCCATGCCTCTCTCCGTCAGCGCTTTCCGTGCTGCTGTAATTGTTGGTTTGCCTCGTCTCCTTTGAGCTGTGGGTATTGCCAGGGTAGGGTGGTGTCTTCCCCGCAACTCCAGAAGGCACTGGAGGGATGTGGAGTCAGGAGCAACCAGAGCCCCCCATACTAGAATGGGTTTGAGCTTGGGGTGGGGTGGATGGGGAAGAGACTTACTCCGAATGTTCGTTCAACATCCGTGGGCACCAGGTCTGTGGCAAGCACAGGGACTCCAGGGCCAGCTGCCATTCGTTCCAGTGATGTATTTGGGGCTTTCTCAGGTGAGGAAGTCAAGCTGGCCAAGGCCCTCTGTCCCCTGCCCTGATGGGACTTAGCTGTGGGTGGGGGAGGGAGGCCGCTCCAAATAGCGACTGGGGCCAGGCAGGAGGAAAGGAGAGCAGAGGAGAATCCAGAAGTGCTCAGACAGAACTAGGGACAACAGAGGGGCCTCCGTGGTGGCGAATGGGTCAGCAGAGCATGGAGCAGGCAGAGGAAGCCTATCTGGGAGGCTGGGTGCATTTCTCTGAGACCAAGGGGATGTAGGTGTTGGGGTTTCTGCAAAGAGGGCGCAGGCCCTGCAGTGACGGTTTTCAGATATTGATAACCCATCCCCCTTGGAGGGTCGGGGCTTAGGCATCCATATTGGATTCAGAAAAGAACAAGAATGATGTTTCTTGCAACAAAAGAAAAGTGATTATGTCACGAGAGGAGAGGCTGGAGGGCCATAGGAGCTCCCAGCTGGCTCGCTCATCCGTCCAGGAGGTGGGGTCTCATGGTTTCATTTTGCTCTGGGCCTACTTAGAGTTTTGATAAATGCAGAGTTACATAACGAACCCGACAATGAAGATATAGAATAGTTCTGTCACCCCCCAGCATTCTCCTGTGGCTCTCTAGTCCACCCCCCTGCCCCACCCCATCCCCTGGCAACCACTGATCTGCTTTCACAATAACTGTATGGGTTTTTTTATCTTTCCTTTTTTGTGAGCAGTGTTTAATTCCTTTGCTCTAATATGTAATATTAGAACATATTACAAAGTAGCAAGAAAAATACGACATTGGTGTAAAAATAATCTACACCTCACAGAAAGAATGAAGAGCCAGAAATAGATTCTATTCTGTAGAAAATCTTACACAATAAAGGACTTCAAAACAAGGGTAAGGAAGGATTCTTTAACAAGAGGTGCTGGGATAACTGGATAAAAATTTGGGAAAAAAGTCATACCATGCGCCACCCTTGCATTTATTTTTATTTTATTTTATTTTATTTTGAGATGGCGTCTCGCTCTGTCGCCAGGCTGGAGTACAGTGGCACGATCTCGGCTCACTGCATCCTTTGCCTCCCGGGTTCAAGCCATTCTCCTGCCTCAGCCTCCCAAGTAGCTGGGACTACAGGCGCCGCCACCACACCCTGCTAATTTTGTGTATTTTTAGTAGAGACGGGGTTTCACCATGTTAGCCGGGATGGTCTGGATCTCTTGACCTTGTGATCCGCCCGCCTCAACTTCCCAAAGTGCTCGGATTACGGGCGTGAGCCACTGCGATTGGCCCACCCCTGCATTTATTGAGTTAAATTTTAAAAATCCTATCCTAGGAAATTGGTGTTGGGGCTCAGAAAATGATACCCCAAAGTATGGAGCTGTGGGAGGCTGAGTGCTTTGAACTAAAGTCTCTGACCATTGCTCACTCCTCTTCCCTCCCAAAACCCTCCGGAAGCGCAGGGAGGGGCCTTCTCTAAAGTTATCTTTTGTTTCTAAGGGAAGCTCCTGCAGAAGCAATGCCATTGTCTTGAGCCCTTTCCCTAGCATCTCATAAAACATGGATGATTCACTCACAGGAAAGGATACTGAAGGTGATACCATCTCTTCTGAGGACTGAGCCACTTGAGAGGTTTTATCTGCATGACAAGACAGCCTTTGTTTGCCATGCATTTCCTCCCCTCAACCTCCTAGCATCTGTCGCCACCTCCTCCCAGAAACCTCAGGCCCCAGTTTTTGGAGCTCAAATGCTATTTAGACTTCATCAATCTGGCCCTTACTAGAGTCTCACATTTTGTGGGACTCCTGCGCATGTATGTAATACATTTGCATGCCTTTTCTCCTGTTCATCTGTCTACCGTCAGTTTTATTCCAGGGACTCAAATTATTGAAACTTCAGAGAATACAAGGAATGTTTAAAACTTCTACACTGACAAAAAGTTAATTCGATTACTACTGAATTAATGGGAGAATTGATTGCTTTGAAGGAATCCTCCCCATCCCTAACAAAAAACAAAAACACAATCCCTATGGGGAAAGAGTGACAAAATCAACTATTTAATACAACTTGGTGCACACTTGAAAATAATATCAAGATGCAAGGATGGCCACATACTGGGGGAGAACCTCAACTTTGCTCACATCCTTCTTGGCTGTGAGGCAGGCCAAGGCTCCCGGAGAGGAAGTGGGGAAGCCTGGGGCATTTGCCAAAGCCTGTGAGGTCAGGTTGTCTGGGAGGCGGCTTGGGCCCCTTGGCCCCAGGCAAGGTGCAATCAACTCTCCACCCCAATGGCTTCTGTTTGGGCCACGGCCACCCAGGCTCCTCATGCTTGGGCAGGCATCTCTGGGATGTGCCATCCCAACACCCCCGCGGGCACACAGTCCTGCTGTGGGCCTTCTCCCCTGCTATATATCATAAGGTTATTGAGCCACAGTTTCCTTATGTATATGTGGAGGACACTGGCTTCTTGATTATCTCTGAGTACCTCCTGTGTGCAAAGCCTGTGGTGTTGGCGATAAGGCAGTGATGAAGACAAAACGTGCGCCCAGTGGAGTTTTTTTGTTGAGACAGGGTCTCACTCTGTTGCCCAGGCTGGAGTGCAGTGGTGCAATCTTGGCTCACCACAACCTCTGCCTCCCAGGCTCAAGCGATTCACCTGCCTCAGCCTCCCAAGTAGCTGGGATTACAGGCGCCTGCCACTACACCTCAACTTGGCTAATTTTTTTTGTATTTTGAGTAGAGACAGGGTTTCACCATGTTGGCCAGGCTGGTCTTGAACTCATGACCTCAAATGATCCAACTACCTTGGCCTCCCAAAGTACTGGAATTACAGGCATGAGCCACCGTGCCTGGCCCATGTTTGTTTGTTTTTGAGACAGGGTCTCTCACACTCTCTTATCCAGGCTGGAGTGCAGTGGCGCGATCACTGCTCACTGCAGCCTCGACCTCCTAGGCAGCCTCCCATCTCAGCCTCCCAAGTAGCTGGGACTACAGATGTGCACCACCACACCCGGCTAACTTTTGTGTTATTTGTAGAGACAGGGTCAACCTATGTTGTCCAGACTGGTCTAGAACTCCTAGGCACAAGCATTCCTCCCTCCTCAACCTCCTAAAGTGTTGGGATTACAGGCGTGAGCCGCCATGCCTGGCCCCAAAGAGGGTGATGGGAGTAGGGGCCAGAAGACAGAATGAATAAACATGCAAGATAACTTCAAGTCAAGTGCTATAAAGAAAACAGGTCGGCTGGGTGCGGTGGCTCACGCCTGTAGTCCCAGCACTTTGGGAGGCCGAAGCGGGCGGATCACGAGGTCAGAAATTCAAGACCAGTCTGGCCAGAATGGTGAAACCCCGTCTCTACTAACAATACAAAAAATTAGTCGGTCATGGTGGTGTGTGCCTGTAGTCCCAGCTACTCAGGAGACTGAAGTAGGAGAATTGCTTGAACCTGGCAGGCGGAGGTTGCAGTGAGCCAAGATTATGCCACTGCACTCCAGCGTGGGTCACAGAGCAAGACTCTGTCTCAAAGAAAGGAAAGGGAAAGGAAAGGAGAAAAGAAAGGAGAAAAGAAAAAAGAAAGAAAAGAAGAAAACAAAACAAAACAGGGCAAGGCACGGTGGCTCACTCCAGTAATCTCAATACTTCCGAAGGCTGAGAGTGGAGGATCTCTTGAGGCCAAGAGTTCGCAACCAACTTGCGCAACATAGGGAGACCACGTCTCTATTTTGAAAAAAAAAAAAAAAAAAGTAAGTTGTGCAAAGGGGAAGAAGAGGGGGGACGCATGGGGAGGCATGGAGGATTCAAGGGGAGGTTGGCCTGGAATGAGGCCCAACCAAAAGGGAGCAGAAGTCGGCAACACAGATACCTAGCTTTTTCTCCAGGACTGCTCCTAGTCTCAGCATCTGAGGCCTGAGGAGGAGTGGGGACTTCTTTACTCTTTCCCTCTAGAGCAGAGGGTCTGGAAGGATAGAAAATTCAATCTAGGGCTGGGTGCGGTGGCTCATGCCTGTAATCCCAGCAATTTGGGAGGCTGTGGTGGGCAGATCACCTGAGGTCAGGAGTTCCAGAGCAGCCCGGCCAACATGGCAAAATCCCATCTCTATTAAAAATACAAAAATTAGCCGGGCATGGTGGAGCATGCCTGTAATCTCAGTTACTCAGGGGGCTGAGGCAGGAGAATCGCTCGAAGTTTGGAGGTGGAGGTTGCAGTGAGCCGAGATCACACCACTGCACTCCAGCCTGGGCAACAGAGCAAGACTTCATCTCAAAAAAAGAAAGAAGAAAAAGAAAATTCAGTCCGGTCTTGGGTTTGGGGTCAGTGCCTGTTCTCTCCTCCCTAACCTTCACCCTTCCTCCTTAGGAAGAATGGGCAGGTCCCATCTTCTCCCCTTCCCCCCTTCCCCAGGACAGCGACCAACAGAGGGCGGCAGGGTAGTGCTGGACCCGCTCGTCCGCAGAACCGAATTCTGCTAAATACCCAGTGGGCAGATTAAGTTCGGGACATGGGGACCAGCAAGGCCGGGACGGGAAAGACGAGTTTTCTGTGTTTTTTAAACAGAGTCTCGCTTTGTCGCCCAGGCTGGAGTGCAATGGCATGATCTCCACTCACTGCAACCTCCGCCTCTTGGGTTCAAGCGATTATCCTGCCTCAGTCTCCCGAGGAGCTGGGACTATGAGACTACAGGTGCCCGCCACCGCGCCCGGCTAATTTTTGTATTTTTAGTAGAGACGGGGTTTCACCGTATTAGCCAGGATGGTCTCGATCTCCTGACCTCGTGATCCTCCCACCTCGGCCTCCCAAAGTGCTGGGATTACAGGCGCCGGCCACCGCGCCCGACCTGGAGTTTTCTTTTTTTTAAGCATCACTTGGTATTTCAAGAGCGCACCGCGGGCACAGCCCAGCTACCCCGCTCACGGCCCCCGCGCCGCCCTCACTGAGCTGGGCGGGCAGCGCTGTAGGCGTAACCACTTGGGGCTTCTGACCCGGGAGCCGGGCGCTGGGTTGAGTGCGGGGCCGACGCCTCCTCTGCTGGGTGGGGAACCCGCCCGCCGGCGAGGAGCGGTCGCGGCCAGCGGCTTCCGCCGACTGGGAGGCCCGCGGCCCGGCCGGAGGCACTCGGAACCTGGAGGCGACCAGGCGCGACCCTCTAAAGTACTACAGGTGCGGCTTTTCTGGCCATCGCCCTGCTCCCGCGGGCGACTCCACTCGGCACGCGCGGCGGGGAGGCTCGGCGGCCGGACGCAAAGCTGCGGGCTCGTGGGACGGCCACCCCTCCACGAAACCGCCAGTGGGCGGGCCCGGGCCGCCGATCGACCGCCGTGGCTTCCGGTTCCGATGACAGTGGCGCCGGAAGCCGGGGCTGGGGCTGCGGGGCGAGGTGAGAGCGCGCGGGCTTGGGGCCGGCAGGTGCGGGCCGAGGGCGGGCACGGCGGCCGGCAGAGCTGAGGCGCGCGGCGGGGAAAGCTCGGCCGGCCTCCCGGGTCCCAGCCTTCTCCGGATTCCCTGCTACCCACGACTAAGCCCCGGACAGTCTGCCCTTGGGCTTGTTCTCTTCTCAGTTATCGGCCCCGGGCCGGGAGCTGGAGTCCCAGACTCAGGTCCCGGCCCAGCCCCCGAAGAGCCGCCTCAGCCGGGGGAGTAGCTCGGACTCAAACGTCCCGTCCTCGTGCGACCGCGCTGGGTTGGAGGTGAGCAGGTGCGCACCGGGCTCGGCAGGGCTTTGGGGCAGGGTCTTTGGAAGGATGACTAGGAGTTTCCTGTCGCTTGCATGTTAATGCGGGTCAAACTCCCAGTAGGCGCTGCTGTCCAGGGAAAATGATGGGCTTTTTCCTCCCTCCAGTTTTGGTTAATGAGAAAAGAAAGAAACTTCAAGTAGGGCTGTGTGGTAAAAAAAAAAAAAAAATGGAAGAGGGCGATATGACAGGGTAACTGGTGTGAGGGTGGGGCAGAGGGGTCAGCATTAGATACTGTGGTCTAGCAGAGCGTCTCTGAAGACGTGACATTTGCGTTGAGACCCAAATTAGGAGGAGGGTATGGGAAGATATGGGGAGAGCGTGGTCCAGGCAGCGGGAACAACCAGTGCGAAGGCCCCGAGGCAGAAATCAACTGGGAGTATCCTCAGGGAACAGAAAGAAAGCTAGTGTGGCTGGAGTATGGTAAGAAAGGGAAAGAGTGGTAGGAGATGAGGTCGGAGAGTCGGGGTTTCCTCACGTAGAGCTTGTAGGTCATAGAAAGGAATGTGGAGTTTTTTCTAAGTACAGTGGAAATCTTTTGGTTTTAAGAAGAGGAGTGACATATAGGGTAGAGAATAGATGCAGGTGGCGGCTGCAAAAGTCTAAGAATTGGCTGGGCACGGTGGTTCTCGCCTGTAATTCCAGCACTTTGGGAGACTGAGGCTGGCAGATGGCTTCAGCTCAGCACTTCAAGACCAACCTGGCCAACATGGTGAAACCCTGTCTCTCCAAAAAATTAGGCCTGGCGCAGTGGCTCACGCTTGTAACCCCAACACTTTGGAAGGCCGAGGCGGGAGGATCACTTGAGGCCAGGAGTTCAAGACCAGCCTGGCCAACATGGTGAAACCCCATCTCTACTAAAAATACAAAAAATAGGTCTGGTGGCAGGTGCCTGTAATTCCAGCTACTTAGGAGACTGAGGCAGGAGAATCGCTTGAAACTGGGAAGCGAAGGTTGCCATGAGCCAAGATCATGCCACGAGACTCCATCTCAAAAACAAACAACAAAAAAATTAGCCAGGTGTGGTGGGGAGAGAGGGAAGAATAGGGACAAAAGGGAATACATAAATAAATAAATACAAAGGAGAAAAGGCCCTGCATGGACCAATTAAATGTGTCATAAACTCAGGAGTGTTCATGGGGGGACTACATGGTGCACTTGTAGTGCCAGCTTCTTGGGGTGGGGGGCTGAGGTGAGAGGATCACTTGAGCCCAGGAGGTCGAGGCTGCAGCGAGCCCTAATTGTACCACAGCACTCTGGCCTGGGCAACAGATTGAGACCCTGTCTCTCTCTCTCTTTTTTTTTTTTTTAATTTTTAAGCAACCCTAGTAACTGAAGAGACCCTGCCTCAAAAAAAAAAAAAAAAAAAGCATTAAGAATTGAGTCAATGGAGGTTGTCTAATCTTTGTCAGGCAAAGGGGACCTTTGTGATTTGCTCAAACTTCTTTTCTCCCTGCACAGGAGCCCCTTGTTTCAGGATGCCAAATACTCCAGGATAAACCTCCATGCATGCCATCATGGAGATTTAATATTTCACTCATGTCTCTTTCTACCCACTCCTACACGTTTGAGCTCAGGCTCTCTAGGGCGAAGTTATGAAATGGATGTGTCATTTAATCAGCAAATGTGTTGTTGTTGTTGTTGTTTTTGAGACGGAATTTTTGCTCTTGTTGCCCAGGCTGGAGTGCAATGATGTGGTCTTGGCTCACTGCAACCTTCACCTCCCGGTTCAAGCGATTGTCCTGCCTCAGCCACCTGAGTAGCTGGGATTACAAGCGCGCGCCACCACACCTGGGTAATTTTTGTATTTTTAGTAGAAACGAGGTTTCACCATGTTGCTCAGGCTGGTCTCAAACTCTTGACCTCAGGTGAACCACCTGCCTCAGCCTCCCAAAGTGCTGGAATTACAAGCGTGAGCCACTGCACCCGGCCAATCAACAAATTTTATTTTTTTTTTTGAGATGGAGTCTCGCACTGTCTTCCAGGCTGGAGTGCAGTGGCGTGATCTCGGCTCACTGCAAGCTCTGCCTCCAGGGTTCACGCCATTCTCCTGCTCCATCCAGCCTCCTGAGTAGCTGGGACTACAGGCGCCCGCCGCCTCGCCCGGCTAATTTTTTGTGTTTTTTTAGTAGAGATGGGGTTTCACTGTGTTAGCCAGGATGGTCTCGATCTCCTGACCTCATGATCTGCCCGCCTTGGCATCCCAAAGTGTTGGGATTACAGGCGTGAGCCACCGCGCCCAGCCCCAATCAACAGATGTTTACTGAGCATCTGCCATGGACCAGGCCCTGGTCTGGGCACCGAGCGGGAGAATGGACAAGACTGCACTCCAGCCATTGAGCAGCTCACAGACCAATGGGGGAGGCCGACGTGGACAGGCCGTTACTGTGCTGCAGTGGTTGAGGACTCAGATGGGTGTGGTATGGCCACTCCTGCCAGGTTATGAAGCAGAAAAAGAGGCAGGGAGATTTCACTGAGGGCTTAAGGGAGGTGATAATTTAACTACAGCTTACGTACTCTATACAAAGAAGTGCAGAGGGTGCTCTAAAAATAGGAACAACTTGTGCAAAGGAAGCAAATATGTAATTGCAAAGGGCTTATATGTCAACCATGGCAGTGTTGGGCACAAGGTAACAGGATCTGGTGTGTGTTTCGGAGGGTCATCCTGGTGGATAATTTCTGTATATGTGAGACCTTGGGGAGGAAGGCTTAGGACCAGTGGACATGAAATTTCAATCATCAGTACTTCTATTAATCATGAAGTTTGTAAAGACAAACACAATTCCTTGTGCCTGGTGCAGATGACTGACTATGATTCAGGCGGAGTGCTTGCTCTGGACAGACTGAATTAACTTCCTGGATTTTTTGGATAGAATACCCGCAAACAGTTCTGTTTTCTCAGTTCACTTATTTTATTTTTAAAAATTTGGCCAGGTGATTTGGCTCACACGTGTAATCCCAGTGCTTTGGGAGGCCGAGGCAGGTGGATCACTTGAGGCTAGGAGTTTGAGACCAGCCTGGCCCAAATGGCAAAACCCCGTCTTTACTAAAAATACAAAAATGAAAAAAAAAAAAAAATGAGCCAGGTGTGGTGGCACACCTGTAATCCCAGCTACTTGGGAAACCAAGGCATGAGAATTGCTTGAACCCCGGAGGTGGAGGTTGCCAGTAAGCCAAGATAGTGCCACTGTACTCCAGCCTGGGCAACAGAGCAAGACCGTCTCCAAATAACACAAACAAAAAAAGTACTGAGTTAATCACACTCCTCACGGTGACACTTACTGGTCCATGCAGGGCCTTTTTCTCCTTTGTATTTATATTCCCTTTTGTCCCTATTCTTCCCCCATCTTCTCACCACAGGAAACCATTCTGATGTGTTTGGTGTATATCTTCTTTTTGTTTTTTTTGAGACAGGGTCTCACTCTGTTGCTCAGGCTGGAGTGCAGTGGCATAATCATGACTCACTGCAGCCTTGATGTCCCGGGCTCAAGCAATCCTCCCTCCCACCTCAGCCTTCTGAGTAGCTGGGACCACAGGCATGTGCCACCATGCCCAGGTAAATCTGCCATGTTGCCCAAACTAGTCTCGAACTCCTGAGCTTAGCAGTCTGCCTGCCTTGACCTCCCAAAATGCTGAGATTACAGATGCGAGCCACTGCTCCTGGCCTATATGCATGCATATATATATATAATTTTTTTTTTTTTTTTTTTGAGACGGAGTCCTGCTCTGTCTCCCAGGCTGCAGTGCAGTGGTGCAATCTCGGCTCACTGAAAGCTCCGCCTCCCGGGTTCACATCACTCTCCTGCCTCAGCCTCCCGAGTAGCGGGGACTACAGGAGCCCGCCACCACACCCGGCTAATTTTTTGTATTTTTTTAGTAGAGACGGGGTTTCACCGTGTTAGCCAGGATGGTCTCGATCTCCTGACCTCGTGATCCTCCCGTCTCAACCTCCCAAAGTGCTGGGATTACAGACGTGAGCCACCATGCCTGGCCGCATATATTTTTAATTTACATAAATGGATTCTGCCTAGACCTCATTTTTTTCCACCTCAGTGCCATGTGTGGATCTTACTGATGTTGCTCTGGGTATATTTGGGATGCACTTTCTAAATGTTCCACAGGTTTCCATAGATGCATCCCCCACATTTTACTTACTTACTTGATTCCTCTAGTGATGAGGTCCCTAGATTGTTTCCTACTCCTTGCCACAATGCAATCCTGTACCATCTCCTTCCTCAACTTTGTAAATACAATTTTATTGCTTCTCATAAAGGCAATTTTATTGCCTTTTGGCTAAGATCAAGTGTAGTAAATACAATTTCAAGATGCTGATTTGAGCTTGCCTTTGATAAGCCTGGTAGCTCTTGGGGTCTGACAGGCCAGATTGTTTGACCTTCATGAGGTCCTGGCTTTTTTGAGCCATGTTTATTTTTGATAAATATATCAAAATGTTTGATATGTTTATTTTTGAAAAATTGTGATTCTAGTTCCCAGACACTCTTGGCCAACATTCTAGTGTCCTGCCGTCTTCCCTAGTTGATCATTCTCATGAGCTCTGTGGTTAATTTTCTGTTTCTCATCGTCATTAATGGTTGCTGTACACTCATTCCAACACAGATATTTGCTGCTTGCCTTTCCTGGTGAAACAGTGGCCTGTGAAGCTGGTCCTGGGAGTGCCTGTGATGTGAAGTACTTAGAGAAGGACTCCCAGGTCAGAGCCAGACTGTCTGGCTTCAGTTCCCAGCTCCTCCACTTCCCAGATGCCTGACCTTGGGCAACTGATTTAATCTTTGTGTCTCATTTTCTCGTCTGCAAAGTGGGTCTAATCATCGTACCTACCTCATAGTGTTTTCATGAGCATTAGGTAAACGAATTAATGTATGCAGTCATTAGAGCAGTGCCTGGCACAGAACAGGCTCCTATTTGGAATGTCAGCTGTTAACAATAGCAATAATAATAATTACATCATTTCAGATAGGAGACCCTGTTATATTTTGCCATAATGGATCACATCCAGTTGCAGGATGTTTGTACAGAGGGGATGGGAGGGGTGGCTTAGCTTCTGGACTCCGTGACTATAGATTCCAGTGTAATAGCATTCGCTGTAAGGAAAGAGGGAATAAACACAGCCCCCAAGGCCCTGGGTGCCATTTCACTATCACTTGTTCCCTGTCAGGTTGGGTGACAGTGGCTACAGATGGGCCAAGGTGCTGAGGCCGGGACTCATGCTGGTGGGAATGAGTGAAGAGAGCCTGTGAAACTGGGAAGATCTTGGTGGTCACCTTGGACATAAGATTCTCTTTCTCTTTCTGATGTTCCTCCGTACCCTTCTTGAGAATGGGCAATGGGCTAGATTTGAATCTTTCAGAGGGAAATGTGACAGAACCCTCTCATTTCAAATCTCATAGATGGAAGGATGGGGAAGGAAATCAGCTGTGTCACAGACATTCTGAGATTTGCCCACATGTTCAGTGTCAAAGGCTGCTCTGAAATGGAAAGGAGCAGTGGCCCAGGGTAGAAAGGACAAGGAAGCCCCAGTGGTAGGGAGAGGAGACAGGACAAGAAAAGTCAACTTTCTTTCAATGGTCTAATGAGGAAGGAAGCTGGTATTGCAGCAAGAGAGGTTCTGGTCTGGTTGGGGAGGCAGGCCCAGTGACCAAAACTGAAATAGAAGGGTGCAAAGTGAGAGTAGAGGGAGCTAGGTGGGCACAGGCTAGAGACAGCTGCTAAAGATGCTGACGTCTGAGCTAACTCAGAAGTGATGGGCCAGCCTCTCAAGTAGTCGAGGAGGTAAGGGTGATGGAGAGCAGGCCAGGTGAGGAAGCAGCATGTACCAGGGCACGGGGCTATGAGAGAGCAAGGGTTCTGTGCCTGTCTTCAGGTGCGCAGCGGGTGAGGGTGAGGCAGGGGTGGTAGGCAAGCCCGTCAGGCCAGCATGGTTGGCAGTTATTCCCCAAGCTGTGTTTCCAAATACCAGCCACTCAAGGACGGCCTTTATGGCTTATGTTACTGTAGTACATGGAAAGCAGTTCCTTTAACTGTAAGAATGTGGCCATAATGACTCTACGAAAACACATGGGCCAGGCATGGTGGCTCATGCCTATAATCCCGGCACTTTGAGAGGCCAAGGCAGAAAGATTGTTTGAGCCCCAGGAGTTGGAGACCAACCGGGGCAACACAGGGAGACCCCGTCTCTACAAAAAAAAATTTTTAATTAGACAGGTGTGGAAGCACATTCCTGTGGTCCCAGCTAGTGAGGAGGCTAAAGTGGGAGAATCCCTTGGGCCTGGGGGGTCAAGGTTGCCATGAGCTGAGATAGTGCCACTGCACTCTAGCCAGGGCAACAGAACAAGAGCCTGTCTCAAAAAAAGAAAATACATACGTGTAATATGACGTTATGCAGCATGTGGATTTCTAGTTAGATAGTATTGCCAGCTAAGGGCTCTGTGAGGCCTGCTCTCTATTCTGATTTAAAAGGGAATGAACAAAGATTAAGGCATGAAAAGAGTTGAAAATGGAATAATTTTCTCATCATGATTCAGAAAAACCCCGTCCTCACACCAGCCTGCATCCTCCACTGGAGTGAGGGGATGGGATGTTACATGCTTACCGAAACCTATGTTTTGGTAAGCAGGGAACATTGATACATGATGTGGGAATGGTGAGAGGGATCTGAAGAGGTGGTCTGAGCACCCTGCCTGCCATGCCACCGTGGCCCAGATGGGGCCTGACCCAGCTGACCCTTCCCAGGCTGAGGCCACCATGGAGCAGTGTGCGTGCGTGGAGAGAGAGCTGGACAAGGTCCTGCAGAAGTTCCTGACCTACGGGCAGCACTGCGAGCAGAGCCTGGAGGAGCTGCTGCACTACGTGGGCCAGCTGCGGGCTGAGCTGGCCAGTGCAGGTGGGTGGCCACCCTTGCAAGTGCCCTGCGACAGCCTCCCTGAGGACATGGGAGACCCGAAGCTACTGAGTGACAGGGTTCCGGAAGGACGATGATGAGGATATTGGTACCAGCATCTCTAGGCCTCCTTGAAGCCGGGTAATGACAGTCTCTGAACTATTTCAAAAAGCCCAACAGAAATGATTAATTTACCTGAGATGGTTCCCATTTACATTTTGTTTTCAACTTACTTTTCTATTTTTAACTTTTTTCTTTTCATTATATATATATATATATATATATATTTTTTTTTTGTGGAGACAATGTCTATGTTGCCTAGGCTGGTCTTGAACTCCTAGGGGCTCAAGTGATCCTCCTGCCTCAGCCTCCCTAAGTACTGGGATTATATGCGTGAGCCACCATGCCTGGCCTATTTTTAGCTTTTAAGATTTTAAAGATAATTTTAAATTTAGAGACCAGTTCCAAGAATAGTATAAAGAACTGATATACACCCTTTACTTGGATTCACCACCTGCTCATATGTTGCCATATTTGCCATTATTATTACTTTTTAACCATTTGAAACTAAGTTGTAGATAACATAGCCCCAAGCCTTCAGTGTGTATTTCCTAAAATCAAGGGCATTCTCTTGCATAAAAACAGCATACTTATTAGAACCCAGAAATTGCCAGGCACGGTGGCTTATGCCTGTAATCCCAGCACTTCGGGAGCCCAAGGCGGACAGATCACTTGAGGTTAGGAGTTTAAGACCAGCCTGGCCGACATGACAAAACCCCTTCTCTACTAAAAATACAAAACTTAGCTGGGCATGGTGGTGGGCTGCAGTGAGCAGAGGTCACGCCACTGCACTCCAACCTGGCCAACAGAGCGAGGCTCCATCTCAAAAAAACAAAATAAATAAATAAATAAATCCAAGAAATGAAACATTGATATAATATTACCTAGTAACTATACTTCACATTTCTTTCTTTCTTTCTTTTTTTTTTGAGATGGAGTCTCGCTGTTGCTCAGGCTGGAGCGCAGTGGTGTGATCTCACCTCAGCTGCAACCTCCACCTCCCGGGTTCAAGTGATTCTCGGCCTCAGCTTCCCGAGTAGCTGGGATTAAAGGCGCATGCCACCACCTGCAGCTGATTTTTGTATTTTTTAGTACAGACGGGGTTTTGACATGTTGGCTAGGCTGGTCTTGAACTCCTGACCTCAAGTGATCTGCCTGCCTCAGTCTCCCAAAGTGCTAGGATTACAGGTGTGAGCCACCACACCCAGCCAATGTAGTTCACATTTCAATTTTGCCATTGTTCCAGGAATTTTTTTTTTTTTTTTTTTTTTTGGAAACAGAGTTTTGCTCTCATTGCCCAGGCTGGAGTGCAATGGTGCAATCTTTGCTCACTGCAACCTCTGCCTCCCAGGTTCAAGCAATTCTCCTGCTTCAGTCTCCCAAGTTGCTGGGATTACAGGCCCATACCACCATGCCTGGTTAATTTTTTTTTTTTTTTTTTTTTTGTATTTTTAGTAGAGATGGGGTTTTGCCACGTTGGCCAGGCTGGTCTCAAACTCCTGACCTCAGGTGATCCACCTGCCTTGGCCTCCCAAAGTGCTGGGATTACAGGTGTGAGCCACCATGCCTGGCTGTCCCAGGAATTTTCATAAAGCATTTTGATTTCTAGTCCAGGAACCAATCCAAGATCACACACTTCATTTCGTTTCTCCTGTCTAATCTTTAGTTTTTTTAATCTGGGACATTTCTTCTGTCTTCCTTTATTTTTCATGACATTGGTATTTTTGAAGCATTCAAGCCAATTTTGCAGAACATCTCTCAATTTGGAGTTGTCTGATGTTTTCTCATTACTTAGGTTTTGCATTTTTGGCAGGAGTACTTCAGAAGTGATTTGTTTCTCAGTGCATCACATTGGAAGACACAAGATGTTGGTTTATTGCATTATTGCTGTTGTTCACTTTTATTGTGGAAACAGGGTCTCACTTTGTTGCCCAGGCTGGAGTGCAGTGGCATGATCTTGGCTCACTGCAGCCTTGACCTCCTGGGCTCAAGTGATCCTACCACCTCAGCCTCAGGAGTAGCTGGGACCACAGCAATACACTACCACGCCCAGCTAATTTTTTTTTTTATTGTAGAGATGGGGTCTCCCAGGGTGGTGTTGAACTCCTGGGTTCAAGTGATCCTCCTGTGTAGCCTCCCAAAGTGCTGGGATTATGATCCACTGCACCTGGCCTGATCTTCACTTTGATCACTTAGTTAAGATGGTATCTGCTAAGTTTTTCCACTGTAAAGTTCCTAATTTTTCTTTGTAATCACTAAGTAGTTTGTGGGCTGTAATCCTAGCACTTTGGGAGGCTGAGGCGGGCAGATCACTCGAGCCCAGGAGGTCAAGACCAGCCTGGTCAACATGGCAAAACCAATTAGCCAGGCATGGTGGCACATGCCTGTAGTCCCAGCTACTTGGGAGGCTGAGGCATGAGAATCGCTTGAACCCAGGAGGCAGAGGTTGCAGTGAGCCAAGATTGCACCACCGCACTCCAGCATGGGTGACAGAACGAGACTGTCTCAAAAAAAAAAAAAAAAAAAACCACAACCAGTGGTATGTGGGAGATACTTCGATACCCTATAAATGTCCTGCTGTTTACCAAATTTCAGCCTCTACTCGTTTTACTATCCATTAATGATTGTTGTATGAATTATTACTAAGCTGTCTGCAACATGCTAATTTTTCCTGCTTTGTCATTCTTTATACATTTATTAGTTGGCATTCAACTGTAAAGCTTTCCCTTCTCCTTTCATTATTATCACTTCACACTCATATTCTTATTGTATTCAATAGGTTATAATCCATTACGGTTATTTAATGTAATGTTCAAATTGTCTTAGGTCTGACCAGCGGGAGTCCCTGGTTCCTATGTCTTTTTTAAAAACTGAGCTACAATTCACTTACCATTAAACTCACTCTTTTAAAGTACAACTCTGGCCGGGTGCAGTGGCTCATGCCTGTAATCGCAGCACTTTGGGAGGCTAAGGCAGGTGGATCACCTGAGGTCAGGAGTTTGAGACCAGCCTGGCCAACATGATGAAACCCTGTCTCTACTAAAAATACAAAAATTAGCTGGGCGTGGTGTCGCATACCTGTAATCCCAGCTACAAGAGAGGCTGAGGCAGGAGAATCGCTTGAACTCGAGAGGTAGAGGTTGCAGTGAGCCAAGATTGCGCCAAGGCTGGACTGCACTCCAGCCTGAGCGACAGAGCAAGACTCTGTATCCAAGTAAATAAATAAAGTACAACTCTGGATGGGCATGGTGGCTCATGTCTGTAGTCCCGACACTTTGGGAAGCTGAGGCAGGTAGATCACTTGAGTCCAGGAGTTCGAGACTAGTCTGGGTAACGTGGTAACTCCGTCTACCAAAAATACAAGTATTAGCCAGTCTCATAACCCGGTCTTAAAATAAATAAATACATACATACATAGATGGAAATCTTAAAATAAATACATACATACATAGATGAAAATCTTAAAATAAATACATATATACATACATAGATGAAAATCTTAAATACATACATAGATGAAAATCTTAAATAAATATATACATAGATGAAAATCTTAAATACATACATACATACATAGATGAAAATCTTAAAATAAATAAATACATACATAGATGGAAATCTTAAAATAAATACATACATACATAGATGGAAATCTTAAAATAAATACATACATACATACATAGATGGAAATCTTAAAATAAATACATACATACATAGATGGAAATCTTAAATACATACATACATAGATGAAAATCTTAAATACATACATACATACATAGATGGAAATTTAAAAAATAAAGTACAACTCAGTGGTTTTCAGCATATTTACAGAATTGTACAATCTTCACCACTATCTAATTTCAGAACATTTTCATCACCCCCAGAAGAAACCTAACCCATTAACTATCTCTCCATTCCTCCCTCTCCCTAGCCTCTGGCAACCACTAATCTCTTTTTTGTCTCTATAGATCTGCCTATTTTGGACAGTTCATATAAAAGGAATCATATCACATGTAGCCTTTTGTGTCTGGCTTCTTTGATTAATGTGACGTTTTCAAGGCTTATCTATGTTGTAGCCTGTATCAGCACTTCATTCCTTTCTATGGCTGAATGACAGTCCATTGTATGGATGTGCCATATTCTTCCACTGATTGATGGACATTTGGGTTGTTTCCACCTTTGGGCTATTATAAATATCGCTGCTATGAATATTCACTTACAAGTGTTTGTGTGGACATATGTTTTTATTTATTTTGGTGTATACTTAGGAGTGGAATTGCTGGATCCTATGGTAACTCTATGTTTAACTTCACAGTTAAACAGAATCCTATGCATGCTGTAGTCCGTGAGTTAAAATAAACACTTGGCCCATAGTAAGTGCCAAATCATCTTCATTTCACTGTAATTTTACAGATAAGGAAATGAAGGCTCCCAGAGGTGAACTGGCTTTTCCCATTTGACCAGTTCCAAGTCAGACAGTTAAAAAGTGGCAGGACCTGAAAGAGAAGCTAGTTCTTTCACCCTGGCATTTAGGGCTGCCTCCTGGGCCACGGGGCTGGCATTTAGAATAGAGGAGGCAGAGCTAAGGTCTGCTGCCAAGGCAGGTGCCCCAGTCTGCCTCCTCTGTGTCCTTATTCCACTTTCTCTGCAGCCCTCCAGGGGACCCCTCTCTCAGCCACCCTCTCTCTGGTGATGTCACAATGCTGCCGGAAGATCAAAGATACGGTGCAGAAACTGGCTTCGGACCATAAGGACATTCACAGCAGTGTATCCCGAGTGGGCAAAGCCATTGACAGGGTGAGCACGTGGCTGGCTCCAGGCCTGGGCTGGGAGTACCCTGAAGCTGGGATGTACAAGGACTCGAAGGAGAGCCAGCAAGAGTGCCCACATCACCAGGCCCTGTCTCTCCTCCTTTGTCAGAACTTCGACTCTGAGATCTGTGGTGTTGTGTCAGATGCGGTGTGGGACGCGCGGGAACAGCAGCAGCAGATCCTGCAGATGGCCATCGTGGAACACCTGTACCAGCAGGGCATGCTCAGCGTGGCCGAGGAGCTGTGCCAGGTACAGCTGGGCCGGGCAGGTGCTGACAACCTGCCTGCTCTGCCTTTCACCTGCTAGTTTTCAGTATATGAAGTCCCTGCCATTCTTCAATTCCGTTTATTTCCTAAAGGAAATCAGCGCCTCTGCCAGAAGTAGAAGGTAGCTTTAAAAACGTATATGATGAAAAGAGAAGTTACTCATTTCTAGTTAGAGTTGGTTGCCAGCCAGGGTTCAGAGCTGAGGCCTCATATCCCTTTATTGAAAAGGAAGATGGATGAGTGAAATGACAAAGTAGTACTTGTTAGGTGTTAAAGACACACTGGTGGTAAAAGTAAAGATTTTCCCTACTGTACTAGGAGGATTGAAGAGGAATAATTTTCTCGCCATGCAACTCCGTGCGTAGCCTGGGGACTGTCTCCACTGCTACGGTTGTAGGGTGGGGTTTGCAGTCCGCACTCTGGAGGTCAGCATGTCTACTCAGCTTCCCCAGGATCGAGATGGGAACAAGAGAGGCCCAAGTGGCTGGCACGAGACCAAGCTCCTCAAGCAAAGCCCAGCTCTCTCTGGCCTGTCTTTGGCGGGTGAGCTTTTATTATGTGCACAGCAGAGAACTTTGGAAACACCATCTTGCAGTGGTGGGATCTCTTCTCTCTCTCCTTGTAGGAATCAACGCTGAACGTGGACTTGGATTTCAAGCAGCCTTTCCTAGAGTTGAATCGAATCCTGGAAGCCCTGCACGAACAAGACCTCGGTCCTGCGCTGGAGTAAGGAAGCCCTTGGGTGGGCCAGCAGCACTCTGCTCTCCGACCTCTCAGGGCACAGGGCTTGACTGTGGTCTTCAGTTCACCCAGATGTACTTGACTTGCCTCCAGCCCTGTCTCAAGAGCCTCACACAGGCTTTTGGGGCCCTCCTCTCAGGTCCTGGCTCTCAGGTCCTAGCCCCCACCAGCTCTACACTAAACTGGCCCCTTTCTTCCCAGATGGGCCGTCTCCCACAGGCAGCGCCTGCTGGAACTCAACAGCTCCCTGGAGTTCAAGCTGCACCGACTGCACTTCATCCGCCTCCTGGCAGGAGGCCCCGAGAAGCAGCTGGAGGCCCTCAGCTATGCTCGGCACTTCCAGCCCTTTGCCCAGCTGCACCAGCGGGGTGAGTGCCTAGGGGGCTGGGGTTGTGCTGCCTGGCCTGACACATGTTTGGATATGGTGGGTTACATCAGGCTCCAGTCCCTGCGCCCATGCAGATGCCTCTCCCCAACTAGAAACTTCTCTGACCCCCACAGTCCCGGGATGAACTCTAGGTTCTCCTCTCACATCTGCCATACCGTTATTTTTTTTTTGAGATGGAGCTCGCTTGGTGGCTGCAGCACGGCGCCGAGCCTTGGCACACCGCGAACCTCTGCCTCCCAGGTTCAAGCAGTTCTGCCTCAGCCTCAGTAGCTGGGTTTACAGGTATGCACCACCACGCCTGGCTAATTTTTGTATTTTAGTAGAGGTGGTGTTTCTCCATGCTGAGGCTGGTCTTGAACTCCTGACCTCGGGTGATCCGCCCGCCTCGGCCTCCCAAAGTGCTGGGATTACAGGCATGAGCCACTGAGCCCGGCTGTACCTTTAGTTTATAGCTTCAGCGCAGACCACCCAGGGTCCTCGTGCCTGCTGTGCACCACACCACACTCAGAGCCCCACCTGTTCTGCCTCGTGTGCCTCCCTGATATGGTTGGCCTATGGAAAAGTCCTTTAAAAAAAAAAAAGGCGGGGCGCGGTGGCTCACACCTGTGATCCCAGCACTTTGGGAGGCTGAGGTGGGCGGATTACGAGGTCAGGAGATCAGGACCATCCTGGCTAACACGGTGATACCCCGTAGCTACTAAAAATATAAAAAAAGCCAGGCGTTGTGGCAGACGCCTGTAGTCTCAGCTACTGAAGCAGGAGAATGGCATGAAGCCGGGAGGCGGAGCTTGCAGGGAGCCGAGATCGCGCTACTGCACTCCAGCCTGCGCAACAGAGTGAGACTCCATCTCAAAAGAAAAAAAAAGAAACTTGTCTGGGCGCGATGGCTCATGCCTGTAATCACAGCACTTAGGGAGGCCAAAGCAAGGAGCGAATCACTTGAGCTGGAGACCAGCCTTGGCAGCATGGCGAAGCCCTGCCCCTGCTCCCATCTCTACAAAAAGGAAAATGAAAAAGACTCAATTGAGCACTCTTCCTGTCATGCTAGAATTTCCAGACCTGGAATCTGAGTCTCACCTATGCTTACGTGTAGTAACCTGTACTAACCTGTTTTTTTAGTTCCATTCATATTTATTAAATTTTATCTCAAAATAAATATGTAAACCAAGCCATGATTTTATTTATTATTTATGAGACAAAGTCTCACTCTGTTGCCCAGGCTGGAGTGCAGTGGCGTGATCCCGGCTCACTGCAACCTCCACCTCCCGGGTTCAAGCAATTCTCCTGCCTCAGCCTCCTGAGTAGCTGGGATTACAAATGCCTGACTCTGGCCGGCACAGTGGCTCACTCCTGTAATCCCAGCACTTTGGGAGGCCAAGGTGGGTGGATCATGAGGTCAAGAGATCAAGACCATCCTGGCCAACATGGTGAAACCCCATCTCTACTAAAAATACAAAAAATTAGCCAGGTGTGGTGGCGGGCGCCTGTAGTCCCAGCTCTTCAGGAGGCTGAGGCAGGGGAATCACTTGAACCTGGGAGGCGGAGGTAGCAGTGAGCTGAGATTGCGCCACTGCACTCCAGCACTCCAGCCCTCCAGTCTAGCAACAGAGCAAGACTCTGTCTCAAAAAAAAAAACAAGTGCCTGACACCACGTCCGGCTAATTTTTATATTTTTTAGTAGAGACGGAGTTTCACCATGTTGGCCAGGCTGGTCTCAAACTCCTGGCCTCATGTGATCCACCCACCTCGGCCTCCCAAAGTGCTGGAATTATAGGCATGAGCCACCACGCCCGGCCCCAAGCCATGATTTAAGTTTTAGCTACATACTGCTGCCTCTTGAAAGCTCTTAACCTGGGGTTACTCTAAATGGAGATTAGTGTGGAGACACCAGTGCCAACCTGAGGACTTATTTGATCCTTGATGCAGTTGGGGAGGAAAGAGAACTGGAAAAGAACTGTCCTCCTTCCCGATTCCACGTAGGTAACGCCTGTTCTTGTCCTGCAGAAGCAGCCTGGACTCCACCTCCCCAGTGGGTTTTACAGTCCCATTTGCCTGAGGGCATTTTCATCCCTGCTCAGTGTGCTTGGGGGCTTGGGAGCCGCTGGGCTCCGTCTATGGTGCTGTACAGTCCTGCCACCCGCTTGGGGTGGACCCAGAGCCCTGCACCCCCTGAGCTGCACCCCCTGGTTGCCTTGTAGAGATCCAGGTGATGATGGGCAGTCTGGTGTACCTGCGGCTGGGCTTGGAGAAGTCACCCTACTGCCACCTGCTGGACAACAGCCACTGGGCAGAGATCTGTGAGACCTTTACCCGGGACGCCTGTTCCCTGCTGGGGCTTTCTGTGGAGTCCCCCCTTAGCGTCAGGTACAACCTAGCCCTGTGAGGACAGCACAAGTGGGAGGGTGGAGAGGGAATCATCATTTTGCCAAGGCCCTGCCATGTGCCAGGAACAGTGCTCGGTGCTTTCAGAGACTGAAACTGGCTTTCTTAGTCATTCTTCAGGAGAGGAATTACCTGATTTTACAGTTAAACTGAGACTAGGAAGAGTTATGGCCCGAGGTCACCATGAGGTCAGTGGCATGGTCACGGTTCCCATTTTGTAAGGTCTCCTGAATGAGGTCCCTGCCTCTCTTACACCTCACCCTGGATCACTGCAAGACGTTCCCAGCTAGCCCACGCCCCTCTGCAGCCTGCCTTCCTCATGACCTCATGTCTTCAATACTACTTGCCTTCAGGGGAGATGTGAGTGGTTGAGTAACATGTATTCAACACTGCTGCTCAGACACCTCCCTCACAGCTCAGCAACCCTGGGAGGGACAGCCACTGTTACCCTCATTCTACAGTTGGAAGAAATGGAGAGTCAAGATGTGCACTCACTTGCCCAAGGCCTCACAGGGAATAAGAGGCACTTGGACCTGACCCCAGAACCACACACTCCACCACAGTGGACAGTTGTTACTGTGTATTTAGACTGTTTATGGAGTCTGAATACAGCAGCTCAATATAGTGGACTGATTCCACGCTCATCTAATTTGTGACCGTGGATTCAGGTTACAGAATGTTATTTCCCAGCAAGAACAACATCAGCACCTTAAGATGGTTGTGTCGTGCAGGACTACCCTGTGCATTGTAGGGTATTTAGCATCTGAGGTTCCAGCCAGTAGGCTCCCTTCCCCATGCAGTTGTCATGAGAACGGAACCCCAGCCTCCACTTGTTAGGCGGCCTAGTTGGTAGCCACCATTATAAAGATGTATTATGACTACACAGCAGGGTGCATCCTATAGGCAGGCTGGGGCCCTTTGGAACTGCTCACTGTCCCCTAGTCACACCAAGGACTTTTCAGTCATTAGGATGAGCAGATATCTGCCCCTAGAGTTATAGGAAGTCTTCCCTGTAGATGCTCAAATTTTGGGGTGCATTAGAATGAGTCTCTAGAGTCAGACACACATAAGTACCTATGTGGCACCTTACAAACAATGTGAGGGATCTTTGAGGACCATGCATCATTTTGGAGCCCGGTCTCAAGGTCCATGCTGAAGCATGGCGTGCTGGCCCTGTTGCCTGTCTGCTGTGGTCTGAGCCACTCTAGCCTCTGTTCCTTGTCTGCAGCTTTGCCTCTGGCTGTGTGGCACTGCCCGTGTTGATGAACATCAAGGCTGTGATTGAGCAAAGGCAGTGCACTGGGGTCTGGAGTCATAAGGACGAGTTACCGGTGAGGCCTGGCCCGGGGAATTGTGGGCAAGAGGCACTGGGGAGGACAGGAAGTGGAACTCACCTCCTTTGCTGCCCTTCCCAGATTGAGATTGAACTAGGCATGAAGTGCTGGTACCACTCCGTGTTCGCTTGCCCCATCCTCCGCCAGCAGACGTCAGATTCCAACCCTCCCATCAAGCTCATCTGTGGCCATGTTATCTCCCGAGATGCACTCAATAAGCTCATTAATGGAGGAAAGTAAGTTCCCTGTGCTCTACTCCACCTTGGCTTTGCTCTCCTACTGGCCACCCCTGAAACGTTCTTGGTTCTCCTCCCTTTACAGGCTGAAGTGTCCCTACTGTCCCATGGAGCAGAACCCGGCAGATGGGAAACGCATCATATTCTGATTCCTACCTGGAAGGAATTTTGTTGAAAGGGGTTTTCACCTCTGAGCCTTGGTCTGTCTCAGTAGGGTGGTTAGCGTCAGTGGACTGTGGTTGGTTTCAGAGCACCTGGCTGAGGAGTTCCGCTGAGGGGAGGGCTGGAGCAGCCCTTTGGCAGAGACTGAGGAGGGAGATGGACCAGCCCACACCTGGCAGCTGGCTCCATGGCATAAGGAAAGGGAGATGCTGGCCTCTGTGCTCCTGCTGTCTCTTCCTGTTTTTATTTGCCCTTGACTTAGTAGCAGCCGACAGAGTGGCAAGGCACTTGGTCTTCAGCAGTAGACATCCTTCTACCCCTGCCCTCAGCCAAGTCTCTTGCTGCCATGCCAATGCTATGTCCACCCTTGCCCCTCGGCCCAAGGGTGTCCAGCGGTGGCCCACCTCTTCCTCCCACTGTACAGCCTCAACAGTATGTACCATCTCCCACTGTAAATAGTCCCAGTTAGAATGGAATGCCGTGGTTTTATAACTTTGAACAAATATATTCGCTGCCCTTCTCATTTCTCCTGGCCAACCTTTAGCCTCACAGACAAATTATGACCACATGTCTACCACACACAGGTACTGGGCGCGGCCTGGTGGCTGCTGCACACAGAAACGTGGCCAGGTGTCCAGTGTCCAGGCAGAAAGAACCCAGCTTGCAGCCCTGACTGCGGGGAGCTTAGATGTCAGACCCCAGGCAACGTGCTTTTACATATACCCATTACCAGATCTTATTACCTCCATGGGAGAAATCCGTGTAATGGGATTCAGGAAAATGAAATAACTTGCACAACAGGCTCACAGCTTGGAAAGGAAACAGCTTGGAGTTTTAACCAGATCTGACCCTCAAGCCCAAGCTATTTCCAGTTTATTCCAGGGTGCCTGAACTTGGTTGCTGTGTATACTGAGTCCTGTGCAGGGCCTCTGACAGCAGTAAGAGGCCCCAAGTCTAAAATGTTTGAAGGGATTGGGTTACTAAGGCCATTATGTTAAGCAAGAGAGATAGCCTGGGGGGATGCATTTTAGCTTCATATTCCTATTTAAAATTTGCTGTGTGGGTGGATAAATTGCTTCCATAAGCTTCACAGTGGCATTTAAGGCTCCTGGGGGAAAGTTAGGAATGGGGGTGTTCCTGATGTGGGGGCTTTAGGCTTCCATGAAGTGGGTCTGGGCCCCCTGCCTTACCTCACAGCCCCCATCTACCCTGGAGGAGGGAGTTGAAAGCGCTGGGGTAGCAGCAGGATCAGTTCTCAGCTTGAGCCAAAGCACCTGGCCGGGGCAGCTGAGCATTAGCACAGAACCCTTTGAGCCCTTCGGGCTCTCTGGTGAGGAAAACCGCTTCACTCTTCCCGCCCACCAACTCGTTGGCCCAACCAGCAGCTGCTGCTTAAGAAAACACCCACAGACTCACCACATTTTAGTCTTAGCATTTACTTTCCCCACCCCACTTTCTTGGAACAGCCTTTAGTTCTACAGGAAATGGCACTGATGGACAGAAGACTGGCATTACCTTCATGAAAGGGCTGTTAGAGCTGCCTGGGAAGAAGGCAAGCCTTGGGGAAGTGGGAAGATGCAGTCAGTGTGTGTGGGCAGGAGGACAGCCAGTCATCCCGCCGCCAGCCCAGTAGCTCCCAGCGGCAGGTGCCCAGGTGCTCCCGGAGCCCCTCATAGGGGTAGGGGCAGGGACTGCACCTCCTCCAGACACTCGTCGTAGGCCTCCTGGTACTCCTCGTGGGGCTTGACCATTATCACACAGGTGGGGCGCTTGGAGCCTGCGGCTGCACCCAGGTCCTACAGAGAGGAAAGAAGTGCTGTTTGGAAAAAAGGCTGTGCAACCTGTATGCCAGAAAGTCACCAACTGATGACCCACCAGCCTAATCTGTCCCACAACCATGTTCTCTTCGGTCCATGTTCTATTTAAAAGCATCTTGAATTGGTTGCCATCATTTAAACTCAATCAGACTTTCAAGGCATGGTCTAGCCACACACAGCCTACATTCCCACATGACAGCTATGAAAGGGCTCCAGTCCAGCAGGGGCCGTCCCGGTCCCTGCCATCCCTCACTTCCTGTGCCTCAGATCTGGCCCCTGCTATGTAAGATAAGGACAGCTAGAGGTCCCCCGAGCCTAAACCCACCTAACAGGACTAACATGGGTGAAGCATCTTAGCTTACAAAACTTACTCACATACATCTGTCTCTTTTTATTCTCATAGTCCACAGAGAACTGACTTCGGTTCTTACTCTTAAGCCAAATTGGTAAGTTCCTTCAGAACAGGGCCTCTCCCTGCTTTATCCCAACAAGTGATACTGTAGCTACCCAAGATCCACCCTCCAGCCTTTTTTTTTTTCCCCCAGACAGGGCCTCACTCTATCATGCAGTCTGGAGTGTGGTGGTGTATGATCATGGTTCACTGCAGCCTCGAACTCCTGGGCTCAAGTGATCCTCCCACTTTAGCCTCCCAAGTGGCTGGGACTACAGGCATGTGCCACCACACCCAGCTAATTAAAAAAATTTTTTTTTGTAGAGATGGAGTCTCACTTTGTTGCGCAGGTTATTCCTGAACTACTGTCCTCAACTGATCCTCCTGTCTTGGCCTCCCAAAGCACTAGGATTACAGGTGTGAGCCACAGCACCTGGGCTAGGATTCCCATTTTATAAGATGGGAACTGAAATGCAAGAGGTAACTCATCTGTAGTCACAAAACTAAGAAGACATGGAGCCGAGAATCCATCCAGGCCTGTCTTAGCTCCAACACTCCTGGCTCTGTCCTATACTCTTCTGCTACGGCAGACGATCCCAGACACCCCAGTGCTGTGCAAGGTCAGGGGGCCATGTGCTCCTTACCGTCTTCGAGGGGATATAGACATAGGGCAGATTTCGGTCCTCACACATGACTGGGAGATGGCAGTATACCTCAATGGGCAGTGTGTCTCCTGCCAAAACCATGATCCTGAAATGAGAGGAAACAGTCGTTTCTGGCTTTGCTCCCTCCTTTCAGTTGTAAGTGCCGCCCTGGGCTGGGTCTTACGGAGAGAGAGAAAACTGTGTGTGGTGAGTGCACTCTCCTGGGGTGATCTCTACCTCTTGGCAACATGTAAGTGCCATCAAAGTGAGGTAGTGCTCGGACAGGTGAAGTACAGGATGGGTGCCAAGGTGTATAAGCTCAGCTCTCTTTGGAGAGTCAAAAAAGCTTTCAACCAGGAGGTGATACTTGAACAGCATGCTAAATGATGACTGTGTCAGGCAGCCCATGGAGGGGTTGGGAGTGGGGAGAGCATGAGGTGGGAGAATCAGAATGGCACCAGAGAGACTGGCAGGGGACACCTCCAAGGCCTTGAGCACCAGGCTAAGAAGCATGGGCTCTGTCCCAAGAGTGACAGTGAGGCAATGAAAGCTTGCCAGAGACGCCTCAGCCAGGGTTCCTAGCTGGCCAGGTGTGAAGACTGGGGGGGCAAGGGCCTCAGGAGCCTGAAGACACAGAAGGAAAAGTCTGCTCTCCCACTGGGTAACAGGCAGACACACAAGGACAGAGTCCTCAGCTGAAAGCGCTCTTCCCCACACCTAGCGCTCCTCTGCCGGCTCCCCGTCTATTAAGCGCCTTTAACTGTGAGTGTTCCTCACAGCCTTATCCTCGGCTGCCATCCCCTCGCAGTACCTTCTTCCCGGCTGACCAGAGCCACTGCCGTGGGGTCAAGTGCCATCTGTGTGCTGAAAACTCCCAGATTTACCTACCATCTCCAGCCTGGCCCTCTCTTCCATGCTCCAAACCCCTATAGCCATCTGCGTATTTGACAGTTCTCCTGGTGGGGGGAGGGGTGGAAGTCATGTGTCTACGGCACCCCAAAACCTTATCCAAAGCCAAGCTTGTGATCTTTCTACACAAATCTGGTCCCCTCCACTGTTCACATCTCAGACTGGGCCCTCTCTCCCTCCAACTGGGCGTGCCAGAACCGAAAAGTTGTCATTACCTCCCCATTCTCCACATCTAAAGTCCTTTCAAATCTGTCCCCTCTAACTCTGTCTCCACCATCACCTCTCCACGACTACAGTAGTCTACTGCCTGAACTTTCCCCAACCTACTCGTACCTCTCTAATCCTTTCTTCAACTGCCAGAAAAATCTTAGGGTGTAAAAAGTAATAAAAATTATGTCACTTCCTGGCTTTAACCCCCAATAGCTTCCAAAGCACTGAGTATAAAAACTAAATTTACTGTGGCCTACAAGCCTCCTAAGAAGGTAGCACCTCTGCTCACCAGACCTTCGCCTGCCCCGAGGCCTCTTTCTTCTGGCAGGATCCTCCCACCGCCCCCCTCCAAATTAATCCCTGTGTCTTAAGAGCTCAGCTCAAATGGGACTGCTGAGGCAAACTTGCCCTGAGGTGCCCTCCCCAGCAAGGTTAGACACCATGGAGCATCAAGTGTGCCCAACATTATTGAGCTCTTGAGCACCCACAGTTTCACTTCTTGGGATAAAGCACGGAGGCCCTGTTCTGAAGGAGCTTACCATCTGGCCTGAGAGGGTGATACAGGGAAGAAAAATGTAAGTAAGTTTCAAACTTTGATAAATGCCATTAAGAAAAGTGGGGTGAAGAAGTAATTCTCATTGCACTCTGTCATTTTCCTTCATGGCTATCACAACGTGTAATTATTTGTGTGTGTGTCATTATCTGATCAATGAATGTCATTGTTTCTCCCACAGCACAGTGCCTGAAAAAGAGTATACTCAATAGTTAAGGCTGCCAGGCGCGGTGGTTCATGCCTGTAATCTCAACGCTTCGGGAGGCTGAGGCAGGAGGATCCCTTGGGCCCAGGAGTTCAAGACCAGCCCGGGCAACAGGGCGAGACTCCTCTGTCTCTGCAAAACAACAACAATCAGCCAGGCGTAGCGGCGCAAGCCTGTGGTCCCAGCTACTTGGGAGGCTGAGGTGGGAGGATCACTTGAGCCCAAGGGGGACGAGGCTGCGGTGAGCTGTGATCGCACCACTGCACTCCAACCCGGTGAGAGCTAAACCCATCTCAAAAACAAAAACGTTAACGCTCAGCTCCTTAAATACAGAGCTGGAGAAGGGCCATCCCTAGGACTGAGATTCAGGGCTGAGGGGATTAGGGCGGAGGCCCGAGGTAATCTGAGGCAAGGAGCGGAGCCCGAGGAGGAAGGTCCCTGCATTAATGAAGGTGGGTCTACCCTAAGGAACTTGGCTTACACGATTCGCTTCACTTTGGAATTCACTTTGAGCTCGTATACCTGATGTATCGGTATTGTACCAAAGGGACTTTACCGACTGCTTGATTGGCTTCTGCATATGGGGCTAGGTCAGAGTCAACCTTTTTACTGTGCACCTACTAAGCAGAGATTTCTCCGTTTACGTTTAGAAATGCAAAATCTAAAGGAGGGTTCTTACCCTTTTTCTCCTTTGTTGACAAATTTCTGAACCTCTTTCACCCCGCGCCGAATCTGCTTCTGCTTCACGGCTGCAACAACAGAAGAGTCGGTCGGGGGCCTCGCCCCGCCACCCGCGACCCCATTCCGGCCACGCCGGCTCCCGCCTCACCTTTCTTGATGCATTTGTAGAGCTTCCGCGTGAGGCGGCGAGAAGCCAGGGGCTGCGCGATGGGGTTCTGGTTGACCAGCAGCTCCTGGTAGGTGCGCTCCCCGGAGCACGCCTCCGCCTGAGCCTCGGGCCCGTCGGGATCTGCCTTTATTTTGGTCATCGCAGCGGCCACGGAAACCTAGTCCCAGGGAGGCGAGCCCACGCGGTCCCCAGCTTCAGGCATCACTTCCAGGTCATCAGCTGCGCGAGAAGCCGCCGCACAACACGGCCAATCAGGAAACGACGTCTCCGACTCAGCCCAATCGTTGATGCTCAGCTCCGTGACTACGGAGAGCGGAGAGGGGCGGAGTCATGGTCCTATAGGCGGGGCCATCCCCTATATATTAGTATTACTAGTTTGTAATACTAATTACCTTTGATCCTGATGTGGCAGGCCTGCCGTTTTTGTGTTGCTGCAACAGGCCAGTAAGTAGAAACTTAGAAGTGTTCTGGTGGTTGTGGGTGGGAGCGCAGGTCCAGAGACGGGGCGGAACGGATTAGGGCGGAGCCGAGGGAATGTGAGGCTAGGGGCGGAGCCGTGGGAATCGGGGCCGGAGGGAGCGGGGCCCTGGGTGCTGGAAAGGCTGTCCCCTTTTTTTTCCCTTTTTGACAGAGTTTCGCTCTTGTCGCCCAGGCAGGAGTGCAATGGAGCAATCTCGGCTCACTGCAACCTCCGCTTCCCGGGTTCAAGCGATTCTCCTGCTTCAGCCTCCCGAGCAGCTGGGATTGTAGGCATGCGCCACCATGCCCGGCTAATTTTGTATTTTTAGTAAAGACGGGGGTTTCCTCCATGTTGGTCTGGCTGGTCTCGAACTCCTGACCTCAGGCGATCCGCCCGCCTCGGCCTCCCAAAGTGCTGGGATTACAGGCGTGAGCCACCGCGCCCGGCCTAAGGCTGCCTCCTTTCATGCATAATTTTTCTTACTTTGTTTTCTGACCCCTGGACCCCGTTGCGCAGGTGTGAAAGATACAGAGCAAGTAATGACCCCACTGACCTGAGTCTGCACCGCTTTTCCCCAGATAGCATGTGGCTCACTCTCATCCCGCAGCGTTCCGTTCCAGTGTTTCTCATGGGAGAGGTTTCCCTGATGATTTTATCTAAAATTGCAATCCCCTCTCTCTCCAAACTGGCTTGCCCTCACCACTGTTTTCCCCGCAGTTCTTACCATTGCCTGACGCTACACATGCGGAGGGCCTAGCCAAGAAGCCATCGGGGGCTGAGGGAAGGACGGCTCCAGCGAAGCCGGGAACAGCGGAGGGAAGCTTTGGGGACAGAGCTCCCTGTAGTGCACGGGGAGAGCTATGAGGAGCCGCCCTTTGCATGGGTCCGTAGAAGGTTAAGGGACAGGGCTGCCAGGGCGTCGGGGGCGGTGGCAGGCCGAGATCCAGTGGATCTTGGTATCTCTGATTAGCCGCTTCCACTATTTTTTGGAACTCTGGATGGATATTAATTAGATAATCGCTGCAAATTACTAATTTGTAATACTAATTACCTTTGATCCTGATGTGGCAGGCCTGCCATTTTTGTGTTGCTGCAACAGGCCAGTAAGTAGAAACTTAGAAGTGTTCTGGTGGTTGTGGGTGGGAGCGCAGGTCAGTTAAACCAACTTAAAACTTGGCCTTTCTCCTGTGTGGTGATTCGTGCCTGTGGTTCCAGCTACCCAGGAGGCTGAGAGGGGGATCGCTTGAGCCCAGAAGTTAGAGGCTTCAGTGAGCCATGACTGTACCTGTGAATAGCCACTGCACTGCAGTCTGGGCCACCGAGGAAAATCCTGTCTCTAAAACAAAACAAAACAACAACAACAACAACAACAAAACCTTTTAACTCTGGAACTAAAGTGCAATCAATTTTATTTATTTTGCATTAAATAAAAACAAACAGGCCAGGCGTGGTGGCTCACATCTGTAATCCCAGCACTTTGGGAGGCCGAGACGGGAGGACCACAAGGTCAGGAGATCGAGACCATCCTGGCTAAGACGGTGAAACCCCGTCTGTACTAAAAATACAAAAAAATTAGCCGGGAGTGGTGGTGGGCACCTGTAGTCCCAGCTACTCGGGAGGCTGAGGCAGGAGAATGGGGTGAACCCAGGAGGCGGAGCTTGCAGTGAGCCAAGATGACGTCACTGCAGTCCAGCCTGGGAGACAGAGTGAGACTCTGTCTCAAAACAAAACAAAACAAAACAAAACAAATAGCTTATTACGGCCGGGCGCGGTGGCTCATGCCTGTAATCCCCGCACTTTGAGAGGCCGAGGAGAGCGGATCACTTGATGTCAGGAGTTCAAAACTAGCCTGGCCAACATGGTGAAACCTCTCTTTACTAAAAATACAAAAATTAGCTGAGCATGATGGCATGGGCCTGTAGTCCCACCTACTCGGGAGGCTGAAGCAGGAGAATCACTTGAACCTGGAAGGCGGAGGTTACAGTGGGCAGAGATCACACCACTGCCCTCCATCCTGGGCGACAGAGAGAGACTCTGCCTCAAAAACAGAACAAAAAATATTTTTAAAAATTCAGTATTTTGACTGGGCACGGTGGCTCATGCCTGTAATCCCAGCACTTCGGGAGGCTGAGGCCGGCAGATCATCTGAGGTCAGGAGGTCGAGAGCAGCCTGGCCAACATGGTGAAACTCCATCTCTATTAAAAATACAAAAAATTAGCTGGGCGTTTTGGTGGGTGCCTGTAATCCCAGCTACTCGGGAGGCTGAGGCAGGTGAATCGCTTGAACCTAGGGGGCGGAGGTTGCAGTGAGCCAAGATCACGCCATTGCACTCCAGCCTGGGCAACAAGAGCGAAACTCTGTCTCAAAAGAAAAAAAAAATAGTATTTTATCTTGTTTGTTTATTTGCTTATTTGGGAGATGGAATCTCAGTATATTTGTTGCCCAGGCTTGCCTTGAACTCCTGGTCTCAAGCAATCTCTGCCTCAGCTTCCTAAGTAGCTGGGACTACAGGTGCACCTGCACCTACCTTAAAATTTAATTTTTTTTCTTTTTTTTTTGAGACAGAGTCTCACTCTGTTGCCCAGGCTGGAGTGCAGTGGCATGGGATCTCGCTCACTGTGCCTCTGCCTCCCAGGTTCACTTCATTCTCCTGCCTCAGCCTCCTAAGTAGTTGCTAACAAGCTTCGCCACTCAAGCCCGGCTAATTTTTGTATTTTTAGTAGAGATGGAGTTTCACTGTGTCAGCCAGGATAGTCTCTCGATCTCCTGACCTTGTGGATCCGCCACGCATTCCAGTGCTGGGATTACAGGCATGAGCCACCGCACCAAACCCAAATTTAAAGCATTTTAATAAGAGAAATTATGATGTAATCCATGCTCACTTTAGAGCTTCCCAAAACTCTTCACAAATACAAAATATACTAAATAATGAACATGCTATATAAACAATAAAAAATAATTTGAGGTCAAAGGTGTGGCTCAAGCCTGTAATCCCAGCATCTCTTTGGGAGGCCGACGCATGGATCACTATGTGTCAGGAGATCGAGACTATCCTGGCAATACCACACGTGAAACCCTCGCCTCTACTAAAAATACAAAAACTAGCCGGGCGCCGTGGCGCGCCTGCAGTCCTGCTTACCGGAAGGCCGAGGAAGGAGAATGGGCGTGAACTCCGGAGGCGGAGCTTGTAAGTGAGCAGAGATCCCGGCCACTGCACTCCAGCCTGGGCGGCAGAGCCAGACTCCGCCTCAAAAAAAACCAATTCAGCAAATAAGGTTTGTATATACAATGTAAAAATAATTTGATCCTTTAAAGGTTTTTGTTTTGCGATTTCTTGAGAAAAGATAGCTCCTTCCTGAGCTTTAGGTTACTGTCAGCTTTTGCCTTCCTGCTGACAACTTTGCTGTACCATTCTCCACCCCCATACTTTCCCCACTCTTCTTCCTCCTTTTCTGTCTTGTAATAGCGGTTCTGCCCCTCCCTGGGAATCCTTTCTTGAGTGTCGTGTGGGTCTGTGAGAGCAGCTCTGTGGCCTCCTCCGAGCACACAGTGGCAGGGCTCTGCAGGGTGGTTTTCTGTTCTTGTTTCTGAGTGGTGTTTCTGCCTTTCAGGACAGATGAAAATGTGCCAGGTTCACCAAGGGGAGAAGTACTGCCAGTTGTGTGCATGGGGCACAATGAACTCTGTCCAGCAGAGTGATGGAGAATTTCATTCCTGAGAAACCCAATTCAAACAAATTCAAACAAATGGACTCACTTGACTGACCTCACTCAGAGCCTCAGTTGTGGAGTCCCTTCAGCTCTTACATGGAAGGAAAAAGACAGTTAACATGTTAACATTTATGTGGCAAGCATATTACATACAATATCTCATTCAGTGCTCACCAAAAAATACCTCTATGGTAAAGGTAAAGACTTTACCATCCCTTTACCAGGAATAAAACCTTTATATTAACAATTTACTGACACACATAAAGGTGAATAGTTTGGTGTAGCTCACACAAAGCTGGATTTGAACCCAGGTCCACTTGTCTCCAAGCCCAGACTTTACCCATACCTGTGATTTGACATTTGAGTTTAGCTAAAAAGGATATGTAAATAGTGAAAGTGTAGGAACCTCAGTTTGGCCCAGGTCACATGTGTCTGCATTTTGAGCCATAAGACAATGAAGTGCTGAGAAAAAATATGTCTTCAGAAAGCCACACTGTTTTGTTTTATTTTCTTTCTTTCTCTCTCTCTCTCTCTCTCTCCCCACCCCTTCTCTCCCCCCCTCTCTCTCCTTCTTTCTTTCTTTCTAAGACTGAGTCCCCCTTTGTCACCCAGACTGGAGTACAGTGGTGCTATCTCAGCACACTGCAACATCCGCCTCCCAGGTTCAAGTGATCCTGGCACCTGCCACCATGCCCAGCTAATTTCTGTATTTTTAGGAGAGAGAGGGTTTTACCATGTTGGCCAGGCTGGCCTCGAACTCCTGACCTCAAGTGATCCACTCGCCTTGGCTTCCCAAAGTGTTGGGATTACAGATGTAAGCCACCACAACTGGCCTGTTTTCTTTTTTTGTTGTTAACACACTGTGTATTTCTTTCTTTCTTTCTTTTTCTTTTTCGAGACAGAGTCTCGCTCTGTCGCCCGGGCTGGAATGTAGTGGCTCAATCTTGGCTCACTGCAAGCTCCCCCTCCCAAGTTCATGCCATTCTCCTGCCTCAGCCTCTCGAGTAGCTGGGACTACAGGCGCCCGCCACCACGCCCAGCTAATTTTTTGTATTTTTAGTAGAGACAGGGTTTCACCGTGTTAGCCAGGATGGTCTCGATCTCCTGACCTCGTGATCTGCCTGCCTTGGCCTCCCAAAGTGCTGGGATTACAGGTGTGAGCCACTGTACCCAGCCAATACACTGTGTATTTCTAAGGCCAGACTCAGAAATCTGTTCTGAACCCAAGTTGTTTTGTGTGAGTTTATTGCTTTGTTGATTTTGTTGGAATGGCTACTATTTGAGGTTATTTCTTTTTTCTTTTTTTTCTTTTTCTTTTTTTTTTTTTTTTTGAGATGGAGTCTTGCTCTGTTGCCCCAGCTGGAGTGCAGTGGCACAATCTCGGTTCACTGCAACCTCTGCCTCCCTGGTTCAAGTGAGTCTTATGCCTCAGCCTCCCAAGTAGCTGGGATTATAGGCATACACCACCATGCCTGGCTAATTTTTGTATTTTAATAGAGACAGAGGCTCACCATGTTGGCCAGGCTGGTCTCAAACTCCTGACCTCACATGATCTGCCCACCTCGGCCTCCCAAGTGCTAGGATTACAGGCGTGAGCTACTGTGCCCAGCTGAGCTTACTTTAAGCAGTGTACAATGACTGATAACATAAAGATTAATGGGCACTAGTCCATTTGCACTAAATGACAAATGACTTTAGGCAAGTCATTTAGCCTCTCTGGGCGTCAGTGCTTCACCTACAAACTGAGAAAGTTAGATCTAGATGGACTGAGGTACATTTTTTAAAAAATTGGGGAGGATTTTTTTTAAATTGAGAGATAGATAGATAGACAGACAGACAGATGATAGGTAGGTAGATAGATGATAGATTAAATGATAGAAGATAGATGATTGATAGATAGATAGATAGATAGATAGATAGATAGATAGATAAATAGATGATAGGTAGGTAGATGATAGATAGATAGATGATAGGTAGGTAGATAGATGATAGATAGATAATAGATAGATAGATAGATGATAGATAGATGATAGGTAGGTAGATAGATGATAGATAGATAGATAGATAGATAGATAGATAGATAGATAGATAGATAGGTGATAGATAGGGTCTCCTCTGTCACCCAGGCTGGAGTGCAGTGGCTCAATCATAGCTCACTGCAGTCTTGAACTCCAGAACTGAATCAATCTTCCCACCTCAGCATCCCGAGTAGGTGGGACTACAGGCATGCACCATCATGCCAGCTAATTTTTGTATTTTGTGTAGAGATGGTGTTTTGCCACGTTGCCCAGGTTGGTCTCCAACTCCTGGGCTCAAGTGATCCACCCAGCCTCAGCCTCCCAAAGTGCTGGGATTACAGGCTCGAGCCACTGGGCCGAGCCACAAATTGAGATATTACCAGGCATAGTGACTCACACCTGTCCCAGCACTCTGGGAGGTTGAGGCAAAATAATCACTTTTTTTTTTTTTTTTTTTTTTGAGATGGAGTCTTGCTCTGTTGCCCAGGCTGGAGTGCAGTGGCACGATCTCGGCTCACCACAGCCTCTGCCTCCTCCGCCTCCTGGGTTCAAGCGATTCTCCTCCAGCCTCCCAAGTAGCTAGGATTACAGGTGCCTGCCACCACTTCCAGCTAATTTTTTGTATTTTTAGTAGAGACAGGGTTTCACCAGGTTGGCCAGCCTGGTGTAGAAGTCCTGACCTCGTGATTCACCCACCTCGGCCTCACAAAGTGCTGGGATTACAGGTGTGAGCCACTGCGCCTGGCCGGGAGAGAATCTCTTGAGCCCAGGAGTTCAAGACCAGCCTGTAGGAGGACCACCTGAGTTGGGGAGATTAAGGCTGTGGGGAGCTGTGACTGTGCCACCGAACTCCAGCCAGGGTGACAAAGCGAGACCCCCACCTCAAAAAAATAAATAAATAAATAAATAAAAGAAAAAAGAAACGCTGTACCCTTTAGCTATCACCCTCTGACTTCCTTATCTTTCCTGAACTCTAAGCTACCCTAGTCTACGTTCTGTCTCTATCAATTTCTGTGTTCTGGACATTTCATAGAAATGGAATCACGTAATATGCAGTCTTTTGTGACTGTCTTCTTTTACTTAGAATAACATTTTCAAGGTTTGTCCATGTTACAGCTTTTATTAGTGCTTTATTATTATTATTATTTTGAGATGGAGTCTCACTCTGTCGGCCAGGCTGGAATGCAACGGCATGATCTCAGCTCACTGCAACCTCTGCCTCCTGGGTTCCAGCAATTCTCCTGCCTCAGCCTCTCTAGTAGCTGTGATTACAGGCACGTACCACTACGCCTGGCTAATTTTTGTATGTTTAGTAGAGACGGGGTTTCACCATGTTGGCCAGGCTGGTCTCAAACTCCTGACCTCATGATCTGCCCACCTCTGCCTCCCAAAGTGCTGGGATTATAGACGTGAGGCACCGTGCCCAGCCTAGTGCTTTATTATTAAATAATTTTCCATTGTATAGATATGCCACATTTTATCCGTTCGGCAGTTCATGGATTGGATTGTTTCCACCTTTTGACTATTACGAATAATGCTGATATGAACATCCATGGACAAGTGTTTGTGTGGGTATATTTTGCCGTTCTCTTGGGTAGATACAAGGAAAATGGCTGGGTCAAACGGTAACTCTGTGTTTAACGTTTTGGGGAAAGGCCAGGCCGTTTTCCAAAGTGGCTGCACCATTCCTACCAACAGTGTATAAACGTCCCAATTTCTTCACATTTTTAACACGTTGTTATCTGACAGATCCAGTTTCTTGGAAAGAAGCGTTTCAAAGGGACTTATGAACAGAAGCCATGTCTGTGTCTCCGGTGTGGGGAGACAAAATCGTAGATCCCCGCAGCAGTATCCCCAGATCCAAAGCTTCTGTACCAAGGGAGCGGGTTATTCAGAAGGGATGTGTGGGCAAGCGAAGTGTGATAACATCAAGGCTCTTTGACGTCATGGCAGGATTGTTGGTAAATACAGCCTCATACACAAGGAACAACAGATAAACTGGAAATCTTAGAGGCCTTCCTGGAACAGGAGTTAATCAGAAGCCAACACAGTAGTTTAGCATCCAAGATGGAGCTGCTTTAGCCTCAACAGAGGAGTTGTAGGCTCATAGCAACATTGAAAGGGAGGTAGAGAGATTTCCCATCTGCCCCCTGCCCCACACATGCACCTCCTCTCCCATCATCATCTTCTACCAGAGGGTACATTTGTTACAATTGATCAACTCACATTGTCACATCATAACCACCCAAAGTCTATTGTTGACATGAGGGTTCACCCTTGGTGTTGTACATTCTATGGGTTTGGACACATTTCTAACATGTATCCACCACTACAGTATCACACAGAGTTGTTTCACTGCCAGGGTGCTCTAGGTGGAGGTGAGCCACAAGAGGGATGGCACCTGCAGGCTCTGGCCAGGGGGAGCGGGGTGGCCATTGAATCCATTATCAGCCACAGATCCCCAGCTGCAGTGGGAGACACGCTTTACTCTGGGCCACCAACCAAAGCCTGAGCTTTTCCCAGACAGAATTCGTTGTTTTTGAGATGGAGTCTTGCTCGGTCGCCAAGGCTGGAGTACAATGGCACAAGCACAGCTCACTGCAAACTCTGCCTCCCAGGCTCAAGCGATCCTCCCACCTCAGCCTCCAGAGTAGCTGGGACCACAGGCATGCGCCACCACATCCGGCTCATTTTTATATTTTTTGCAGAGACAGAGTCTTGCCATGTTTTTATATTTTTTGTAGAGACAGTCTCACCATGTTGCCCACGCTGGCCTCAAACTCCTGACCTCAAGCAGTCCTCCTGCCTTGGCCTCCCAAAGCGCTGAGATTAGAGGCATGAGCCACCACCCCTGGCCCAGACTTTGTTTTTTTTGTCGTTGTTTGTTTTTGAGACAGTCTCCCTCTGTCACCCTCGCTGGAGTGCAGTGGCACTATCTCGGTTCACTGCAACCTCTGCCTCCTGGGTTTAAGCGATTCTCGTGCCTCAACCTCCCAAGTAGCTGGGACTACAGGCATGTGCCACCACGCCCGACTAATTTTTGTATTTTTAGTAGAGACGAGGTTTCACCACGTTGCCCAGGCTGGTCTTGAACTCCTGACCTCAAGTGATCTGCCACCTCGGCCTCCCAAAGTGCTGGGCTACAGGTGTGAGCCACTGCACCCAGCCTCCTTCCAGACTTTGTGCCATGGAGCTGTGGGGGCCAGGACCATTGGCCCCTAAGGGTTCACTGAAAAATCACTGACACAAGGCAGACGATTATTAGAAGTAAAGGGAATCTCAGTAGGTTTGGGTCTGCACCGTGCATACTGGACTTTCCATTCATTCAGAACAACTTACTGAGCCTCTTTATGTGCCCAACACTGTGCTGGGCATCGGGGAAGCCATGGTGAGCTAGAGAGAGAGTCCTGGTCTCCCAAGCTTCCGCCCGGGAAAGTGCCAGCCGGGAGAGCAATATAGAAAGGGAACCTAGGAAGGGATATGGGAAAAGGGCTCCCTACGGGATTTGTTGGATGTGACAGGGCAGAGGAGGAGGGTACTGGGAAGACCTAGGGGTGAAGAGGGAACGAGGGCAGGGCCTGCTGGGACAGCCACCCTTAGTGCTTACTGCAGCCTTCTTCATAGTTGAACCTTCCCATCCTACAGTGCAGGAAGCTGCAGGAGGTGCCTGGTGGAGAGTCTGCTCAGAAATCATTTGAACAAACGACTTTTATGGACTTTTGTTCATCCCCCGAAGCTCCTGGGGCACCGCCGCAGGATTTTAAATTGGGGAGTAGCATGGTAGCTTCGTGTTTTTGGAAGAGCATTTAGGCTCTAGCAGGGGAACCAGAGGGTGGGCAGGATGCCTGGGGAAGGGGGAGAAGAATGAGAGCAGCGAGGGAGCTGCAAGGGTGGCCTGGCCCAGGATGGTGGCCGTGAGGCTGCGCTCAGGGAGTTGGCAAGAGCGATATACAGGACATGACAGGACTTTGAGATACGGGGTGTGGCAGTGGAACAGGAGGATGGCTCAGGCAGACAGAATTTCTGAGATAGCCCCCCAGAGATGCCCTGCCCAGAACCTGTGAGTATGAGGAGCTGTCACTCCTGCATGTCTCGTTATTTGGCACAGTTGACTCAGACGGGGAGACAATCCAGGATTATCCGGGTTAGCCCAGTGTAATCCCTTGAGGCCTTAAAGCAGAAAGCTTTCTCTGACTGGCGGCGGAGGGGCAGTGGCGGAGATCCCAGGAGCAAGCAGGATCTGAACGCTGCTCCCGGCTGTGAGGATGGGGGGACCACGAGTGAGGACCAAAAAGCAACCACAGGAGCTGAGAGTGACTGGCTGACAGGAGGCGGGACCCAGGTCCTACAGCCACCGGGAACTGAACCCTTCCAGCAAGAGGAGTGAGCCTGGAGGGGGATTCCAAGCACCAGATGAGATCACAGTGGATGGAGACTTTGATGTGAGACTTCAGCCCAAGCCCTGCCCTCCAGGACTTCTGACGTACAGACCCGTGAGATCATAGCTGGGTGTCTTTCTCAGCCACTGAGGGGTCAGTTGTTACAGCAGCAATGGGGAGCGCATACACCAGATTTCTGGACACATTCACTGCAGTGAAAACCAACATAGAGACCTGGTGTGGTGGCTCATGCCTGTAATCCCAGCACCCTGGGAGGCCGAGGCAGATGGATCACTTGAGGCCAGAAGTTCAAGACCAGCCTGGCCAACATGGTGAAACGCTGTCTCTACCAAAAATACAAAAATTAGCTGGGCGTGGTAGTGGGCATCTGTAATTCCAGCTACTCAGGAGGCTGAGGCAGGAGAATCACTTGAACCCAGGAAGCAGAGGTTGCAGTGAGCCAAGATTGCCCCACTGCACTCCAGCCTGGGCAACAGAGTGACACTCCATCTCAAAAAAAAAAAAAGAGAAAGAAAAAAAGGAAGGAAGGAAGGAGAAAGAAAAAGAAGAAAGAAAAGAAAAGAAAACCAACGTAGAGGGCGAGGCAGGGCAGGCTGGGAAAGAAAAAAAAGAGGAGAGGAGAGGAGGAAAGAAGGAAAAAGAAAAAGGAAGGGAGGGAGGGAGGGAGGGAGGGAAAAGAAAAGAGAAGGAAGGGAGGGAAAAGAAAAGAAAAGGAAGGAAGGGGGAGAAAAGAAAAGAAAAGAAAAGCGATGTAGAGGGCGAGGCAGGGCAGGCGGGCAGAGGAAAGAGGTCCCGGGGACTCGGGATGGATAATAAGGGTCCCCACCTCATCAGGCTGTTGGGAGAGCCAAGTGCATGTACAGGACGTGCGGCCGCAGCGGGGACTGGGAGACCTACGGTGGCAACGGGAATGGAGATCTGTGCGTTGTGGCACAAAGGCCTCCACCTGCCACGGAGGTGTGACGGGCGGGCGGGGAAAGCAGGGGGCATTGCGCTGCCTGAGCCACCGTGCGCGGCCCCGCCGCCCGGAAGCGCGCTGTGGCCTCCTCTCCGTCGCCTGTACCGCCACCTCGTGGAGCAGTGTGGAATCGCCAGCAGTCAGTCGGCGGGCTTTGGTTCTGGGAGTCTTCTCCTCTCGTGTCCTCCTTCTTCTGACCGTGCTCCACTGACATCCGGCCTCTTGCTTTGCAGGAGGCAGGGAGGTCATGCTCCTGCCCTAGAAAGTGAGAACTGGAAGGTCTTTAGAGGCCGTTGATTCACCCTCCCCTGTCAACAGAGTGGAATGAGGCTGGGCCCAGAGCAAATCAGGTTCCAAGGTGGGAGGAAAACCCAGGCAGCCCTCCCTCATTCGTTCCTTGGCACCTGCTCAGCCTCTGGCTTCCAGTTGGCCGTGGAGAGGAGGGAAGGCAGGGAGCAGTGCGCCTCCTGCTTCTGACCTGTGCTCCTTCTCCAGGAACAGACACCTGGCGCTGCTGGCCTTCCTTTTCTCGTGAGATAAGGAGGCATCTGTTTTTCTCTTTCTTTGTGAAAGAGAGGAGAGCAGCCAGGCCAGAATGGGGGCTGAGGGGGAGGGTGGAGAACTGGGCTGAGGGTGTCTGGGGCTTCCTAGGCAAAGGGCTTGGGTGTCAGTCCCGTTGATTTAGATCAGGGTCAGAAGATGTTCTCTGTAAAGGGCCAGACAGTAAACATTTTAGGCTCTGTGAACTATACAGTCTCTATTGTAACTACTCAGCCCTGCTGTTATAGTAGGAAAGCACCCAGAAACAATATGTAATCAAATGGGGTGGCTATGTACCAATAAAACTTTATTTATAAAAAACAAGGGGGCTGGGCGCGGTGGCTCACACCTGTAATCCCAACACTTTGGGAGGCTGAGGCCGGCAGATCATGAGGTCAAGAGTTCGAGACCAGCCTGGCCAATATGGTGGAACCCTGTCTCTACTAAAAATACAAAAAAATTAGCCAAGCGTGGTGGCGGGTGCCTGTAATTCCAGCTACTCGGGGGGCTGAGGCAGGAGAATCACTTGAACCCGGGAGGTGGAGGCTGCAGTAAGCTGAGATCGCGCCACTGCACATCAGACTGGGTGACAGTGCCAGACTCTGTCTCAAAACAAACAAATAAACAAACAAACCGAAAACATGGCTCCGCTGGCCGTAGTTCGCTGACCTCTGATTTGGATGTTGGTGGCGGCGTCTACCGGTTTTTCCAATCAGATGCTTCAGCTGAGGCTGGGGGCCGTGGCTCATGCCTGGAATCCCAGTGTTTTGGAAGGCCGAGGTGGGAGGATCACTTGAGCCCAGAAGTTTATCAGCAGCCTGGCAACAAACGAGACTTCTGTCTCAACAACAAAGTTAAAGAAAGAAAAAATGATGCCCCAGGGTCGCGCCGGGCTGGGCTGGGGGCGCGCCCTCTGCGAGCAGGATGTCCGGCCTGCGGGCACTGCTGGGGCTCAGGCTGCTGGTTGCGGGCTTGCACCTGCTGCGATCAAAAGCCAGACCAGCGCCTGCCGCTCGGGACCCAGCTGGTGGGGACCACAGCGGTGAACTTGGGTGGCCGCTGGGACTCAGCGGTCATGGAGAGCCTAGCGGTGAAGTACCTGAGCCAGGAGGAAGCCCAGGCTGTGGACCAAGAGCTGTTTAACCAGTACCAGTTCAACGTGGACCAACTTATGGAGCTGGCCAGGCTGAGCTGTGCCACAGCCATTGCCACGGCATACCCCCCACGTCCATGTTCAGGAGCCCTCTACTGTCCTGGTCATCTGTGGCCTGGGGAATAATGGAGGAGATGGTCTGATCTGTGCTGGACACCTCAAACTCTTTGGCTACCAGCCAAGCATCTATTACCCCAAAAGGCCTAACAAGCTCCTCTTCATTGCGTTGGTGACCCAGTGTCAGAAAATGGACATCCCTTTCCTTGGGGAAATGCACTCAGAGCCCGTGATGATTGAGCTGTATGAGCTGGTGGTGGATGCCGCCTGTGGCTTCAGCTTCAAGGGTGATGTTCGGGAACCGTTCCACGGCATCCTGAGTGTCCTGAAGGGACTTACTGCGCCCATTGCCAGCATCAACATTCCCTCAGGATGGGATGTGGAGAAGGGGACTCTGCAGGGATCCAGCCAGACGTGCTCATCTACCTCACAGCACCCAAAAATCTGCAACCCATGTTACCAGAATCCACCAGGGGTCGTTTTGTGCCACCTGCTCTGGAAAAGAAGTAACAGCTGAACCTGCCCCCTGCCCTGATACTGAGTGTGTCTATGGTCTGCAGTGAGGGAAGGTGGGTGGGTATTCTTCCCAATAAAGACTTAGAATCCCCCCCTCAAAAAAAGAAAGAAAGAAAGAGAAAGAAGAAAGAAGGAAAGGAAAGGGAAGAGAAAGAAAGAAGGAAGAAAAGAAAAGCATCGTGCCATTGCACCCCAGCCTGGGTGAGAGAGCAAGACTCCATCTCAAAAAAAAAAAAAAAGAAAAAGAAAAAGAAAAGAATTTAAAAAGAAGCAACCAATGGGATCCACTTCCAACATTGCATTCTGCAAATATTCTGTATGAATACACAATACTATGCTTCCCCTTTTTTTCCACCTATTTCTTAGTAAATGTCCATCCTCTCTTCACAGAAATAGTAGCATACTATGCACAGCATTCTGCATTTTGCTTTTTAACATTTTTAAAAAATAATTTCAGTTTGTATTTTGGATTCAGGGAAGGCGTGTGCAGGTTTGTTACCTGGGTCTATTCTGGGTATAATGCGTGATGCTGAGGTTTGGGGTAGAATTTTTCCCATTGCCCGGGTACTCAGTGTAGTACCCAACAGTTAGTTTTTTACTACACGCCCCCTTCCTCTCCTCTCATGTTGGTAGGCTGGTCTTGAACTCCTGACCTCAGGTAATCCACCTGTCTCAGCCTCCCAAAATGCTGGGATTACAGGCATGAGCCAGGGCGCCCGGCCTGGCTCCTACTTCTAAGCGAGAATATGCAGTGTTTGGTTTTCTGTTCCTGTGTTAATTGGCTTAGGATGACGGCCTCCAGCTGCATCCATGTTGCTGCAAAGGACATTATTTTGGGTTTTCTGGCTGCACAGTGTTCTGTGGTGAATATGTGCCACATTAAAAAATTATTTTTAGTTATTAAATGTTTTATATCTTTATTTTTTTTCTCTTTTTCTCCACCTCAAGTTGAACTTCATCATCTTTATCCAATCCACCACTGATGGACACCTAGGTTGATTCTGTATCTTTGCTATTGTGAACACTGCTGTGATATACATGTGCATGTGTCTTTTTGGTAGAAAAATCTATTTTATGTTGAATATATATCTACTAATGGGAGTACTGGGTTAAATGGTAGCTCTGGAGTTTGTTTGTCTGTTGTTTTTATTTTTGGAGACAGAGTTTAGCTTTTGTCGCCCAGGCTGGAGTGCAATGGCACTATCTCAGTTCACCTCGATCTCCACCTCCCGGGTTCAAGTGATTCTCCTGCCTCAGCCTCCCAAGTTGCTGGGATTACAGGCATGTGCCACTACGCCCAGCTAATTTTGTTTTTTGTTTTGTTTTGTTTTGTTTTGTTTTTTTGGGATGGAGTCTTGCTCTGTCGCCCAGGCTGGAGTGCAGTGGCACCATCTTGGCTCACTGCAAGCTCCGCCTCCCGAGTTCATGCCATTCTCCTGCCTCAGCCTCCTGAGTAGCTAGGACTACAGGCACCTGCCACCATACCTGGCTAATTTTTGTATTTTTAGTGGAGACAGGGTTTCACCCTATTGTCCAGGCTGGTCTTGAACTCCTGACCTCAGGTGATCCGCCTGTCTCAGCCTCCCAAAGTGCTGGGATTACAGGCGTGAGTCACCGCATTCGGCCTGTATTTCCATTTCTAAAAGGCTAAGTAGAAAGTGGGGAGCCAGGGGAAAGAAGAGAAAGAAAAAATTAAACCACCTTCTAGAAAAATGGAGGTACTCAGTTACATTTCCTCACTGACAACTTCCATTCCATTTCTGTGGGATCTGGGCACCATATTCATTCTGGCTACTTCTTGCTGAAAGGGATCATAGCCATTGGGCATCGGAATGGACCTGATGTATTTGGAGATGTAAATATTCATGAGTACCTGGGCTTACAGATGATGTTTGTCGGAGCAATATGGTGCGAGGTCTCGAGAGCCTCTGAGAGAGTGCCTGTCTTGCATTCCTATACAGAGGGTGCAACAGCAGTGGACCCTACAACAGAGGGATATGCCTGTCCCTGCGATCAGGGCCAATGTTACACGCAGCTTTGCCACCAGGATGGTTCTGACCTGGACCAGGATGCTAACTGCTGCTCTAGCAAACACCTTTGATTTGTTGGTGCATGTTCCACGTGGCTATCTGAGGCACTTCCTGAACTCTTAATTATCATGCAGGTTCGCCACTGCCAATTGTAACTGGATATGGTGACAGGTTGGTTGGGTATATATATTTGACAGGCTCCAAAAAGAGCTATGAATCCTCATGAAAGTGTCCCGTTTTTGAGAAAGGATCAGCTTAAATAGCTGTGTCTCATCCAGAAGGTGGCATTGGAGATGGGCTAGGCCTCTGCATGTAATGAAGGCAAACAGATTTTTAATAAGAAGTGTTTCCATGGAAACAGAAGAAAAACAAAGGTTAATGTTGGGCAGTTTGTCCAGATGTTAGGCTCAAGGCATCCTTAATTACAGAGGAGGAAGGCAGTGGCAGTCTGACACGTTTTTCTCACCTGTATTGCAAGGAATAACATAGTGGCAATTTCACTGAGTCCAACTCAGAAAAATGGAAGAAAAATTTAAAGGCATTAATTTGGGATTGTAGCCTGGAAAGAATTCAGGATTTAGTCCAAATTGCAGAAAATAAGAAAAGCTGAAAAACAGTAGGCAAGACTAGAATCTAACAACAGGTATACTATAGTTTTCTCTGAAACATGATTTTTCTCTCTCCAGTTCCCGTTTTTACTAAAGACGAATCATAGTAGGACAAATTTATTTGAAAAATAAGTTTTAGTCTTATAATACTTGGCCTGAGTATTTGCATAAAGTATAGCAAGAATTATTATTCATCATCTTGGCTTTTTAAAAAATCGGCTTTACTGGAACTTTGTTTTATAAGGAATCTCAGATGAAGACTTTTTAAAGTCTTGAACCCAGCCATGAATTTACCTGTGCCTGCAAATGCTATAGGAATTGGGTGAATTCCCCTCCTCAGGGTCCCAAGATAACGTGGGGTTCCTGGACCTGTCAGAAAGTGACACTCTTGGCCAGGTGCAGTGGCTCACGCCTGTAATCCCAGCACTTTGGGAAGCCAAGGCAGGTGGATCACGAGGTCAGAAGTTCAACACCAGCCTGGCCAACATGGTGAAACCCCGTCTCTACTGAAAATACAAAAATTGGCCGGGCGCGGTGGCTCAAGCCTGTAATCCCAGCACTTTGGGAGGCCGAGATGGGCGGATCACGAGGTCAGGAGATCGAGACCATCCTGGCTAACACGGTGAAACCCCGTCTCTACTAAGAAATACAAAAACTAGCCGGGCGAGGTGGCGGGCACCTGTAGTCCCAGCTACTCGGGAGGCTGAGGCCGGAGAATGGCGTGAACCCGGGAGGCGGAGCTTGCAGTGAGCTGAGATCCGGCCACTGCACTCCAGCCTGGGCGGCAGAGCCAGACTCCGTCTCAAAAAAAAAAAAAAAAAAAGAAAATACAAAAATTAGCCAGGCATGGTGGCGAGCGCCTGTAGTCCCAGCTACTTGGGAGGCTGAGGGAGGAGAATCGCTTGAACTCGGGAGGCGGAGGTTGTGGTGAGCCAAGATTATGTCACTGCACTCCAGCCTGGGCGACAGAGCGAGATTCCATTGCCAAAAAAAAAAAAAGGGATACTCTTTACTCACCATGGGTCAGGAGATGCTGTACAGGGACCATGTTGCCAAGGTATGAGACCAGCTTTTCCAAGGGGCTTTATGGGCTCTGTAAATCAACTTTCATTCCTTAGAGCAGTCTGTTTACACCTGAAAGCAGCCATTCCAGTCAAAGCCTTGGTAAAGTGTCTCTAGTGGTGTCCTGTTACAAAAGAAAACAGATTTGAGCCAGGCACAGTGGCTCACGCCTGTAATCCCAGCACTTTGAGAGGCCAAGGTGGACGGATCACTTGAGGCCAGGAGTTCAAGACCAGCCTGTCCAACATGGTGAAACCCTGTCTCTACTAAAAATACAAAAATTAGCAGGCATGGTGGAGCACGCGTGTAATCTCAACTACTTGGGAGGCTGAGGCAGGAGAATTGCTTGAACCTGGGAGGCAGAGGTTGCAGTGAGCCAAGATGGTACTGCTGCGCTCCAGCTAGGGCAACAGAGTGAGACTCCATCTCAAAAACAAAGACAGAACAGATTTGTATTGACCTTATGCAAATAACTATATGGCCATAAATTAAGCATACTTACAAATACTAACACCTAGCCAACCCCATGTTGGTCTTGAACTTGTGAACTCAGGTGATCTACCCACCTCAGCCTCCCAAATGCTGGGATTATAGGCGTGAGTCACTACACCCAGCCTAGGTTTAAGCACTTGATATTACAAAATAGAATCCCAGGTCATTATAAGTAAAAGGGAAAAATCTTTAATCATTGACAGAGGGAATACTCAGCTTTCCGAATGGGACCCCATAAAGACAGCATGAGGCCAGCTGAATCTGTCTCTTTCTCTTCCCCCCACTTTTTTTTTGTCATTTATTCAAAAGGCAAACAAAAATCTTTCATCATCATTATTATTATTATTATTATTATTTTTGAGACAGAATCTCACTCTGTCACCCAGGCTGGCATGCAGTCGCACGATCTTGGCTCACTGCAGTCTCCATCTCCCGGGTTCAAGTGATTTTCCTGCCTCAGCTTCCCAAGTAGCTGGGATTACAAGTGTGCGCCATTACACCTGGCAAATTTTTGTATTTTTATTCGAGACAGGGTTTTTTTTATGTTGGCCAAGCTGGTCTTGAACTTCTGGCCTCAAGTGATCCACCCACTTTGGCCTCCCAAAGTGCTGGGATTACAGGCGTGAGCCACCATATCCAACCAAAAATCTTTTATTAACTTTTAATATTACATTAAAATCTTGTTCAAAAGAGAAAGTCAAATTTCACCTTTGCATTAGTGTACTATTAATGTTAAACCTGATTTTTTTTTTTTTTTTTTTTGAGACAAAGACTCGCTCTGTCGCCCAGGCTGGAGTACAGTGGCGCGATCTCGGCTCACTGCAAGCTCCGCCTCCCAGGTTCACGCCATTCTCCTGCCTCAATCTCCCGAGTAGCTGGGACTACAGGCACCCACCACCACTCCCAGCTATTTTTTAAAATATTTTTAGTAGAGATGGGGTTTCACCATGTTAGCCGGGATGGCCTCGATCTCCCGACCTCATGATCCGCCCGCCTCAACCTCCGGAAGTGCTGGGATTACAGGCATGAGCTACCACGCCCGGCCCTATAAGCCTGATTCTTAATAAAACCTTATAGACAAATCTATCCAATCCTAATTAGTTTGACCAGAATGTAACATTTCCATAAACCTTTTTATAGCCCTTTACAAGTTTCTGTTAAACAGCAGCTCAATTCTCTAAGAAAACCTTGTTATTCAGACACATGGGCCCAGATTTTGGCCCTGCATCAATATACTTTTTTTTTTTTTTTTTTTGGAGACAAGAGTCTTGCTCTGTTACCCAGGCTGGAGTGCAATGGTGCAATCTTGTCTCACTGCAACCTCTGCCTCTTGGGTTCAAGTGATTTTCCTGCCTCAGCCTCCCAAGTAGCTAGGATTACAGGCACCCGCCACCATACCATTTTTAGTAGAGACGGCGTTTCATTCTGTTGGCCAGGCTGGTTTTGAACCCTGACCTCAAGTGATCTGCCTACCTCAGCCTCCCAAAGTGCTGGGATTACAGTCATGAGCCACCATATCTGGCCAATGTACTTTTATTTCAGTATTCAACCCACAGAAAGACAAAATAATCCCCTCAAAATCTTAGCCAACTTGCTCAAACCCACAGCATTTTCTTTACAAGATCAACCCTTCAGAAATCCTTTACGACTTGTCTAAATCTTCAATTTTGTCCCATTACTCTTTTAGATTAGACAAGCCTTAAAAACCCTCTGAATCAGACAAAATTATATTCCCTTGAACAAAAAATGTATTTTCATATCTTATAATATTTTACCAAAAAAAATTCTACTTTCCTTATGCACCTTGTGTGTAAAACCGGTTTCTCTGGTCGTCTCAAGTACCTGTTACAATGTGACCTCTCAGCAGCTTGTACTTTTCGATGAACATCCTGGTAAGTAGCAGTGTTAACCATGTATCAGATTGTAAGGCTCAGGACAACGACAGAGCTGCAGATAACATATGCCTCTTCCCAGTCTGGCCAGGGGACCTGGTTAACGTCACATGCCTAGCCCATACCTAGACACTAATGGCTATGAAAAAGACAAGTCGGCCGGGCGCGGTGGCTCAAGCCTGTAATCCCAGCACTTTGGGAGGCCGAGACGGGCGGATCACGAGGTCAGGAGATCGAGACCATCCTGGCTAACACGGTGAAACCCCGTCTCTATTAAGAAATACAAAAAACTAGCCGGGCGAGGTGGCGGGCGCCTGTAGTCCCAGCTACTCGGGAGGCTGAGGCCGGAGAATGGCGTGAACCCGGGAGGCAGAGCTTGCAGTGAGCTGAGATCCGGCCACTGCACTCCAGCCTGGGCGACAGAGCGAGACCCCGTCTAAAAAAAAAAAAAAAAAAAAAAAAAGAAAAAGACAAGTCAAATAATTATTAAAAGTCATAGAAGCAGTTTATGGCCTTAAAGCATCTAGCAGATAGTATCTGGCCTGCCTAATTTAGACCAAATGTATACATTTATTTTTTATTTGTATTGTTTTTGAGACAAAGTTTCACTCTTGTTGCCCAGGCTGGAGTGCAATGGTATGATCTCGGCTCACCGCAACCTCTGCCTCCCGGGTTCAAGTGATTCTTCTGCCTCAGCCTCTGGAGTAGATGGGATTACAGGCATGCACCACCATGCCTGGCTAATTTTGTGTTTTTAGTAGAGATGGGGTTTCTCCATGTTGGTCAGACTGGTCTCGAACTCCTGACCTCAGATGATCCCCCTGCCTCGGCCTCCCAAAGTGCTGGGATTACAGGCATGAGCCACTGTGTCCGGCTTTTTTTTTTTCTTTTTCTTTTTCTTTTTTTTTTGAGACAGTTTTGCTCTGTCACCTAGGCTGGAGTGCAGTGGCGCGATCTCGGTTCACTGCAACTTCCACCTCGCGGGTTCAAGTTATTCTTCTGGCTTAGCCTCCTGAGTAGCTGCGATTACAGGCATGTGCCACCACGTCTGGCTAATTTTTATATTTTTAGTAGAGACGGGGTTTCACTATGTTAGTCAGGCTGGTCTCGAACTCCTGACCTCAGGTGATCCGCCCGCCTTGCCCTCCCAAAGTGCTGGGATTACATGCATGAGCCATTGTGCCTGGCCCAAATGTATAAATTCTGAGGATGTTTTATTTTACTTTATCAAGAATCTTTAAACACATGACCTAAAAGGCATTAATGTTTCTTTTTTTTTTTTGAGATGGAGTCTCTGTAGCCCAGGGTGGAGTGCAGTGGTGCGATCTTGGCTCACTTCTTTTTTTTTTTTTTAAATGAAAGGCCTCACATATTTATTACTGAACCCAGCCAACCAACGCATTCATAATAGATTCAGAGAGGAAAATACGTCAAACTCTCCAGAGAGTGGTGACATTTTCAGTTTGATACGGTAATGTGATCGTGACCTTCAGACAGCACAAATATATGTGCCATCTTATAGACCCAGCTTGGTTCTTCTCCAGTGTCTCCTTTTGGAGTTGTACCTTATTTTATTTCCAGTTTTCATCCGAATCCACTGGGGAATGGGATGATTTTGCTTTTGTTTCTTGGCCAGGAATCGCTTAATCCTGAAAGTCTTGTGAGAAGACATGGCGACAAGTGGAGGCAAGAGCTCTTGGCTCACTTCTAGCTCTGCCTCCCGGGTTCAAGTGACTCTCCTGCCTCAGCCCCCCGACTAACTAGGATTACAGGCACCTGCCATCACACCTGGCTAATTTTTGTATTTTCAGTAGAGATGGGGTTTCATCCTGTTGGCCAGGCTGGTCTCCAACTCCTGACCACAAGTGATCCACCCGCCTTGGCCTCCCAAAGTACTGGGATTACAGACATGAGCCACCGCGCCCAGCCTAAAGTTTCTATTTTTCTGACAACATATGGTTGATTTAAGCGATTATTATTATTATTATTACTATTTTTGAGATGGAGTTTCGCTCTATTGCCCACGCTGGAGTGCAGTGGCATGATCATGGCTCACTGCAACCTCCGCCTCCTGGGTTCAAGCAATTCTCCTCTCTCAGCCTCCCAAGTAGCTGGGATTACAGGTGCCTGCCACCACACCCAGCTAATTTTTGTATTTTTAGTAGAGACGGGGTTTCGCCATGTTGGCCAGGCTGGTCTTGAACTCCTGACCTCAGGTGATCCACCCGCCTCAGCCTCCCAAAGTGCTGGAATTACAGGCATGAGCCATCGCACCCAGCCTAGCTGTTTTATTCTTTTTCTTTTTCTTTTTTTTAGAGAAGGGATCTCACTATGTTGCCCAGGCTGGTCTTGAACTCCTGGGCTCAAGCAAGCCTCCCACCTTGGCCTCCCAAAGTGTTAAGATTACAAGCAGGAGCACAGCCTGTTTTCATTAAACAATATTAAATGTCTTATTTATCAAAAATTTCACAAAGATCATTCGGTTTGGATCAAAATTTTGCATTATAGTTTTATAACTCTTATGCAAAATTTTTACCGCTAATAATATCTGGCAGAGATAAACATGAAACCACTTGATCAAGGAATCCAAACAAAAATGTATGTTGACAGTTAAGACATTTCTAATATTATTTTGCCAACAATTTTAAAGCCAGTTTATTTATTAAAGACTTTACTTAATTTATGAGTACTCCTTAACTTTAAGCCAATTTGAAACCTTGTGGCCACAACACGTAACAAAATACCTGTACATACACATAAACACACACATACACACTCATTTAAAGCAGGTAGAAAACAAAATAGAGAAAGATACAGCCTGGCTGGCTTCCATACAGGAGCCAGGTTTTACAAGTGGGATGAGAGAAAGAAAGGAGGGGAAGGAAAAAAGATGAAGCAACCGAAAGAAAACCCTCCAGCCACTAAAGAGTGTGGGGTCGCTATCCACACTGTTCCTGTTTGTTGAAGAAGGGATCATGACCCATCCACAAAGTCACACATTCATACGTGCAAATAAACCGTACTTCCAAAGGAGTCCCAATCAAAGGGGCTAGGTGGGGTCTTGAATTTCCCTCTGCAGTTGCAAATGACTCCACGGACTGCTGAGTCACATCCAAGTAGAGCTCTCAGGGTGCCCCACATGCAGACAAATGCAGATACTCAAATGCTATCACTAACAGCTAAATCTGTTTTTTTGGTTGTTTTTTTTTTTTGAGATGGAGTTCTGCTCTTGTTGCCCAGGCTGGAGTGCAGTGGCATGATCTTGGCTCACTGCAACCTCCACCTCCCAGGTTCAAGCGATTCTCTGGCCTCAGCCTCCCAAGCAGCTGGAATCACAGGTGCCCACCACCATGCCTAGCTAATTTTTGTATTTTTAGTAGAGGCAGGGTTTTGCCATGTTGGCCAGGCTGGTCTCAACTCCTGACCTTAGGTGATCCGCCCAGCTTGGCCTCCTAAAGTGCTGGGATTACAGGTGTGAGCCACCGCGCCCCACCCAGCCAAATCTTAAGTAGAGCAGTGACACCCGAAAAAAAGGCAGTGGGCAGTCGGGTGCACTTCCGACCAAGTTACCCAGCTGGTAATGATGGTGGCTTCCCCTGCCCCCCACCCCAAAAAAAAGTAAACAAAGAAAGTTCACTTTCTTTGAACCAGAGAAGTATTGAAGGCAGCCAACGTTGTGCCAGGCAAAAGGGAGATTTCCCACAAACAAAGCATTTTTGGCAGCTTCTGAGAAGTTCCCTAACATCCCCGTCATGGGGTCTGCTAGCCACGAGCAGCTGATGCGCACAGGTGACCCTAGTCCTCACCAGTAATGAAAGCAGGTGGTCAAGCACAGGCCTACCCGGAGCACGCAGCACTTCCCAGTCCGGGCCACCAGAATTGCAACCCAACAGCAGGTGAGTTGCTTGCTGCATGCAGAGTTCAATTAGCAAAAGGGAGGTCTGATAGAAAGAAAGAAATTTATGGGCCAGGCGCGGTGGCTCACTCCTGTAATCCCAGCACTTTGGGAGGCTGAAGCAGATCACGAGGTCAGGAGATCGTGATCATCCTGGCTAACACGGTGAAACCCCGTCTCTACTAAAAAAACAAAAAATTAGCCGGGCGTGGTGGCGGGCGCCTGTAGTCCCAGCTATTTGGGAGCCTGAGGCAGGAGAATGGCGTGAACCCGGGAGGCAGAACTTGCAGTGAGCTGAGATCACGCCACTGCACTCCAGCGCGGGCAACAGAGTGAGACTCCGTCTCAAAAAAAAAAGAAAGACAGTAATTTATTATGAAGCTAGTTTAGGGGAAAAGGCACCACAAGCATCCTGCCTTTAAATGTGCCACTTGGCCTTTGGAGCAAAAAGCAGACACTTTTAAAAAGCAAGGGAGAAAGTGAGCAAGATGGGGGTCTCTGTGTTAACTTGGTGCCTTCCCTGCTGGGCCACTGGGCTGGTGACTGTTGACATCTTTGTGGGGAAGCTGGTGTCTCTCAGGCAGCCTGCTCTAGGGTGAGAGTTCCTTAGCCAGCATGCTTCAGTTTGCAAATCAACTGTTAACCCTTGGTTTGTTCTGTCTCGGAGCCCATAGTTAGATAAACTTTCCCTGGGGGGAGTCTGGTGAAGGGGAGGTAGAAGGCTGTATTTGTATTTCTAAAAGGCTAAGTAGGAAACGGGGAAGGGGAGAAGCAAGAAGAGAAGAGAGAGAAAAAAAATAATTAAATCATTCCCTTGATAAAGAGAGGTACTTAGTTACAACTGCACTCCAGCCAGCGTGACAGAGTGAGACTCTGTCTCTAAAAATTTTTTTTCAATGAAGTTTACAAATAAAAGTATATGTTGAGCTGGGCATGGCAATGTATACTTGTAGTCCTGGCTACTCAGGGAGGCTAAGATGGGAGGATTGGTTGTGCCCAGGAGTTCGAATCCAGCCTGGGCAACATATGGAGACCCTGCCTCCAAAACAAAACACAGAAAGAAAAAGAAAAGAAAAAAGATGATGGCTCACGCCTGTAATCCCAGCACTTTGGGAGGCTGAGGTGGGTGGATCACCTGAGGTCAGGAGTTTGAGACCAGCCTGGCCAACATGGTGAAACCCTGTATCTACTAAAATACAAAAATTAGCCGGGCATGGTGGTGCGTGCCTGTAATCCTAGCTACTTGAGAGGCTGAGGCGTAAGAATCACTTGAACCCAGGAGGTAGAGGTTGCAGTGAGATGATATCATGCCACTGCACTCCATCCTGGGTGACAGAGGGAGGCTTTGTCTCAAAAAAATAAAAAGAAAGAAGAAAAAAACGTTGAAATTTATCAACTGCCTTGTTAATAGGTATTGATAAGACTGGTTTCTTTTCTCATTTTATCTATTTATGTAATGAATTATATTAATTGAGTTTCTAATATTAAACCATCCTTGCCTTTCTGGAGTAAGTCCACGTGAATATCATTTTAAATTATATTAATGTGCTATGGATTGTTGTTGAGATATAGGAAAAACTAAAGTGTTTTTCCTAGTCTCTCACTCAACAGTCAACACATCTGTGACCCCAGACGTGTGTATTTTCCCTCTACACAGCAAGCAAGCAATTCTCTGTCAGACACCTGCTGTGTGTCCTCTAATTCAGTTTAACTCTAACACCATTTACCTGACGTTAGTGTCAGATCCCACACACTGAGGGCTCAGTCCCACAAGAGTGTCCCCCACTTCAGAGGTCAGTTGCAAGTCCAGACCTTTGGAACTTCTGACCAACTGGCTATACGTTGGGGTTCCCATGACCCCTCCTTAGATTTTATTAATTTGCTGGAGAAGCTCCCAGAACTCAGGGAAACACATTTACCCATTTACTCTAAAGGATATCACACAGGCCAGACAGAAGAGACGCATAGAGTGAGGTATGGAGAAAGGAGTGTACCACGCTCCAGTAACCTCCACATGCTCAGCCAGCTGGGAGCCCCCTGAATCCCGTTTTTTTGTTTGTTTGTTTGTTTTTTTTAATGGAGGCATGATTGATTAAATCGCTGGCCAGTGATTTAACCTTCAGCCCCTCTCCCTTCCTGGGAGGTTGGGGGCGGGGCAGGGGGTTGGGGGGTGGGGCGTGGAGCTGAAAATCCCAGTCTTCGAAAGGTGCGTTGGTCTTTCCAGTGACCCGAAGCTACCTAGGGGTCCGCCAGCCAGCAGTCATCTCATTAGCATACAAAAGGCACTCATATGTCTCTGAAGATTCCTAGTGTTTCAAGTACAATGTGTCAGGAAGTGGAGAGGAAGACCATTTGTGGAGCTCGGGGAAAAGGCCAGATTGGAGAGAGATTTGAATCATTTGCATAAAGGTGGAATTTCATGCCGGGAAACTGGATGAGCTCACCTAGGGGCGGAACGTAGACAGAGAAGGCAGAAGACCCAGGACCAAGCACTACAGTGTGTTCCAACATATTTCAAGGTTCATCCTCTGGGGGAAATGCTGGCAGCTGTGCGAACGGGAAAAGGTGCGCTCCAGGTAGGAAGCTTGTTTGCATAATAAAAGATTACAGTGGGGTGGACAATAAACGTTACACCTGGCCCAACCAATCTTTGGGCCTTATGTAAATCAGACACCACCTCCTCAAGCTGTCTATGAAACCCAGTGCATTTCACCACCTAACCAGAAGAGCCACTCAGGGCCCCCTATCTCTCTGCAGGATAGAGCTATTCTCCTTTCCCTTTCTTTTGCCTATTAAACCTCCACTCTCTTTTCTTTCTTTCTTTCTTTTTTTTTTTTTTTGAGACGGAGTCTCGCTCTGTCACCCAGGCTGGAGTGCAGTGGCACAATTTCAGCTCACTGCAACTTCTGTTTCCCGGGTTCAAGCAATTCTCCAACCTCCGCCTCCCAAGCAGCTGGGATTACAGGTGCCCGCGACCACGCCCGGCTAATTTTTTGTAGTTTTAGTAGAGACAGGGTTCCACCATTTTGGTCAGGCTGGTCTCGAACTCTTGACCTCATATGATCTACCCACCTCAGTCTGTCAAAGTGCAAAGTGCTGGGGTTATAGGTGTGAGTTACTGTGCTGGCCTAGACGTCTACACTTAAACTCAAAAAAAAAAAAAAGGGTTCATCTTCTGAGGGGGAACCAGCAAAAAAAAATATGTATATAGAAAATTCCTTGGTAATGAAGAGGAAAGAGACACTAATACGTGCTGCAGTATAGCTGACCTTGAAAGCATTATGCGACGTGAAAGAAGTCAGACGTAAAAGGCCACATATTATATGATTCCATTTATGTACAATGTCTAGGCTGAGCGCAGTAGCTTATGCTTGTTATCCCAGCACTTTAGGAAGTGAAGGTAGGAGGATCACTTGAGCCCAGGAGTTCAAGACCAGCCTCAGCAACACCACCATATCTACAGAAAAAAAACCCTGCCATTCTTTACCTATGACGGTCTCAGTAAATTCCTTTACTGCCTATGACTCCAGCCACAGCCACAGCTGGCTGCACCCACAACCCCTAGGTCAGCATAGCACTGGTCCCACTTATGAGGGGCCAGTTTTCACTTTTTTGGCAAAATGGAGAAACATTAATTGGGGCCAAGAGTGCCTGTTGGAAACCCATTTCTTGAATAGCATTCTTTTAAAAACAATTGTTTTTTAAAGACAGGGTCTCCCTCTGTCACCCAGGCTGGAATGTAGTGGTGCAATCACAGATCACTGCAGCTTCAAACTCCTGGGCTCAAGTGATTCCCCTCCAGAGTAGCCGGGACTGCAGGTATGTGCCACCATGCCCAGGTAATTTTCTAAAAAAATTTTTTTTCATAAACCATAGTTTATACAATAGTTTAACTTACACTATTAACACTTTATTGAAAATATTCCTTTTTTTGTTTGTTTGAGACAGAGTCTCACTCTGTCACCCAGGCTGGAGTGCAGTGGCGCGATCTCGGCTCACTGCAAGCTCCGCCTCCCAGGTTCATGCCATTCTCCTGCCTCAGCCTCCCGAGTAGCTGGGACTACAGGTGCCTGCCACCACGCCTGGCTGATTTTTTGTATTTTTAGTAGAGATGGGGTTTCACTGTGTTAGCCAGGATGGTCTCAATCTCCTGATCTCATGATCCACCTGCCTTGGCCTCCCAAAGTGCTGGGATTACAGGCGTGAGCCACCGCGCCCGACCTATAGAAAATATTTCTATTTAAAAGAACATACTATGCAAACACTTAAAAGTATTTGGTAAGAAAACAAAAGCACATCTTTACGACCAATGTGAATTACGAACTGACAATGATCAACTTCTCAAATAAGAACATTAACCTACTTGTGATTGAAGAAATAATTATCCTGTCTATGGATGGCATAAGCAACTTGGCCAGGACAGAAGCAGTGGATGAAACCACATAGAATTCCAATTTGGCCAGTTAACTTATATAAGTGTAATGAAACAGTTAACTTTATTCATTAATATGCTCAAACACTATCTTTCCTTCCAAGATTTTCAAAAATTTAATTATCCAAATAACTGAAGTTTGGTATTTCTATATTTTTCAATACAAAAAGTGTCAGGAACCTTTTACACAGTAATGAGACGGAAAGAAAACAACAGCTTCCTGTGAAAGAGGCCTAATCTAGTCAAATATAAAAAGAAGTAATGTAACCTCTTTTTTTTTTTTTCTGTTTTGAGACGGAGTCTCTCTCTGTCATCCAGGCTGGAGGGCAATGGTGTGATCTCCGCTTACTGCAACCTCTGCCTCCCGGGTTCAAGTGATTCTCCTGCCTCAGCCTCCTGAGTAGCTGAGATCATAGGCATATGCCACCATGCCCAGCTTATTTTTATTTTGTATTTTTAGTAGAGACATGTTGGTCATAGCTGGTCTTAAACTCCTGACCTCAAATGATCCACCTGCCTCAGCCTCCCAAAGTGCTGGGCTTACATGTGTGAGCCACCATGCCCGGCTGACGCCCAGCTGAAATGTAACCTCTTGATAACAGCCAAATCACTGTATTAGAAACATTTAAATTCCAGCTCTGGGGGTCAAGGGTGAGGTATTTAAAATGTTCCTTTAAGTTAAACCAAGTGAATGAATTTTAAAAGAAAAAGCAATTTATGAACCTATGGACATATCATTAAGAAAGAAAAAAATTATTAGTAAATTCCAAAAGTTAAAAGGAGTTGGAAAAAATTCCAACTAGAAAGAAAAAAAATGTTGGTTTCAATTAAGGTTTTTTTTTTGGTCCATTTTATATAAGAGCTTACTTATTCTTTTTCCAAATGTGCATTTATTATTTGCACAGATACATACAAATTATTCCCATTTTAAAAGCCACAATAAAAATATACATTAACCACAGAAGTACTTACTCTAACTGGAAAGAAAATGAACATGGCTATATTCAAAACAGCAATAAACACAAAAGGTCAACATATCTAAATCATGACAAGTATACATCTCAATTTTGACAAAAATGAGTTCCATTTTTACATTAATGCTTCATCAGCTTCTATATTAGATGCTCTGACCTTATTTGTATTTACTATGAAATTGCTGTTAGCATGTGTCACTCAAAGGCACTCAACTCAGAGGGTGTAAAGTCCTGAGCTTAAGTAGGAAACAAAACTCCCAACTAAAATTTGCACACAAATAATTCCAAAGATCAGAGAGTATTAATGTTTAAAAGTATAATATCTGTTTTAAAAGTATTTAATGTTTAAAAGTATAATAATTTATTATAATAAATATATAATAAATATATTTAAAAGTATAATAAATATTACATAACATTTATGTAAATAATTCAAAAACTAATAATAAAGGTGTACAGACTGTCAAAGAAAAGACCATGTAAGGCAAGAAATATCCTTGGAATCAAACTGATTTTTCACTCATTCAAGATCATTTGAAGGTGTGAAGCTAACTTTCATTGTTCTTAAAATCCTAGGAAAGCCAAATTTAAAAAAATAGCATGACAATGCTTAAGTTTAAAAAAAGTTTCTCAGCTTAGTCTCCAAAACCAGGAAGAAAGCATTTAATGATTAAAAACACGTATGAACTGGAAAGATACCAGACTAAAAGGAGGAATCATAATAAGCCGGTTTAAAATATTAAAAGAAAGCTTTAAATGCACCAACTCAAAACAGCATTTCTAATTGGCCATCTAAATTATTCTTTCAGATTATTTTAGCCAAATAAAAATAAATTTACTGATGGATAACTGAGGTCCACTAACATAAGGTAGAAACAAAGTTTAAGCTAAAAATTAAATCTATATTTTGTTGCAGATAAATGTGAGATTTACCTACAGTAATTTTCTGCTGTTGCTAAATTAAAAGCATGAGTTGACATTGTACTAACAGAAATGGTTCGACAGATATTTTCTTGGCTTTAAAATGTTTTGTTCATATATGCAGAGAAATGCAATGAGGATAAGAATAATCTTCTGTATTGTCTGTATAGACATACCATTGTTAGTCACCTTAGATGTGAATATCAGTAGAGCCATTAAATTAAAGCTGGCCTAAAAAGTTTTCAAAGTGCTACTGTTCCCAACTGATGAGATCTTCAGTTTTCTGGATTTTCTGGGTGACGATTATTTTCAATTCTTTTCTCTGGCGATATATACAAGAAGTTACAGCAGATATATAAAGGGAAGGTCAGAAACCTGCTGTCCAAATTCATCACCACTTGTTCCTGATCCTTTTTAAGTATAAGTATTTGATAGCCAGTTGTTCTACTACATATTAGTTTTCCACTACTATCAAAAGAAGCCAGACGTAATCTAAATGCTATGCTCCTTTGAGGCTGTAAACTGACAGACCTGCTACATGGCTGATTCAGTGTATTGCGTTTGAAAATGACACATCGATTGGTGTAAGTTACAAGCAGGTCAAAGCCGAAGGTAAAACCCGTCCAACACCAGCAGTATTCACCGTCTTTGGCAAGCTTTCTACCACACCTCATGCTATTTCCCTCCAGTTCTTCTTTATCGATTTCTTGAGGCCCTACCTCACTGTCTTGTTCGGCCCGCAGCATAGCAAACCACTGCTGTTTATACACAGAAGACAGCCATTCTGCAGGTACTATAGCATCTTGTTCAATAATTCTTGCAGAAGCCAGGTCACTGATAATATATTGTAACCTTAAATGTCTGAATACTGACACAAATGGTCTTCCTCGTTCAGTTTCAAGAAAGGCCATACCTTCAAAATCTTTTCTCTGTTTGGAAAACCAGACATCTGTTTCTGTCAAAAGCTGTTTTAAAGATCCATTCCAAGAAGGCACAAGTTGAAGAAACATCCACTTTTTTAGAGCGGTGTATACATCCATCTCCACTTGCATCACAAATAAGTTAGATGAACCAATGAGCTGTTTCATGACATTTATACTGAGTTCTTTAAAAAGTTTAACATTCTGGTGAGTCATCAAATTGTTTAGAAGCCATTCAAGGCACTTTTTCTTTACGGAATCTAATCCATAGGTCCCTACTGATGTGTAATAGCCACATACAGTTTTCACAGTAATTGTCTCCTTCATCGTCTCACCACACTGCTGTATTAAACCATCCAACTGCAGCATACAAGCGGCTGCCAAAATGGCAACAACTCGACTGGGCTTTATCAGCACTTCATCTCGATACAGTGAACCAAACGCAACCTGCAGCGCTTCTGCATCAATGTTCTGGTCAGGAATCTCCAGTTCAATAATATTCATGCTGGATTCTTTCCAAGAACCACTGAACATACTAGAAAAGTAGCCAGATTGACATAAATATATTTTGTGTAATCGCCATTCTTCTCCTAGAGCACAAATCTTAATGTCACTGTTTTCACCATTCAAAAATAATGTTTGATAAATATATCTGGATGTACTCCTTAATTTTTTCCTTGCAGGGATGTGGAGGAGCGGCCGCTGCTCCTCCCTCTCCTCCTCATCCTCGTCTCTCTCCCAGTCAGGGCGACAGTAGCGGAAGGCCCCGCTGCTCTTGTGACTGCCCCGGCAGTAACAGAAGCCGTAGCCCGCCGCAGGGTCTCCAGGGTCCGGCCTTCCGGCCGAGCCCCCCGCCCTGGCACCCTGCTCCTGCTGGGCAAGGGCTCGCCTCGGCTGGCGCAGCACCCGGCTGCTCGACGATCCCATGGGTCGCGGCTCCCGGGACTTCGGGGAGCCCGGAGGAGGGGGTGTCCCGCCACGGCCCGGCCGCCGCCGCCAGCCTTCCCCGAGCGCAGGTGCCTGCACCGCCAGCTTCTCACGCGCAGCCCAACCGTTGCAGCGGACACCGCCGCCTCCATCCTCCGCACCCCTCCCCCACTATAGATATGTATATATTTTTGGAGACAGAGTCTCGCCCTGTGGCGCAGGGTGGAGCACGGTGGCTCGATCTCGGCTCACTGCAAGCTCCGCCTCCCGGGTTTAAGCGATTCTCCTGCCACAGCCTCCTGAGTAGCTGGATTACAGGCTCTGGCCACCACACCCGGGTAATTTTTGTAATTTTTTTTTTTTTTTTGGTAGCCAGAGTCTGGCTCTGTTGCCCAGGCTGAAGTGCAGTGGCGTGATCTCGGCTCACTGCAACCTCCACCTCCCGGGTTTAAGCAATTCTCCTGCCTCAGCCTCCCAAGTAGCTGGGATTACCGGCGCCTGCCACCACAACCGGCTAATATTTGTATTTTTAGTAGAGACGGGATTTCACCATGTTGGCCAGGCTGGTCTCGAACTCCTGACCTGGGACAAGGTTTCCCTGCGTTGCTCAGGGTGGTCTTGAACTCCTTGGACAGCATTCTTCATTGCTGGAAGCAGTTCTCATCTGGCAGCCAAAACCAAGGTCCGTGTTAGAAGCACCACTTCCCCAGGAGCAAAGGTTTATTTGCGGACCCGACAAAGGCAAATGTGTGTGCCAGGTGCTTGAGCCTAACCAGTCCAATGTAAATTTGTGACCAGGCACAAAAATAAAATAAAATAATAAAATAGGCCAGGCTCGGTGGCACACACCTATAATCCCAGCACTTTGGGAGGCTGAGATGGGTGGATCACTTGAGGTCAGGAGTTTGAGACCAACCTGACCAACATGGTGAAACCCCATCTCTACTAATAATATAAAATTTAATTGGGTGTGGTGGCGCACACCTGTAATCCCAGCTTTTCAGGAGGCTGAAATGGAGAATTGCTTGAAACCAGGAGGCAGAGGTTGCAGTGAGCCAAGAGCGTGCCATTGCACTGCAGCCTGGGTGACAAGAGCAAAACTCCGTCTCCAAAAAAATAATAAGATAAAATAAAGAGTTGAAGTCAAGCCAGGCACGGTGACTCACACCTGTAATCCCAGCACTTTAGGAGGCCGAGGTGGGTGGATCACGAGGTCAGGAGTTTGAGACCAGCCTGGCCAATATGGTGAAAATGACCATGGCTGGGTGGAGTGATGACTGCAGCTGGTCTGGGAAGGCAGAAGCAAGCAGAGGGCCAGGGCAGGATGGGCAGGGATTCTCTGCGGGGAGGATCTGTGGAGACGGGGCAGCAGGATTAGGATGTTGGAATCGAGGAGGCTTTTGTCCCTGGGGGATGGCATGGAGAAGCGGGGCATGGGCCTGGAAATTTGGCCTGCAGCCTAGCCTCACCAGGCCATCTGGAAGCTACTTGTTGGGAACCCTGTGTGTGTAAAGGGTTGACCCAGGCCCAGACCCAGGGGAGGTGGAAAAGGGCACACATGGAGACCACCCGAGAGGCGTGCTGGAACTGCTTGGCCAGTCCTGGGGAACGGGATGGCTGGGGCATGTGGGTATCTTCCTGCAAGAAAACAGGACTTGATGAGGAAGGTGGGAGGCTGTTCCAGGCGGACGGAGGTCTGTGCTGCTAGAACAATGGAGGAGTCACCACCATGCGGGGCTCCACCTTTGTCGCAGTGAGGGCAGAGATTGGTGAGGGGCATCAGGGCCAGATACGTAGGTGTGAGGAACCCTAGATGGACCAGTGCTGCAGGGGGAGGTGGTGCCATGCCAGGGAGGTGGATAGGATGCTGGACACAAGTGAAGAGCAACCAGCCCTGGTGGCTTCCTCAAACCTGCGTGAGTGCCTGCCCCATTCCCAGATGAAGAAAACAGGTTTCAATAGGGAAAGTGACTTGTTCTAAATCCCAGAGCTGCGAAGTCAGGAAGTTCAGCCTCCTGATTCCAAAGGCAAATCTGGAGTTTCTGTTGGAGTTAAGGGGCCAGGTGAATGGTCTGTGTTAACAAAACAAACAAACAAACAAAACTCTGTAAAATATTTAAAGAAGTTTATTCTCAGCTGATGTGAGTGACCATGGCCTGGGGTACAGTCTCAAGAGGTCCTTAGAAAGTGTGCCTGAGATGGTTGGGTTACAGTTTGGCTTTATACATTTTAGGGAGACAGAGGTTACAAGCAAATACATCAATCAATACATAGAAGGTGCACATTGGTTCGGTCTCTAAGGGCAGGACAACTCCGGGGGCTTTACAGGTCATAGGTGATTCAGAGGTTTTCTGATTGGCAATTGGTTGGAAAAGTTAAGCTGTGTCTAAAGAGTTGAAGTGGCTAGGTACAATGACTCACGTCTGGAATCCCAGCACTTTGGGAGGCTGAGGAGGATGGCTTGATCCCAGGAGTTTTAGACAAGCCTGGGCACCACAGTGAGACCCGGTGTCTACAAAAAAATTTTAAAAATTACTTGGGCATGGTGATGTGTACTCGTAGTCCCAGCTACTTGGGAGGCTGAGGCGGGAGGGTTACTTCATCCTAGGAGGTCAAGCCTATGGTGAGCCATGACTGTAGCGCTGCATTCCAACTGGGGAGACAGAATGAGACCCTGTCTCAAAAATAAAATAAAATAAAATAGGCTGGGCGCAGTAGCTCACACCTGTAATCCCAGCACTTTGGGAGGCCATGGTGGATGGATCACTTGATGTCAGGAGTTCGAGACCAGACTGGCCAATATGGTGAAACCCCATCTCTACTAAAAATACAAAAATTAGCCGGGCATGGTGGCGGGCATCTGTAGTCCCAGCTACTCTGGAGGCTGAGGCAGGAGAATCGCCTGAACCTGGGAGGCGGAGGTTGCAATGAGCCAAGATCGCACCATTGCACTCCAGCCTGGGTGACAAGAATGAAATTCCATCTCCAAAAAAAATAATAATAATAAGATAAAATAAAATAAAGAGTTGAAGTCAAGCCAGGCATGGGGGCTCACGCCTGTAATCCCAGCAGTTTGGGAGGCCGAGGAGGGCAGATCACGAGGTCAGGAGTTTGAGACCAGCCTGGCCAATATGGTGAAACCCCATCTCTACTAAAACTACAAAAATTAACTGGGTGTGGTGGCAGCCATCTGTAGTCTCAGCTACTCTGGAGGCTGAGGCAGGAGAATCGCTTGAAACCGGGGAGGTGGAGGGTGCACTGCACTCCAGCCTGGGCAACAGAGCAAGATTCCATCTCAAAAAAAAAAAAAACAAGAGTTGAAGTCAGTGGGAAGAAATGCTTAAGATAAGGGCGTTGCGGAAGCTGAGGTTCTTGTTACGTAGATGGCCTCCAGGTAGCAACCCTGAGAAGAGATAGTGAATGTCTCTTTTCAGACCTTCAAAGGTTTTAGACTCTCATTGAATCTCTCCTAACTCTGAGAAAGTCCTGGCTGAATTAATGGAAATTCTCTACAGATGCAAATTTCCCCCACAGGAGACAGCTTTGCAGGGCCATTTCAAAATATTGTCAAATAAATATATTTTGGGGTAAAGTATTTTGATTTCCTTCAGGGTCTGCTATCTGTTATGTGATGTTGTACCAGAGTCAGGTAGAAATTTGGCATCTTATTGCTATAAAAAGCCTGTTTTGAGCCGGGCATGGTGGCTCACGCCTGTAATCTCAGAACTTTGGGAGGCTGAGGCGGGTGGATCACCTGAGGTCAAGAGGTCAAGAGTTTGAGACCAGCCTGGCCAACATAGTGAAACCCCATCTCTACTAGAAATACAAAAAATTGGCCGGGCGCGGTGGCTCAAGCCTGTAGTCCCAGCTACGCAGGAGGCTGAGGCAGGAGAATCACTTGAATCCGGGAGCCAGAGGTTGCAATGAGCCGAGATCATGCCATTGCACTCCAGCCTGGGCAACAAGAGTGAAACTCTGTCTTAAAAAAAAAAAAAAAAATCTGTTTTGTGTCTTATGATCTCTATTTTATTTATTTTAAAAATAATTTATTTTATTTTTGAGACAGAGTTTCACTCTTGTTGCCCAGACTGCAGTGCAATGACGCTATCTTGGCTCACTGTAACCTCCACATCCCAGGCTCAAGCAATTCCTGTGCTTCAGCCTCCCAAGTAGCTGAGATTACAGGCATGTGCCACTATGTCCGGGTAATTTTTTGAATTTTTTGTAGAGATGGGGTTTCATCATGTTGGCCAGGTTGGTCTCGAACTCCTGACCTCAAGTGATCCACCTGCCTTGGCCTCCCAAACTGCTGGGATTACAGGAATGAGCCACCATGCCTGGATAGAATAAATATTTTATGCTTTGGGCCAACAGGCAAAATCGAGGGTATTAAGTAGGTAAGTTCGTAACAAGAAATAAAACAAAATTCCATAATTTGGGGGATTGTTATTGACAGAACGTAACAGTTAATTTATGGATGCTGAAAGTGGAGTTTCATACAATTTTTATGTGTTATGAAATATTATTATTTTGATTATTTATTTACTTTTGAGATAGAGTCTTGCTCTGTTGCCCAGGCTGTGATCTCAGCTCACTGCAACCTCTGCCTCCCAGGTTCAAGCGATTCTCCTGCCCCAGCCTCACAAGTAGCTGGAATTACAGGCATGTGCCACCACACTCGGCTAATTTTTTTGTATTTTTAGTAGAGATGGGGTTTCACTATGTTGGCCAGGCTAGTCTTGAACTCCTGATCTCAAGTGATCTGCCTGCCTCGGCCTCCCAAAGTGCTGGGATTACAGGCATGAGCCACTGCACTCAGCCTGATTTTTTTTTCAATGATTTAAAAATGTAAAAATCATTATTTGTTCAGGGATCATATAAAATCAAGCAGTAAGCAAAATTTGGGCTATGGGCAATAGTTTGCCAACCTCTGGTCTAGATCTGCCCTGTTCATCATAGTAGCCCCTGGCTACCTGCAGCTACTGAGTACTTGAAATGTGGCCAGGGACACTCACGATGGCTCACACCTGTAATCTCAGCACTTTTGGAGGTTAACGTGGGAGGACTGCTTGAACCCAGGAGTTTCAAGTTACAGTGAACTATGATTTCAACACTGCATCCCAAACCTGGGTGACAGGGAAAGAAAGAAAAAGAGAGAGAGAGAGAGAGAAGGAGGAGGAGGAGGAGAAGGAGAAACAGAGAAAAGAAAAAGAGAAAGAAAGAAGAGAAAGAAAGAAGGAAAGAACATAAGAAAGAAGAAAGGAAGGAAAAAGAAAGAGAGAAAAAGAAACAAAAGAAAGAAAGGAAGAAAAAGAGAGGGAGGGAGGGAGAAAGGGAGGAAGGAAGGGAAGGGAGGAAGGAGGGAAGGGAGGGAGGAAGAGAGAAAGGAATGTGGCTGTACTGGATTAAAATATGCTTAGGTGTGGCCGGGCACGGTGGCTCACTCTTGTAATCCCAGCACTTTGGGAGGCCAAGGTGGGTGGATCACGAGGACAGGAGATGGAGACCATCCTGGCTAACAAGGTGAAACCCCGTCTCTACTAAAAATAATACAAAAAATTAGCCGGGCGTGGTGGTGGGTGCCTGTAGTCCCAGCCATTGGGGAGGCTGAGGCAGGAGAATGGTGTGAACCTGGGAGGTGGAGCTTGCAGTGAGCCAAGATTGTGCCCCTGGACCTCCAGCTTGGGCGGCAGAGCGAGACTCTGTCTCAAAAAAAAAAAAAAAAAAAAAAAGCTTAGGTGTAAAATACACACTAGATTTTGAAGACAGTATAAAAAACAAAATATCCCAATAACTTTTTATTATATTTTGGATATCTCAGAATAAGTAAAATATATTACTAAAATTAACTTCACCCCCCAGTTTTTTATTTTTATTTTTTATTTTACTTTTTTTTACTTTGTCTTAGTCCACTTTCTGTTGTTTGAATATCTGAGACTCGATAATTTTGAAAGAAAAGAGGTTTATTTAGCTTATGGTTCTGCAGGCTGGGAAGTTCAAGATTGGACAGCTGCATCTGGCAGCTTCTGGTGAGGGCTCTGTGCTGCATCAAAACATGGCAGAGAAATGGAAGGCGGACCAGGTGCATGGGGGAAAGGAGGAAAACATGAGGCGCGACCTTGCTTGATGACAACCCAACTCTAAAGGTAACTGATCCAGACCCAAGAGAGTGAGAACTCGCTTCTGTGGGACTCTGCATGAATATCTTGTCATGAAGGCAGATCCCTCATGATCCAAACATCCCTGAAAGGTCCCCCACCTGTCAATGCCATTATATTGGCAATTACATTTCAACATGAGTTTTGGTAGGAACAAACCACATCCAAACCATAGCATCTTCTCACTGTTGAGTCACTTTTTAATGTGGCTATTAGAACAATTTAAATGATACATGTGTTTGCACTTGTGGCTTGCATCTGTATCTGGTATACAGTGCTGCTCTACCAGTGAAGCTGGAGCGCCCAGAGTGAGATGACCCCAATTTGCCTTGGGGGAAGTGGAAGGGTGTGGCCTGGTGTTCAGCAGTGGGGTGTGGGGTCACAGAGGGACAGCTGGATTTCACTAAGGTGAAGTGGAGGGGCAGGGCTCCGGGAGGCACACACTGAGGGGGCTTCTGCAGCAGTGAGTTGAGGGAGTGGTGTGGGCTTTGCGGGTAGGGACTGAGCTGTTTGTGGGGTATCTGTAAGAGGCTGTGCAGCAAGCCAGGTGGCAAGAAGCAAGATGTTGGCTGGGCATGGTGGTGCATGCCTGTAATCCCAGCACTTTGGGAGGCCAAGGCAGGAGGATTGCTTGAGGCCGGGATTTTGAGACCAGCCTAATCAACATAGTGAGACCATGTTTCTATATAAATAAATAAAATTTTAAAAGCAAGATGTTGCCAAGCAATTGACCAGGTGGTGAGTATGAGAGAGCCCCTGCCTGAGGGCTTTCCATCTTTCACCCACCTGGATCAGCACACAGCATGTCCTTGTCTTCCACTCCAAGCCTACATCCTGGCCCCTACTGGAGAAGGGTTCTGACCAGTTCACTGGCAGAATGTGAAACTGTATGTTAAGACATCCATGACATGAAGCCCTAACAAGCCAAGAATCCTTTCTTTTCACAGCAGAAGGCCTCTGGCTCTTTCCCTGTGTTGACTAGAGGCTGAGTCTCTGTCCTCGACACCCCACCCGCTGCTGCCTCCTCTGCCCTGCCTGGGGAGGCCTGCCCGGTCTGGCCCTGTGCTGGGAACAGCCAGAGCTGGGGCTTCTTACGCTTCCTGTTCACACCCACGGAACCAGCTTTGCCTTCCCCTCTGCTGTGCAGGGAGAAGGGAGGTGGGAGGTGCGGCGGGGATGGTCTTGTCTGTGGCTTCCTGCTTCTCGGCTGGCAGGAGGAAGGCAGGTTTTCTGTGTCTGTGTCTCTGTGGTCTTTCAGGCTCAGCACTTGGGTAGGAAGATGAAAACCTCGGAGTGCCCTTGTCTCTTTCCCTCGGGTCTGATCAGACCAAAGCCTTGTGTGGTGGAGGAGCTGAAAGGACGTGGCACGGGGAGGCTGGCAGCCCGGCGCTGCTCGGCTCACTTTTCCCTCTGCCAGCCTTTGTTACCAAGGGGTTTGGACTTGATCTTGCAAATGGATCATCTCTTGATCCTTCTCTAGCCTCTAGGGACAAATATACTAGAAGAAATGGTCATGACAATTGGTGCCACCAGCAGGAGGGATAGCCAGGAAGCAAGGGTTGGAATGGTTTCTTCTTGAGAGAAGCAAGCCTCTGAGTCCAAGGCCCTCCACCAAGCGGTTCTGGTCCGGTGCTCCAGCCTCACCACCCGTCCTGCGCCATGCATGGAGTTGGGGTTGTAACCACACACAAACACAGCGTTCTGCCAACGCACCCTCCTCAAGGTCTCTCATCATCCCTCCTTCCCATCTCCTCCACTGGAGCACGGCCACAGCAGTATTCACTGACTTCCAGTTTCCTGCGGGATAAATCTGAACCCTTTGTCATGGCACCCAAAGTCCTTGCCCAGCCGCGCAGTCCCAGCTCCTCTTCATCGTGTGCGGCAACTTGTTCTCCAAGCAGCCTCTCCTTTCTCAAGCTTAGAAGCTGAGCTGTGTCATCTCCTCTGCCTGTACCCCTTCTTTTCTGTCTCTGCTGGAGAACCCCTGCTCAGCCTCAGTAAAGATGTTTAAGGGACAGTTATGCATGAGGGTTTAGAGTTCAGAGACCCAGTCTGTCCTGGAGGTCAAGGGCATGTTGTTGGCAATTGAAGCCTCAACAATTCAATCGAGTGAATACATGAGTGAATAGATGAACTGTTGCGGAATCAGAAACTGAGGCTCAAGCTGGACACGGTGACTCACGCCTATAATTCCAGCACTTTGGGAGGCTGGGGTGGGCGGATCACCTGAGGTCAGGAGTTTGAGACCAGCCTGCTAATATGGTGAAACCCCGTCTCTACTAAAAATACAAAAATTAGTCAGAGATGGTGGTGGGCACCTGTAATCCCAGCTACTTGGGAGGCTGAGGCAGGAGAATCGCTTGATCTTGGGAGATGGAGGTTGCAGTGAGCCGAGATGGTGCCACTGCACTCCAGCCTGGGTCACAGAGTAAGACCCAGTCTGAAAAAAAAAAAAAAGAAAGAAAGAAAGAAAAAAAGAAACTAAGGCTCAAAGAAAGAGCCCGCAGGTCCACACTGACCTAGTTGCAATGCGAAGACATAAACATAAAGAGCCTCTTTTAGGAGCCACTGCTGCCTCTCAGAGGGTGACAGGCATTTCCCAGTTTAATAGGCTTTCTCCCCACCTAATCTGCAGTAGTGAGTCCTAAAATCTGCCCCTGTCGCAATGACCGGTGCCTAGAATGCTTTATAAAACTGAGAGTCCAGCCCCAGGGGTCAGGGAGTCTGAAGTTTCAAAAACTACACAGGAGATCGTGTTGCAGACGAGGCTGGGCCCCTGTGTGAGCTGTGCCCACTGTATGCAGCTTTGTGAGCTCTCGAGGAAACTGGGAGGATGAGGGTTTGTATGGGAACCACAGAACAGGGCTCTAGCCATTTCTGATTGGTTTCTGAAGGACGGAGGCTGCCTCTGAGACTCAGCAGGGCGTGGGGTAGCTGTTGCAAGAAAGTGTGATTTTAGGGAGGCTGCCCCAGGTTGTCTCTCCAGATCTCTTACTCGCCTGTTTCAAGGATTTGACTTGAGATATATTTTGAGATATGTTGTTGTGGGGTGGCTGGGGGCCGGTGGCGGGGGAGGGGGTGTCAGCAGGCAAAGGAATGTTACCTTGGATGCTTCCACTGTTGCTGCTGTTAGCAGTCGCAGCAGCTCTCACTTACAGCGGGCGCTGTTCTAAACCCTTAGCAGCCGTCCTCCCATAGCGCTGCAGGACTCTGGAGAGACAGGCGCCATCCTTTTTTTTTTTTTTAAGATGAAGTAGGTTGGGAGTGGTGGCTCATGCCTGTAATCCCAGCCCTTTGGGAAGTTAAGGCAGGCAGATGGCTTGAGCCCAGGAGTTCGAGACTAGCCTGGGCAACACAGGAAGACCCTGTCTCTAGCTAAATAAATAAACAAGCTGAGTCTGACGGTGCACGCTTGTAGTCCCAGCTAAATGGGAGGCTGAGGCGGGAGGATCACGTGAGCCCAGGAGGTCAAGGCTTCGGTGAGCCGTGATCACATCACTGCACTCAGAGCAAGACCCTGTCTCAGAAAAAAACGTAAAAAAAGATGAAGAAGCTGAACTTCATGGAGGTCTGCTTAGGGATCCACATCTCAGATGCTTTTGGTCAATGGGAATAGGTTTAGTGGGGCCCTGGAGGAAGACATTAGAACATGGTGGGGGCTGGGTTTAGCTGGACAGTGCCTGCCTCATCCACTGGGGGTCACTGTGACTCAGCTCCTGCTGATTCTGGACATAAGAGACTGTGGCCCAATGTCACCTTAGCTAACAATTTTTCAAAAGTAACTGGACATACAACCTTGTGTAGAAATAATCTGGCAGGGCGTGGTGGCTCACACCTGTAATCCCAGCACTTTGGGAGGCTGAGGCGGGCGGATTATGAGGTCAGGAGTTCGAAACCTGCATGGCCAATATGATGAAACCCTTTCTCTACTAGAAATACAAAAATTAGCGTGGTGGTGCATGCTTGTAATCCCAGCTACTTGGGAGGCTAAGGCACAAGAATCGCTTGAACCCAGGAGGTGAAGGTTTTAGTAGTGAGCCAAGATTATACCACTGCACTCCAGCCTGGGCAACACAGTGAGACTCCATCTAATACACACACACACACACACACACACACACACACACACACATATATATGAAAGAAATGTCACAATCCGTAAATGTTGGCAAACATTTTTTTCAAATGAGCCAAACACTGCGTAGGACTGGGTGAAGTGGTGTGCGTCTCAGCTGCTAGGAAGGTTGAAGCGGGAGGATCACTTGAGGCCAGTAGTTTAAGGCTACACTGAGCTGCAATCACGCCTGTGAACAGCTACTGCACTACAGCCTGGGCAACCTCTCTCAAAAACAAAAACAGAACAAAACACTGTATAGAGCAAGCAAGTGGGTCCAAGAGGCAACTGTAGTCCACAAGGTGCTGGCTTGAAACAGTATTAGTTTGTTTTCACATTGCTATAAGGAAATACCTGAGGCTCAGTAATTTATAAAGGAAAGAGGTGTAACTGACTCAGTTCTGCGTGCGGGGAGGCCTCAGGAAACTTACAATCATGGCGGAAGGCACCTTTTCACACGGCAGCAGGAGAGAGAGAATGAGTGCCAGCAGGGGAAACGCCAGATGTTTATAAAACCATCAGATCTTGTGAGAACTCACTCTCTATCATGAGAACAGCATGGGGGAACTGCCCCCACGATTCAATGACCTCCCACCAGATCCCTCCTATGACAAAAGGAGATTATGGGGATTGCAATTCAAGATGAGATTTGGGGCTGGACACAGTGGTTCACGCCTGTAATCCCAGCACTTTGGGAGGCCTAACTCCTGAGGTCAGGAGTTTGAGATCAGCCTGGCCAACACAGTGAAACCCCATCTCTACTAAAAGTACAAAATTAGCCAGGTGTGGTGGCGCATGCCTGCAATCCCAGCTACTCGGGAGGCTGAGGTCTGAGAATCGCTTGAACCCAGGAGGCAGAGGTTGCAGTGAGCTGAGATCATGCCACTGCACTCTAGCCTGGGCAACAGAGCAAGACTCTGTCTCAAAAAAAAAAAGAAAAAGAAAAAGGAAAAAAAAAGATCTTGTATTCATTCTGCAGGCACTGGGGTGGAAACCGTAGGAGTCAGGGTGGAGGAGACAGACCCGATGCAGGGTCTCAGGGCACTCACAGTCAATGTCAATAGTGTGGCCCATGTTCTGAGGGGCACCCTTCCTTGGGGCATGACCGAACACTTCCCATAGGAGGAGGAGGAAGTCTGCTGGGCGTTGTGTTCAGTTTCTGGGGCTGCTGTGATTAAGTGCTGCAAACCGCGTGGCTTACAGCAACCCAGCTGTATTCTCTCTCGGTTCTTGAGGCTGGAAGTCTAAAATTAAGCTGCCAGCCGGGCCCGTGCTCCTTCTGAAAGCTTCAGGGGGAATGTCTTTGCCCCTCTCCTAGCTTCTGGTGTTGCCGGCAATCCTTAGTGTTTCTTGGCTTGTAAATGCATCACTGCAATCTCTGCCTCCGTTGCCATGTGGCATTTTTCCTGCGTGGCTGTCTGTCTTTCCCCCTCTTAAGTCCACCAGTCATATGGGAGTAGGGTGGGCCTTTCATCTTCATACTCCAGTTTGACCTCATCTTAACTTGATTCCACCTGAAAAGACTATTTCCAAGTAAGGTTACATTCAGAGGCACCAGGAGTCAGGATGTGAACATATCTTTTTTTTTTTTTTTTTTGAGACGGAGTCTCGCTCTGTCGCCCAGGCTGGAGTGCACTGGTGCGATCTCGGCTCACTGCAAGCTCTGCCTCCCGGGTTCACGCCATTCTCCTGCCTCAGCCTCCCGAGTAGCTGGGACTACAGGCGCCCGCCACCGCACCCGGCTAATTTTTTGTGTTTTTAGTAGAGACAGCGTTTCACCGTGTTCGCCAGGATGGTCTCGATCTCCTGACCTCATGATCTGCCTGCCTCGGCCTCCCAAAATGCTGGGATTACAGGCGTGAGCTACCGCGCCCGGCCGTGAACATGTCTTTTGTGGGGGCACACAATTCAACCACAGTGTGTACAGTAGGTAGGTGACTGTTCCAGGTAGAGGGAACAGCAGGTGCGAAGGCCCAAAGGCAGGAGGGCACTGGTGTGTTCCAGGAAGTCAAAGAAATTCAGCACAGCTGGAGTGGAGAGTGGCAAGGAGGTGCAGCTGAGGTGGCTCATGTGGACCTTACAGGCCAGTTGGGAGGGTCAGGATAGGCCAGGCCACAGTTTGGAGGAAAAAAAAAAAAAATCCCAAATCTCAGTGCCAGGCCCAGTACAGGTTCATTTTCAGCTTGTGTCAAATCTGATGTGGGTTGAACAGCTCTTCTCCATAAGGTAGCTCAGCCATATAGAACACATGGTCGCGGGGGGAAGGGAAGTCTGGAGAAGGCCCCCAGTCTCCATCGCCCCAGCCTGAAAGGGACTCCTCCACTCACAGACCACACAGCAAGGGAGGCGGCAAGGCGGGGACACAGATTTCTGGGAGCCCCAACTGTCTCTCCCACTCATATTCACCCGAAGTCAAGGCTAAGACTTCATCCTCACAGCACTGGGAAGTCAGCCAGGGTTTTCACACAGAGGTAGTGACGAGATGGGACTTGCATTTTAAATTTTTCCTTTTTTCACTGTAGCTCTCAGATCGTATGACTTGTGTTTTAGAAAGATTCCTCTGGCGAGAGGACTGTCCTGAAGCAGGGGAGCTGGACTTTGTCTGCTGGAGTGTGGGAAGTGGCTGCGGCGGGAGTTGGCCACAGCAGAGGCACAATATATTTGTAGTTAACTCATGCAACTTCCACCTTGCAGGCTCAGCCAAAAAACAAACGGAAAAAAAGAATGTGAGAAAAATTAATTCATGTCATTAAAAAACGATCCAAAAGTATTTTGTGTATGTCCTTTCCCACATTGCAGATTGTCCACATTTTATGCCTATATTCTGAATAGCCCAAACCCGGGGAGTGTGTACTCTATGGGACTTTTAAGAGATTTTCAGGGGTAACTGAGCTCCTGGTTGACTTGAGAACCTCGCTGTCATGGAAGTGCTCTCTACTCAGGACCTAATAACAAGAGTAGGGAGGCCTGTGTCAAAAGGACTTCCTACTGTTTCCCAAACAGTGTGGTGTCTTGCCCCTGGCAGAAACACCCTTGGATACAATATGAAGGCTTTATTTATTTTATTTTATTTTATTTTTTTGAGACAGTCTCGCTGTGTCACCCAGGCTGAAGTGCAGGGGCCCAATCTCGGCTCACTGCAAGCTCTGCCTCACTGTAAGCTCCACCTCCCGAGTTCACACCATTCTCCTGCCTCAGACTTCTGAGTAGCTGGGACTACAGGTGCCCCCCTCCAACGCCCAGCTAATTTTTGGTATTTTTTAGTAGAGACGGGGTTTTACTGTGTTAGCCAGGATGGTCTCGATCTCCTGACCTCGTGATGCACCCACCTCGGTTTCCCAAAGTGCTGGGATTACAGCCATGAGCCACTGTGCTCAGTCCGGCATTTTTTATTTTTTGCTGAGTCTGACCCCTACCTGCCTGTAGTTCTTTCTAGTTTATGAAGTATTTTTTAAGCCATTACATTATTTGAGCTTCAGGATTATTTATTTATTTATTTATTTAGAGACAGAGTCTTGCTGTGTCACCCAGGTGGGAGGTTGTGCCTCAGCCTCCCGAGTAGCTGGGACTACAGGCCTGGGCCACCATGCCCAGACATTCTTTTGTATTTTTAGTAGAGATGAGGTTTCACTGTGTTGCCCAGGCTGGTCTCAAACTCCTGGCCTCATGGGATTCTCCTGCCTTGGCTTCCCAAAGTGGTGGGATTACAGGCGTGAGCCACCACGCCCAGCTGAGCCTCAGAATAAATTAGATCTCCTTTTGGAGATCTAATTTAGATCAAGGAACTCAGAAGCTCAGACATACCTTGTCCCACAGTAGCCAGGAGACCTGGAAACAATCCCCAATGTGGAGTTGGACATGTTGGTTTTGTGGCCACAGTTTTAGCTGTGGTTTCAGTGTTCTTGTGTATAAAATACGGGTAACTGCACAAAGCTATTTTGAAGCTGCAATAAAGCAAGGTTGGTGAAAGCATTTTGTAAACTGCTAAGCGCTGTCCCAATGTTGTGTCCTCAGACTTTACACATCACTGAGAGTGTCTGAGTCGTGCTAAAGGAATCCAGGTGGAAGATTAAGGGAATCTGCAGTAATGTGCTTGGGCTGCACCTACACTATTTGACTTTGAACTTAATTTCCTGAATCACCTTCACTGCTTGGGGAGCTGTGCCCATCACCTCCTGCAAGCCACAGCCCTGGCCCTCATTTCTGTGGGTTGGCAAGGGCTGGGGTGGAAGTGAGGTGAGCAGTTTGTTAGAGACCTCCCTGAAAGCCTTGCTGCCAGATCTCAGTGACATGAGTAAGGTTGTGTGGAAATATGTGACTTCCTGTTATGGAATCTAGCCTGGGAGAGTGAAGAGTGGCCTTGGGGTGAACCAGAGGGCACTTGCTTGCCTGGGTATGGGTATCCCAGCTCCACCTGATGGTTACCTTAGGGGAATGCCGTGCAGTGTGAGCTAAATCTTCAGACTTTCCTAGAGAAGTCTGAAGTCCATGTATTTTCATCTTTCCTCCTCAGGGCAACTCCACTGCCCGGGTGGAGTTAGTGCCTGAGTTGGTTGTAGAGCTTTGGGCCGCTGCTCTTGACTTCAGTTTTCTCATTTAAAATTGGTGATCCACCTGAGGTCAGGAGTTTGAGACCAGCCTGGTCAACATGGTGAAACCCTGTCTCTACAAATACAAAAATTAGTTGGGCGTGGTGGAGTGCATCTGTAGTCCCAGCTACTCAGGAGGCTGAGGCAGGAGAATCACTGGAACCCAGGAGACGGAGATTGCAGTGAGCTGAGATTGCGCCACTGTACTCCAGCCTGGGTGACAGAGCGAGACCCCGTCTCAAAAAAAAAAAAAAAAAAAAAAAAAAAATTGGTGATCCAGCTGGGCAACATAGGGAGACCCTGTGTTTACAAAAAATTCACTTGGCATGGGGGCCACACTCGTGGTTCCAGCTACTTGGGAGGCTGAGGCAGGAGGCTCAATTGAGCCTGGGAGGTTGAAGCTGCAGTGAGCCGTGTTGGTGCCACTGGACTCCAGCCTGGGTTACAGAGCAAAACCTTGTGTCAAAAAATAAACTACTAAAAATAAAATTGGGGATGGTACCACCTTACTTGGGTTAAGACACAGTAAAGAAAATGGAATGCCCAGTCCACCACACTGGTCCTGGCTGCAGGAATCCACTGGAAACGCTAGCTGCCTGAGTTCTGGGTTGCAATTTGGTAACCTGCAGGCTTGGAGGTTGTAATCCTGCTTGCCTTGGGGCCTGCCACCCATATGATTAAAAAGAATAACGGGATTACCCAGGCCTTTAGAGTTTTGTGGTCAAGGAGATAATATAAAGGAGTTTTGTGTATTAGGAAGAGAACAATGCCCCCGCCCTGTCCTTTACCTCGTGAGTTCACGAGTGTTGTATTTGTTTAAAAAAAAAAAAAAAAAAAAAAAAAAGGCCGGACGCAGTGGCTCTCGCCTGTAATCCCAGCACTTTGGGAGGCCAAGGCAGGTGGATCACCTGAGGTCAGGATTTCAAGATGGGCATGGCCAACATGGTGAAACCCCATCTCTACTAAAAAAATACAAAAAATTAGCCGGGGGTGGTAGCGGGCGCCTGTAATCCCAGCTACTCGGGAGGCTGAGACAGGAGAATCGCTTGAACCCGGGAGGCGGAGGTTGCGGTGAGCCGAGATCGCGCCATTGCACTCCAGCCTGGGCGACAGAGTGAAAACAAAAAAAAAGTTTCAACAAAAATAAATGGCGCCAAGCGAGGTGGCTTAGCCTGTGAGCGAGGTGGCCAGCACTGTGGGAGGCCGTGGCGGGCAGATCTCTTGAGTTCAGCATTTGCGACCAGCCTAGGCGACAGGGCAAGACCCCTGTCTCAAACGAAGACGAAACATAGGCCGGGCGCGCTGGCTGCGTGTAATCCCAGCACTTTGGGAGGCCGAGGCGGGTGGATCACCTGAGGTTAGGAGTTCAAGACCATCCTGGGCAACATGGCGAATCCCTGTCTCTACTAAAATACAAAAATTAGCCGGGCGCGGTGGCTCAAGCCTGTAATCCCAGCACTTTGGGAGGCCGAGACGGGCGGATCACGAGGTCAGGAGATCGAGACCATCCTGGCTAACACGGTGAAACCCCGTCTCTACTAAAAAAATACAAAAAATTAGCCGGGCGAGGTGGCGGGCGCCTGTAGTCCCAGCTACTTGGGAGGCTGAGGCAGGAGAATGGCGTGAACCCGGGAGGCGGAGCTTGCAGTGAGCTGGAGATCCGGCCACTGCACTCCAGCCCGGCGATGCAGCGAGACCTGTCTCAAAAAAAAAAAAAAAAAAAAATACAAAAATTAGCCGGAGGTGGTGGCGGGCGCCTGTAATCCCAGCTACTCAGGGACGCTGAGGCGACAGAATCGCTTGAACCCGGGGCGGGAGGAGGTTGCAGTGAGCCGAGATTGCCTCCAGCCTGGGCGACAAGAGCAAGACTCCATCTAAAAAAAAAAAAAAAAAAGAAAGGAAGAAAAAGACAAACGATTTAAAGGAAAAAATATAAGTAAACAAAAGTACAAATGCGATGTCAATCGTTAAGGTGGTGCCAGGGGACCGAGGATCGGGAAACAGCAAGGTCTCATAGTCCCTGCAGGGCATCTCGGGGGGGAGGCGACGGACAGGTCGCGAGCGCGGGGCTTGGAGGGCACCAAGGTCCAGGGGGATGGCGGGGTCAGCCCCCTCCCTCCGACCCGTGCTGAGGGCTTTGGAGGACCCCCACTCTCCCAACCTCGGAAGCCCGGGTTCTGCCACTTCCAGCCATGCGTCCTTGGACTGCGAAACTTTCTCCAGCCTAGTTTCCTCTTTTGGGACATGGCGAGGCGGAGGCTGCCAATGCTGGGATGGAGTGCTCGAGAGCAAGGGACTAGGGCCTCGACGAGCTTACAGTCCGGTTAGGCCCTCCCACCGCTGTGCTGTGGCTGCTCGCCGCCCTGGACCCGGCGCCGTCCGGCCCGGCTGCCGGAGCCCTCCGTACGGGCCGTAGTCGCGCGGGTTCTAAAATGAGGACAAAGCCCGCCCGGGTCTAGAGCGCGCGCGCCGCCGCGGCCAATGGGACATTGACGCTAGGTTGAGTGACGGACTTGAGCAGCCAATGAGCGTCCAGTTTGTTGCGAAGTGGGGCCCGGCTCCGGCATTATAAAGGGCGCCACGAGTCGGCATTGTCAGGCGGCGGCACTGCGCGGGAGGGAGCTTGGTTGTGTTGGTGGGTTCCCGTGCGGCGGCGGCCAAGGAGGAGGAGACACAGTTGGAGCAGCTCCGTGGGCTGACTGGGGCGAGGCCTCAGCAGCGCGAGCTTGAGTGCGGCCGAGCCCGCGGCGCCTTCCCCGGCTGGTGGGGACGAGCGGGCCCCGCGGCGTCATCGGCGGCGAGGTGAGCGGCGGCCGGCGGGCGGGAGCTCTGGCGGGAGCCGCGCCGGCCTGACGCGCTGTCGCCGCTGGTTGCAGGAGCCGCCGCGCCTCGGCCTAGCATGTCGGAAGCGGGCGAGGAGCAGCCCATGGAGACGACGGGCGCCACCGAGAACGGACATGAGGCCGCCCCTGAAGGCGAGTCCCCGGCCGGGGCTGGCACGGGCGCCACGGCGGGGACTGGAGGCGCGACCGCGGCGCCCCCGAGCGGGAATCAGAACGGCGCCGAGGGCGACCAGATCAACGCCAGCAAGAACGAGGAGGACGCGGGGTAGGTGCGGGCGCGGGCGGACGGGGGCGCCGCCTTTGTTCCGGGGCCGCCTTTTGTTGGCGCCACGCGGCGGGGGGAGGGGCGGCGGCCTGGCCCGGGTCGGGGCCGGTGCGGCCCGCGGACTGTCGCCGCTGCGTTCGCGAGCGGGCCTGGCGCTGCCACTCGCGCTGGAGTTTGCAGGAGTTTGTTGGGTCAACTTTGGCGCCGCCCCGGGGCCGTCTGTGCGCTGCCGGGGCCGGAGCCGGCGCAGGGGCGGGCGGATGGCCCGGAAGAGGGAAAGCGCTCGGACCCGGGGCCCGGCGGCGTCTCGGGCCGCGCCGGGGCTGCGTGGGCGGAGTTGGCGCGAGCCGGGGCCCAGGCCTCCCTCCTCCGCCTTTCCCGGGGGCGGAGTCACGGTCTGAACCCTGGGCGGGCTTGGCCCCCGGAAGCATCGAGTTCCTTGAAAAGAGTTCTCAGGAGGTGGCGAAGACGCTGGCCCTTTGATACATGGTTGTAGATAACAAATGAATTTGCAGTTGTGAGTAGTTAGGGCCCATGTCCCTGGTGAGGTGGTCCTTTCTTTGCTTCTCACAGCCTGGGGCTGCAGAGCCTTGTTAAGCTTCGTTAGGGTCCTGGTTGAATTGAATTTGGAGGGTAGTGGAGATTTAACATCCTTCTAAGGTGCACCTTGCAGACTCTAAGGGCAGCTGTAGACTTTGTGAGAGCTTTGCCAGGGCCAGTCCTTTCCAAAATCACAGCTTGCTTATAAGACTTGTTGCCATGTGTCTCACCCTACCATTTCAGAAAAATGTTCGTTGGTGGCCTGAGCTGGGATACTAGCAAAAAAGATTTAAAAGACTATTTTACTAAATTTGGAGAGGTCGTTGACTGTACAATAAAAATGGATCCCAACACTGGACGGTCAAGAGGGTTTGGGTTTATCCTGTTCAAAGATGCAGCCAGTGTGGAGAAGGTAAGCTGGGTGCTGGATTTCAGCAGTCTCAGTGGAAACGATTTGAATTCTAAGAGGACACCTTTCTTACAGCATGACTAGTTTGTGTGTTCTGCATGTGGTTGAGTGCTTTGGGCAAAGCCAGAGGTTATGTTCCGGTTTTTGAGGGGATGAAAATACAAATTAAGCTGGGAGTGAGAGTATGTGCTGGAATGGTTCGGGAAGATTATAGTTAGACATTCATTACCTTTTATGTGCCTATTCTGGGCACTGTGCTAAACATCTGGGAGGATTACAAGAAAGTCCAGGATTGCTATGATAGGCTGTTAGCCCCATTTTACAGGACAAAAACCAAAACCCTGAGGCTCACACATTTAAGTAGAAGAGGTCACAGCTAGTAGGGAGTGGAGCGAGGATTTCATCCCCTGCAGCCCATCTTTAGCCTGTACTGAGTCCCTGCTGCTTTGCTTCTGGAGATGGGCCTCACGCTGGGACTGCTTGGGCAGAAAGAGCATGATCAAAGGCTTGAGGGTGAGGACTGCTTTCTAGGTGTCGAGGTAAACCAGCTGTACTTGAGGTCTGAAGAAAATTGGGTTGGGAAGTTAAGCTGGGGTAGAATTTGGAGGGGGTGAAACACATTTTTGTATCTGTGCTGGTGTCTTCATGGCTTAGAGAGAAGGGCCTTGTCTGGCTCATGCTGCTGAGTCAGCCTGATCCCTTTCTGTTGGAACAGGTCCTAGACCAGAAGGAGCACAGGCTGGATGGCCGTGTCATTGACCCTAAAAAGGCCATGGCTATGAAGAAGGACCCGGTGAAGAAAATCTTCGTTGGGGGTCTGAATCCTGAAGCCACTGAGGAAAAGATCAGGGAGTACTTTGGCGAGTTTGGGGAGGTAAGTGTGGCCCTGGGAGTAGCCCATCAGCTGCCCTAAGGCTGCCTTCTTTCTGGTCCTTGGTATCCTTGGCTGAGTAGACCCTCCCAGGCAGGGCTTATTTTTCACTCTCTGCCTTCAGTGGGGTCTTTTCTCCTGTGAGTCCCCTATACGCTCTGGGGTAGAGAGGTATTGAGCCTGAGTTTGCCTATGCTTTTTGCAGATTGAGGCCATTGAACTTCCAATGGATCCAAAGTTGAACAAAAGACGAGGTTTTGTGTTTATCACCTTTAAAGAAGAAGAACCTGTGAAGAAGGTTCTGGAGAAAAAGTTCCATACTATCAGTGGAAGCAAGGTAAGGTGTCCCCAACTCTGCTTGGCATCCTGTGCTGCTGGAGAGCTGGCCCTTAGAGGGGTGGGGGTTAGGGGTTGGGCCATGGTGCAGGAGCTCTCCAGGTTGGTTAGACCTAACTATTTCTCTGAAGTGTATGCTGCCCTGGTTGGGGCAGTGTTCTGATCCTTCAAAGACTTCCCGGGCTGGGAGGACTGCCAGTAAACAAACACAGGATGTGAGGGAGGCAGGAGAAGGTGGCCTCTGAATAGAGCAGGTTGAGTAGCCTCTTTAGTTTGTCATTTAAAGCTAGAGGTGAGAGTGTTCTAGATTTTTGAGTCCAGGGTGTATGAAGCCTGCAGTTAAGGTCTCAGAAGATCCTAGAACTTCTGCAACTCACTGATTTTCCTCTGTGGTGAAGTTTTTCTTGCTCCAGAGCCTTTTTACCTCCTTCTACAACCAAATCTTTGTCCACTTCCATCCGTTTTGCTGCTTTGAGTTTTTTTTTTTTTTTTGCTTTGAGACAGGGTCTGGCTTTGTTCAGGCTGGGGTGTGGTAACACTATCATGGCTCACTGCAACCTTGACCTGGGCGCAAGGGATCTTCCCATCTCAGTCTCTCAAGTAGCTGGCACCACAGGCATGCACCACCATGCCTGGCTCATAGTTTCTTTTTTTTTTTTTTGAGATGGAGTCTCGCTCAGTTGCCCAGGCTGGAGTGCGGTGGCACGATCTCAGCTCACTGCAAGCTCCACCTCCCGGGTTCATGCCATTCTCCTGCCTCAGTCTCCTGAGTAGCTGGGACTACAGGTGCCCGCTACCATGACCAGCTAACTTTTTTGTATTTTTAGTAGAGACTGGGTTTCACCATGTTAGCCAGGATGGTCTCAATCTCCTGACCTTGTGATTCGTCTCTCGGCCTCCCAAAATGCTGGGATTACAGGCGTGAGGCACTGCGCCTGGTATTGTATTTTTTTTTTAAAGCCTGGTCTCACCATGTTGTCTGAGCTCACCATCCTCTGCCTCAGGCTTGTAAACTGTTGGGATTACAGGCATGAACTGCCTCGCTTGGTCTTCTGGGCACCTCTTTAAGTCAACCCTATACCCAGGCAAAAATCCTTCCAAAGATCTCCCAGGATCCTGGCCAGCTCCAGGGTCAGTTGTGCTTTCAAATGACTGGAATCATGTGCAGAGACGTGTAGCTCTTCCTCCCTCCTGAACTCTGGTCAGGGAAAGGGTAGTTCAGGCTTCAAGTTGGCAGTTGGGAGTTGTGGGTGCGGCCTGCAGTGGCAGGGTGTGGCAGGCTCTGTTTCTGAGCAGGAGTTGGCAGCCAGATAACGTAGGACAGGTGGAGCTCCTGGAAGTCTCTGTCCTGGCTGGGAGTTTGGGAAGATTGGATTAGGATAGTCTTAAATTTTCTATAAAGTGACAGTCTTTGAGGCAGTTAAGGGAGGCATTGGTTATTACTCCATTGGACAGTGATAAAGAGGCCTTTTTCTCTATGTGCCATAATGGGAAATGGGGTGGGAAGAGCCTCTGAGGCAAAGTTTAAGTGAAACTACTAGTAGTGAGTCTTAGAAGTAAGTATATTTAGTTGGTTGTATTCAGTATTTTTAATTCAGTAGGATAGAATATATATGAGATTGCATTATTTTGCCGATTAAAAGTATGACTATATGGGGACACTGTAAAATGTACTATTTTTAATGGGGGTGCGTGTCAGGATTTTCTTTAGAAATACACTGGTCTGGTCTAACTTATTTAAGCAGGAGCATTGAAAGTACCCCAGCCTACCCCATCCCACCCTCAGTGGACAAAAAGGAAATTGACTTGAGGGGATGCAGACATCTGGGTCATCCCAACAGACCAGTGGTTAGGAGGAACGGGTGGGTAGCATTATGGCCTCAGGCAGGCCCCCGTCCTGAGCCTCTGAAAGCCTCTGAGACTTTATCTGTAAGAGGGAGGTCAGGGTCGCCTTCTCAATAGCATGTATTTGAATGAGATGAGTTTCTTCTGTAAAGAGAAAAAGATGTTAAAACCTCATTGTGTAAGGCCCCTCATCTGAGAATTCTTGTCTGACCCTCTAGCCCAGTAGGACCAAGGTGTGATGCCTGCTCCCAGCCTGTCCTCTGCTCCCCTGGGCTGCAGTTGGCCCAGTTGCCTGCCTCCATTAGACATGGAGTTGCCCTGGGGCTGAGATGCCCATCTCAAGTGCCTTCTGTGGGAAGGGTTCTCTGCTGGAAGGCCCGTGGTTTTAGTTGGGATTCCATGAGCTTTATTTAGCTCAAGGGTGACCTCCCACACTAGCATATTTTGTTTTTGAGCAGATGGACCTGATCTGATGTTTGTTGCAGTGAAGATCTTTGTGCAGTCACTGCCCTGAGTTTGTCCTACTGGCCTGACCACTGTCCTCTTGGCTTTTAGTGTGAGATCAAGGTGGCCCAGCCCAAAGAAGTCTATCAGCAGCAGCAGTATGGCTCTGGGGGCCGTGGAAACCGCAACCGAGGGAACCGAGGCAGCGGAGGTGGCGGTGGAGGTGGAGGTGAGTGGAACCTGGATGAAGATGGGTCCTGTTTCCCTGCCTACATGGAGCCTTCCAAACCTGTCTCCCTCTGGTGCTGTGCAGCAGGGGTGGGCAGACTGTGTGAGGTGGGGGACGAGCAGGAATAGGAGTGGCTCTGGGTCAGGGCTGTGTGCTTGAGGCTGTTGCTGCCTGCTGCTGCCCCTTGGAATGGCTTGGGTGCCCAGGGCAGAGAGAGCATTTGTGTTATACTCTGGGGGAGGGGACATGATGGGTGTCTTGGCTTTGTGGATGTCCTGAGTCTGGTACACCTGTGAGCAGGTAGGCAGAAGGGTGGGTAGGGCAGAGCTGTGCCAGGCATTTATCCCCTTCCATCCCAGGCCCCTCTGACTCCAAAGCCTGAACTGCATCTTTTTAAAGGCCAAGCTGCCAAGGAGAGTGGGAGTGATCAGAGAGTGACTGAGTGAGTGAGCTGACTTGTTTGCCCCAAGTAAAGCTAGCGTCCTGGTCTCTGGTCCTCTGCTTGGGTCTCTCAGACGCAGGGTTGGGCCCAGGGCCCTGTACACCAGAACAGCAGCCCCTTGGCTTCTGCCTGAGTTGCCATAGTAACCCTGCCACCCAAAGGGCAGGATTTCCTCCATCCTAGCTCCTGCATATGCTAAATGGTCCACGGGCCCCTGTGCCCTGCTCCCCCCACAGGTCAGAGTCAGAGTTGGAATCAGGGCTACGGCAACTACTGGAACCAGGGCTACGGCTACCAGCAGGGCTACGGGCCTGGCTATGGCGGCTACGACTACTCGCCCTATGGCTATTACGGCTACGGCCCCGGCTACGACTACAGTAAGTAGGAGAGAGGGAGGCCCCATCCGCTCACCCACCCCCAGGGGAGGCAGGACAGACAGTGCAGGAGCCACTGGCAGCAGGGGCTTTGGAGTCAGACAGGCCTGGCTCAGCCATGAGAGCTACTCAGTTTTGAGCCTTAGACTTCCGGGTCTTAGTAACATGAGGAAGGCAATCTCTGCTGTCACAGGGCTGGTGAGGATCCTGCGAAGATGCATATCAGGCGCGTGGCACAGGGCAAATGCTTGTAAATAGTAGCTGCTATGGTTGTTCTTATCCCTAGGTCAGGGTAGTACAAACTACGGCAAGAGCCAGCGACGTGGTGGCCATCAGAATAACTACAAGCCATACTGAGGCGGCAGCAGGAGCGACCAACTGACCGCACACATGCTTTGTTTGGATATGGAGTGAACACAATTATGTACCAAATTTAACTTGGCAAACTTTCTATGGCCTGTCCCATGTGCATCTTATTTAAAATTTCCCCCGTGGAAATCACTCTCCTGTTTACTATTTCCAGAGCTCTAGTTGTTTAGGCAGCGTGTGGTGTCTGAGAGGCCAGAGCGCCATTATGGGCTGATTTTTATTACCAGGTCCCCCAGAACCAGGTGGGAGGCTCTGCTTCCTGCTGCCGCTCTGCAGCCTGGACCTGTGGACCCTGGTTGTAAAGAGTAAATTGTATCTTAGGAAACCAGTGTCACCTTTTTTTCACCTTTTAATTTTATATTATTTGTGTCATACATTTCCTGTAATGGAAGTGTTAATTTTACTGTACTTTTTGGTACCTTTTGGGAATCTAATGTATTGTAAGGTATTTTACACGTGTCCTGATTTTGCCACAACCTGGATATTGAAGCTATCCAAGCTTTTGAAATAAAATTTAAAAACCCCCAAGCTTGGGTGAGTGTGGGATATGCTGTGTGAGACCTCTTGCTCAGGGTGGGGGGTGCCAGGTGCCCTGGACTTTGGGCTTCCTCCTGCAGCAGGCCCAGTTGTGGGGGTGTCCTTTAAGGACTGCCCTGCTTAGGACTGAGCCCTCTTTAAAGAAAGGAATAAGAGGTCTATGGGGAGTGAGGATGGGGCAGTGAGGGCTCACATCCCCAGCAGGCATGTCCCCTCCTGGGACACTTTAGAACACCAACCTTCTTGGCTGATGAATGAAAATCGATTCTTTACACACTAGGGCAGTGCCAGGGTCAGCTGAATTGGTGCACAATAGTGCCCCTCCTGGCTGGTGAAGAAAAGCCTGCTCTAGCAGGGGATGTTTACTGGCTGGATTGGAGCCCAACTCCAGGTCTGGCATTTGGGGCATATGACTAGGTGGTTACAAGAGGCAAGGGTGGTTTGGGGTTCCACATGGATACAGCCCCATAGGTTTCAAGGGAGGAAATAGCTGTTCTGCCATCAAGTGCAAGCTAAGCATTGGAGATTTTCCAGTGTTGAAGAAACTAACCTTTGGGAAGGAGCATCAACCAGAAAAAAAATGTCTCAAGAAAAAAAAGGCTGTTTTCCGAGGCTGCTTGCTGCTGATGGTAAGGAACCCGCTTTGCATCTCCCAAGAGTAAGAAGCAAGGCCCACTCACCTGGAGTACACTTAGGCAGAGCAGGGCTAGCTTAGAGCTGGAGCCTCAGCGTCTGGCAACTTTGCACCTTCTCTTCCATGTCTGAAAAAGACCACAAAGCCATGCGGACTCAGTCACCTTTCTCTGCTGAAGATGCTCTGTGACTTCAGTGTCCAAACTGGAGGACAGTTTAGAAATTGGGCCCTCTGGCTATCCACACCCATGTCCCATTCCCCAAAGGAGTGACAGCAGTTTCCTGAAAAGCACAAAGCCAGCCCTCAATTCCTCTGAGATTTCTAGTCTCTGTCCAGGATCCCTAAGCCTGTTCTGTGGCCAGCCTTTGCCCCCCACAAATACTCCTTTTCATCAGATCCCTACCGCTTCCAATTTGTGTCTAGCAGGGATGGGCCTCCGCCCCCAGCTCCAGAGCCCCGGGATTAGGCATGCCTGTGGGTAGCAGTGATCACCCAGAGGTAGGAGGGCACAGGTTGCTTGGCTGGCAGCTCTGATCTCTACTGTGAGATGCAACTTTGCCTATGTGGGGTCTCACTGAGCTATAAATGGCAACACAGCCATGAGATTTCCTTGTAAGTGGATTTAGGGGGGGACCCTGGGTTGACCACGACCATCCTAGGTGATGGGGAATGTGGGGTAGAATTTCATTTTGCGTCCAGTCTCAGTGGTACAAATCTTTCAGCCACCCAGCAGCCTCATGTGACCTGCCTCATACAGAATGAAACTACTGCCATCTCTACATTCTAGGCTGGCGGTAATGGGGTCTCAACTCCCACTGTAGTTCTTACGGCCTGTTTCTCAGGCCCACCACTGATTTGTCCTGCGTACATCTGATGCCTGCCGAGGCAGGCGGGGTGGTGGCTCAGCTCCCACCTGCTGACAGCCCAGGAAGCTCTTAGGCACAGGCAGGAATAGGAGCAGGTTGGGCATGAAAGACCCTCTGTTGCTCCCTGCACCGTCCAGAGGACACGTGCCTCTGCTCTTGGACTCTTGTCCCCTCCCTGTTCCATGCTAGGAGGCTCTAGTTGCTGGCTTCAGGCTGGGTTCTAGAGACATGGCCAAGCTCAGGCTTCAAGCTCACCAGTCAGAATGGCATCCAGCTTTGCCACCACCTGCCGTGCATTGTCCAGGCTGAAGCACATTGGGGGTTTAAACTTCAGGATGTTCCTCCCAGGGCCATCAGTGCTCAGCAAAACGTAGTTCTCCTTCAGCCTATGAGGACAGGACACCCCTTCATGTGGCCTTCAAGGCCTTCCTCAGCCTGGCCTTGGCCTCATGTCCAGTGCTCCAGCAATACTGCCTTCAGAGCCTTCCATGGGCCAGTTCCTGCCAGGACACTACTGGTCACCCCTACCAAAGTCCTGTGCATCTGGCCCACAGCCGCCCCTGCTTGGGGTGCACTGTACCTGGTCCTGAGCCTGCTGCCCCACAGAACAGGCGCCTTGCCTCACCTAACCCCTGGAGCCACAGTCCAAGCCAAGAATGAATGGCCACAGGGAAACAGCAGACTGCAACAAGAGTCCCTGCATTCTCTGGTTTTCTGTGTGGTTGACGTGATGTATGTTGTTTTTTTAAAAATGTCCAACATTGCAGTTGGTGTAATGGGCCCCACGTGTCCCTCACGAGCTTCAGGAATCTCCCTGGCCTGTCCTCTGGGTTATCTTAAAATTCCAGTTGAAAATTTCCACCTCTTCTTAGGAAGATGGCTTTATCTTAGCATCGTTTGTAGCTAATAATCACTTTTAGTCCACAGTCTAACCTCATCTCTGAGATGAGGGGTCTGCATGGTTGTGTTTATATTCTTTGACTCTTGTTCCCATTCTTTTGTAAACCTTGTTATTTTTATTTCTTGGGGGTTGGGAGTCTACCTTCTGGTTTCATTTTCCTATCCCAGTCTTTCTGGCACTGACCATGGCCATGCCAGAAAGGACAGGGCTTGGACTTTGAAGTTAGACGGCCCTGGGGCCAGATTGAGCTCTTGCCACCTAGCAGGGTGACTGCAGGTGACTTACCCATTTCCTCACTGAACTGGAAAAGCACCCCCAGGGTACTGTGAGATGAAAGAGTAGGCTGAACTTGGGATCTGTTTCCTTCCATGCCACCCGACCATTCCGAATCCCTGAGACTCCTGGGAGCGGGGTGGGGGTGAGCTGGGGATGTGACTGACAGCAGAGAGAAGGCAGGGACTAGGAAAGGCCAAGTTCAAACACAGCACAGAGAGATTTACATCAATACCATGCATGTCTCACAATTTGAATAAGGACACATCAAATACCAGAAGAGCTTTCCATGGTGGCAGTGGGGGAAGGGGGAGGCCTGGGGAATGGAGATAAAAGGGAATAATCATTAAACTAGAAGAAGTCCTGAGGCCTCAGGGTCCAAGTGAAAGGTCAAGCAAACCAGGGCAGTGGGACTGGTGGAGTCTGAGTTCTGAAACACCCCCCAACCCAGCTTAGGAGCAGGAGTCCTGTCCATCCCAACCACCTGTCGTGCGGCATGGCAACCCTGAGTCTGGTGCTGCCACAGCTCCCTGGTGTGAATGAAGGTGCTTCCCTTCTCCAGGCCAAGGTGGCATTAGTAGGGGTTCCTGGGTCTGAGTGCCCTGCTAGCTTGGGCATTCTAGGCAGAGGTGCTGCTCTGGTCTGGGAACAGCCTGTGTCTCATCTGCAGCCTTCGCAGTCAGGCACTGGGTACAGAACTACTAACCACTTATCTCTGTCCTCAGCTGATAGCATCAGCTGTCCCGCCGCCCACCACCACCCCGGCCCCAGCCCTCTTTCAGTCAAGTCTGTGGCCCAGAGTGCTGGGGGTACAGATGAGCCTCCTATCCACTAAGGGCCTCTGGCCCTGCAAAGAAGCACCTGTGGTGTCTCTTACTCCAGGAAGCAACTTGTTTCAAGAAGAAAATACCTTGATACCAAGTAGGCAGCCTCTTCAGTTGCTGGTGTCCTTGTGGCCTCATCTTTGATCAGATCCACACCAATGAAGAGCCCAACACCCCTGCAGGGGAAGGTGATAACATCGCAGGAGGCCATGCCTGAGGGGCCAGGGTGCTCGCCTCACCCCGCCTGGGCTCCTACCTGTGCCTCTTGGGGAGGCTGAGCACAGGAGGCACCTTCAGAAGGTGGTGAGAATAGTTTCAGGGAATAACTGGGCTGGGAGGGATCTTTGGTGTGGACAGAGGAGAGAGGCTTGGGGATAGCTAGGGGTCAGGTCATATCCTGGCTTTCTCCTCCCCGGGAGTGCCGTTTTGGGCAATAGCACCTCTCAGTGTCTCAGTCCTCTTGAGAGCGGACATAACCCCACCATCCCAGGTTGTTAGGTGAAGAAAATGGTACCACACTGGGCCCTGGCAGGTTGGTGGTGACTGCTGCCCCCAGAGCCTCACCTGACATCCCCGACGATGGGATGTTTGATTTTTTGCTGCCTGAGGAGTTCCATCAGGAAGCTGCCCACACTGGTGGCATGAGCCTGGAGCTGCTCCTTCTCCAAGACATTCAGGACGGCCAGCCCCACAGCGCAGGACACTGGGCTGCCCCCAAACTGAGTCAGGGACAAAGAACATGTCAGATGCCCCAGCAGAGTGGGCCATGCCCCAGAGTCAGGGTGAGGCAGAACTGCCACACGGGTTCCAAGGCCAGTGGCAAGAGCACAGGCCCCAAACCCCTTAGGGTGCACAGTCCTCAGTAGTAGTAAATGGGGTTCAGTGGGGGCCCCCATGGGCTGTCCTGGCTTTCCAGGAGCTAATGTGACTGCAACCCAGGTCAGGTACCCCTGAAGTACAGTAGGAGCCCCTAGAAGATACAGAATCAGAAGAGAGGGTGTCCTGTTTGTTTCCACAGAGCTAGTCTTTACCAAGAGAGGCTTTAAGGCCCCATCTCCTGGGCCCAGACCCACAGCACTGGACTAGGCACTTCCTCCTTCAAGGAGGGTCAGCGCAGCACGCCAAGGCCCACCCAGGGAAAGCCACTTCACACACACCTGGAGGTCTTTGGCTCCTTTTCCCTGCCCACCCTGTCCTTATTCTGCAGGTATCTGAGTGGAGACCTGTTTTTTAGAGGATCACGAGCAAGGTGTTTCCTGCAGACCATGTTTTTTGTTTTGTTTTTAAACTACGTCTTTAAAAACATCAGCTTTGTTGAGGTATAATTTCCATATAAATTGTGTTTAAAGTATAAAGTTCAATGTGAGGTGACAAATGTATGTACCTGTGTAACCTCCCTTGCAGTGAAGTTACAGAACATTTTCATCACTTCCTTGTGCACCCATCCCACTACTGCTGGCCCCAGGCAACCACTGATCTGCTTTCTGTCACTATGAGACGCTACAGGGAGCTTTGAAAGGCTGTGACATATTCCTGGGAATCTAGAAGGCCATTCATATGCACAGGGATGTGCTCATGCTGAGTGCTGTGTGCGTGCTCAGGAAAGATCTAGAAAGCCCTAAGCTCTCACCACTGGCTACCTTGAGGCTCTGCAGAATGAGGAAGTAAAGGCTAAGGCAGTTACAAGCTCTTGGCTGAGTTCCAGGTCATTAAGGCGATCTCATGGTTAGAGGACCACTGAGCTAATCAAGCAGAGACTACAGTGGCCACACATGACAGAGAGCACACTTTACCGAATTGGTTCAGAAAAGGCACTACAACACCAGAAAAAACCACCATGGGGAGGGAGGAGAATATGATCTCCACAGTTGCCGTATTATATTACTTAAAATGTCCAGCTTTTAACACAATTCTGAAACATGCAAAGAAGCATGGCCCAGACATGGGAGAAAAAAAGCAATCAATGCAAACTGTCCCTGAGGAAGGTGACACTAACCTTACTGGACAAAGACTTTAATCAGATGTTACAAATATGTTAGCTGGGTGCAGTGGCTCATGCCTGTAATCCCAGCACTCTGGGAGGCCAAGGTGGGTGGGTTGCCTAAGCTGAGGAGTTCGAGACCAGCCTGGCCTGGGCAGCACAGTGAAACTCCATCTCTACAAAAAATAAAAACAGCCAGGTGTGGTGGCACATGCGTGTACTCCCAGCTGCTTGGGGGGTGAGGTAGGAGGATCGCTTGAGGTTGAAGCTGCAGTGAGCCACGACTCCAGCCTGGGTGACAGAGCGAGCCCATCTCCAAACGAGCAAACAGAAACAACCCCAAAACCAAGTATGTTAAGAGAACTAAAGGAAACTACACCTAAAAGATTGAAAGCAAAGCATGAAAATGATGTCTTACCAGAGTCTAATGATAAAGAGATAAATTATTAAAAGTCAAACAGAAAATCTGAAGTTGATAAGCACAATAAATGAAGCATTTTCTAGAGAGGCTCAACAGATTTTTTTTTTTTTTTGAGACAGTCTAGCTGTCACCCAGGATGGAGAGCAGTGGTGTGATCTCGGCTCACTGCAACTGCTGCCTCCCAGGTTCAGGCGATTCTTGTGCTTCAGCCTCCCAAGTAGCTGGGACTATAGGTGCGTGCCACTACATCTGGCTAATTTTTGTATTTTTAGTAGAGACGGAGTTTTACCATGTTGGCCAGGCTGCTCTTAAACCCCTGACCTCAAGTGATCCACCCAGCTTAGCCTCCCAAAGTGCTAGGAAATCACAGGCGTGAGCCACTGCGCCTGGCAACAGCAGATTTAAGCTGGCAGATGAAAGAATCAGTGAAAAAAAAAAAAACGTCAATTGAGATTGTACAGTCTTAAGACCAGAAAGGAAAAGGAATAAAAACAGTCATATAGACCCGAGGACACAAGCACACCAACATACTGAGTGTCCCAGAAAGAGAGGAAAGGGGCAGAACAAATACGAAAACTTTAAAAACCCTATATAACTTGCAATGAATTGAATGTGTCTCCCCCAATTCATATGTTGAAATCCTAACCTCCAATGTGATGGTATTAAGAGGTGGGGCCTTTAGGTTATTAGGTCACAAGAATAGAGCCTTCATGAATGGGATTATGGTTTTATAAAAGGGATCCCAGAGAGCTCTCACCCTTTTGACGACATGAGGGTACAGCAAGAAGTTGGCTGTTTGCAACCTGGAAGAGGACTCTCACCAGAACCCAACCATGCTGGCACCCTGATCTTAGATTTGCAGCCTTCAGAACAGTGAGAAATAAATCTGTTTATAAACCACCCAGTCTACAGTACTTTGTTATAGCATCTTGAACTCACTAAAACATAACTTTTAAAGAAATTAAAGCAGCAGTTAAATATCTTCCCACAAAACACAAGGCCCAGATGATGGCTTTATAGATGAGTTTTTACCTTCAAAGGACAGATCATCCCAATTTTATGTAAAAGAAAAAGAAGAAATATTTCCCATTTCATTCTACAAGGTTAGTAGGACCCAGTTACCAAAACCCAAGGTATAAGAAAAAAATGTGAGCCAATATTTTACTCCTGAAAATAGAGGCCAAATTCATAAAATATAAGTAAACAGTGCAATAATATAGAAAAATGATAATATTCCATACCCAAGTTCGATTTGTCCCAGGTCTGCAAAGATATTAGAAAAGCCGTAAATATAATTCACCATGATAACAAATTAAAAGAGAAGAAATATTGCTTTAATACATGCATAAAAAGGCCGGGCGCGGTGGCTCAAGCCTGTAATCCCAGCACTCTGGGAGGCCGAGATGGGCGGATCACGAGGTCAGGAGATCGAGACCATCCTGGCTAACATGGTGAAACCCCGTCTCTACTAAAAATACAAAAAACTAGCCGGGCGAGGTGGCGGCGCCTGTAGTCCCAGCTACTCGGGAGGCTGAGGCAGGAGAATGGCGTGAACCTGGGAGGCGGAGCTTGCAGTGAGCTGAGATCCGGCCACTGCACTCCAGCCTGGGCGACAGAGCGAGACTCCGTCTCAAAAAAAAAAAAAAAAAAAAAAAAATACATGCATAAAAAGAACAGGATAAAATTCAATTCCTTTTTATAGTAAAATTTCATAGTAAGTTAAGTAGTAGGAGATTTCCTTAACCTGATTGAGAACATATAGTAAAAATCTGATCTAGGCCAGCTGCGATGGCTCACACCTGTATAATCCCAGCACTTTGGGAGGCCGAGGCAGGCAGATCACTGGAGGCCAGGAGTTCAAGACCAGCCTGTCCAACATGGCGAAACCCCATCTCTACTAAAAATGCAAAAAATAAGCTGGGCATGGTGGCACATCCCTGTAATCCCAGCTACTCAGGAATTGGTGGCATGAGAATTGCTTGAACCCAGGAGGCGGAGGCTGCAGTGAGCCGAGATCATGCCACTGCACTCCAGCCTGAGTGACAGAGTGAGACTCCATCTCAAAAAGAAAAAAAAAAAAAGTATATATATAGTAAAAATCTAGAACAAACATCATCCTAAATGGACAAATAAGCATTCCCATAAACTGGACAAGTACAAGACAAGCATTGTCACTGCCTGTATTCAACTATCTCCTAGAAGTCTCTCACCCAGTGTAGTATGACAGCTACCATTATTTGGAGACGATATAATCGTTTACATAGACAAAACAAACAAAGTCTGCCTATAAATTATTAGAAATACTAGAGTTTAGCAAGGGGATAGATATAAGATTAGTATAAGAAAGTATTTTATACATCAGCTGCAAACAATAGATATATAAAGACATCACCATTTCATGATAAAACTTTCAAATATCTAGGACTAAATCTAATGATGTGTAAGATCTTTATAGGGAAAATTATAAAACATAAATATACCATATTCATGGATAGGAAAAGGAATATTGTAAAGAAATCAATTCTCCTTGGCCTGCTGCTGTGGCTTATGCCTGTAATTCCAGTACACTGGAAGGCCGAGGTGGGTGGATCACAAGGTCAGGAGATAGAGACCATCCTGGCTAAGACAGTGAAACCCCGTGTCTACTAAAAGTATGAAAAACAAGCCAGGCGTGGTGGCGGATGCCTGTAATCCCAGCTACTCAGGAGGCTGAGGCAGGAGAATCGCTTGAACCCGGAGGCAGAGGTTGCAGTGAGCCGAGATCGTGCCACCACACTCCAGCCTGGGCGACAGAGCGAGACTCCGTCTCAAAAGAAAAAAAACCTCCTCAAACTGATCTAAAGATCAAGCAATTCCCCTATCAGAATCCCAGCAGAGTTTTTCATAAAATGTTTAAAGGTAACTCTTAAAATTTAAATCAAAGAGAAAAGAGACAGGAATAGTCACAGGTGAAAGGGGACTTTTTCTACCAGAAGCTATTATGAATGTAAAACCTATGATGAAGCTCTAGTAATAATGTGGTACATGAACAGTAATCTGACCAAAACTGACCAAAAAAGTATAAAAGCTCTGAAACAGATCTTCTCATGTGTGAACTTTGGTTACATAACAGAGGAGGAATGTAAGATGAATGGAGAACAAAGGGAGCAGAAAAAGATTTTTGAAAAAAGGAAAACACTGGTATCACATGCACAAAGGATGTAATTGGATTCCTGATTAACATCATGTACAAAAATCAACTGCAGATGGATTAAGGACCTATATGTCAAAACAAAATGTTAAAAGACTTAAGAGGAGGCCGGGCGCGGTGGCTCAAGCCTGTAATCCCAGCACTTTGGGAGCCGGCATGGGCGGATCACGCAGGTCAGGAGATCGGTGACCATCCTGGCTAATTACGGTGAAACCCCGGCCTCTACTAAAATACAAAAACTTTCAGCCGGCTGTGCGGGTGGCGGGATGCTCGTAGTCCCCAGCTACTCGGAGGCTGAGGCGGGAGAATGGCTGAACCCGGGAGGTGGCTCTGCAGTGAGCCGAGATCGCCACTCGCACTCCAGCCTGGGCGACAGAGAGAGACTCCGGCTCAAAAAAAAAAAAAAAAAAAAAAAAAAAAAAAGACTTAAGAGGAAACATAAATGAATATATTTTGTAACTTGGAGTAGGGAGAGATATCTTAAACAATATATGAAAAACACTGTCTATAAATTAAAACAAAATCGATAGAGTTGACAATGTTAAAATTTAAAACTTTATCATAAATATGTAAAGGGAGTGAAGATAGGTTATAAACTGGATGAATATATTCACAAATACACAACTGACAAGTGATTAGCATCAAAAATATATAGATATGTATGTGTTGGTATACACACACAGATACACACATATACAAACAGACACAAAACTCGTACAAATTAACCACTAGTAAGTCAAATCAAGAAATGGGCAAAAGACACAGGCATTTCAGTGAAGAGGAAACAAATCGTCAATAAACATATGAAGAGATACTTCATGTAATCTGAAATCAAGGAATGGCATATCAAGACCACACAAGCTACTGTTTTACGCTCCACTTGACTGGCAAAAATTAAAAGGCACTGAAGTAGATACAGTCCGGGTGCGGTGGCTCACGCCGGGAATCCCAGCATTTTGGGAGGCCAATGTGGGCTGATTGCTTGAGCTCAGGAGTTTGAGACCAGCCTGGGCAACATGGTGAAACCCCACCTGTACCAAAAATACAAAAAATTAGCTGGGCATGGTGCATGCATTTTCACCCAAGGGTCCCAGCCACTGGGAGGCTGAAGGGAGGATCACTTGAGTCTTAAAAGCAAGGCTGCAGTTAGCTGGGAGATTGCACCCACTGGGCACTCCAGCCTGGGTGACAGTGAGATTCTTCTGTCTCAAAAAAAAGGGCCAGGCCGGGTGGCTCAAGCCTGTAATCCCAGAAAGACTTTGGGAGGGGCCGAGACGGGCGGATCACTTCAGGTCAGGAGATCGAGACCATCCTGGCTAACCTGGTGAAATCCTGTCTCTACTAAAAAATACAAAAACTAGCTGGGCTGCAGATGGCGGGCTTCTGTAGTCCCAGCTTACCGGGAGGCTGAGGCAGGAGAGAGTGGCAACCCGAGGCTGGATGGCAGTGAGCTGAGATCCCGCCACTGCACTCCTCCAGTCTGTGGCCGCCAGAGGAGACTCCATCTCAAAAAAGCCGGGCGTGGCCTGCCTGTAATCCCAGCACTTTGGGAGGCCGACGGGCTGATCACGAAGTCAGGGAGATCGAGACCATCCTGGGCGAACACGTGAAATCCCATCTCTACTAAAAATACAAAAAAAAATCCAGGCCGGGAGCGAGGTGGCGGGCCTCTGTAGTCCCAGGCCATCTCGGAGGCTGAGGCAGGAGTGGTGCAACCCCGAGGCGATTTGCAGAGCTGGAGATCCCGGCCATCAGTAATCTGTGTCTGGGCCTACAGAGTGAGACTCCATCTCAAAAAGATGCTGACAGTGACTCACGCCTGCAATCCCAGCACTTTGGGAGGCTGAGGTGGGCAGATCACCTGAGGTCAGGAGTTCAAGACCAGCCCTCCGACCAGCAGGAGAAACCCATCCTGGCTCAGAAATACAAAATTAGCCAGGTGTGGTGGTACATGCCTGTAATCCCAGCTACTAGGGAGGCTGAGGCAGAAGAGTTGCTTGAACCCGGGAGGCAGAGGTTGTGGTAAGCCAAGATTGTGCCATAGCACTCCAGCCTGGGCAACAAGAGCAAAACTCCATCTCAAAAAAAAAAAAAAAAAAAAAAAAATACACTATATACACTACTGGTGGGGTGTTAACTTGTGAACTACTTTAGAAACAAATGTCATTATCTTTTAAAATTAAGGGTGAACACATACCATATGAGCCAGCAATTCCACCCTCAGGTACAGTCCTAAGAAAACTCTTGCCACATGTACAACAGAGACTTATGAAAACTGTTCAGAGCAGCACTACTCATACTGCAAAAAGGAACAAGCTCAAAGCACATCAATAGTAATGGATGACTGAACTGTGGTATATTTATACAAAGATTATAAAGCAGTCAAAGCAAATGAACTTCAGTGACAGGCAATAGGAAGGATTCTTTTTGAGACGAGCCTTGCTCTGTGGCTCAGGGGCTGGAGGCAGTGGCCGGATCTCGCTCACTCTAAGCTCCACTGGGTTTACTTATCTCCTGGCCTACTCCGGAGTAGTTGGACTACAGGCTTCACCTTGCCCTGCTAGTTTTTGTATTTTATAGAGATTTGCTCACCATGTTAGCCAGGATGGTCTCGATTCCTGATTCGATTCACTGGCATCTGGACCGGATGGCGAGCAGCATGAGTGACATGAAAGCGACTGGAGAGCATTGCCACTCGCGGTTATTTGGAGTGATGGGTGGAGGAGGCAATAAGAGGGAATTGGGGGAAACATCTGTAGAGATGCAGGATATTATCAAGGTCCTAGCTTTATTAGGGATGCTGGCTTCCCAGGTGCTTAGAACAATAATAAAGGTTAACTGAATAACTAAAAGAGGGCTATGCACAGACAGATGTTGAGAGCCTTCCATGAACCAAGGATTCTATCTAATGATGTACACTTGAGGGTCAAGTACAACAAAGAAATAAACAAAAGTTGGGATGCTGCTCCGCTGGGCCTTTGCTGTTCCCCTTACACAATCTGCTCGATTTCCTGCTCAGCCGGACTCAGATCTGGTCTTGCCTTCTGTATGAAGCCTCCACTGCTTGTCCCACAGCTCTTCACCCACCTCTTGCCTGGGATGTCCTTTGTGCTGTCACAGCACCGTGAACACACTACTTCCACTGTCATCCTCCACACTGTCATGACCATTTGTCTGTGAGCCTGTCTTTCGCCGACTGAGCTTCTGAGGCTCTGTGTCACGTGGACACAGAGTGATGGTTTTTGCCTGAATGCACCAAAGTGTCACTTCCCTCACCCCTAAGGACCTTATCCTGCCTTATCTATCTTGCCAAATCCTGACATGTTTCAGTCCCCAATTGAAACTGGCTTTTTGAGGAACTTAGTGAATTCTCAACCCTCTGTCTCTGCCCTTCCTCCTCTGGGCCTCCTCCTCTCCTCCCTGGACCAGTCTCCCTTCCTCCAGTTCTTTCTCCACACTGAGCACCAGAGATCTTTCCAAAGGGTACTCTCTCCAGGATTAAAACCCTCCTGTTGTCCTCAGTCTTCAAGATCAGTGCAGACTCCTTGGCTCCTTCCTGTGGGTCTGCTGCTGCCTGCCATGGTCCTCACACCTACTCTGTAATTGCTGCCTCAGGGCCATTGAATATGCTGTGTGTCAGCTTCACTCAGGGGAAGCTCTTGACTCTGTACCCCAAAGACAGGGAGCCACTGCAGTGTGAACTCTGCTCCTAGATCATGTGTTACCTAAGTAGACCACACTCCTCACGCCTCTTAACCAGCTCAAGTTCCAGCACCTGACACAGGGCCTGGCACAGAATGGGTGGCATCTGTTGGAAGGAAGACAGGGACTCGTAGTTTTATATATATTTTATAAGACAAGGTCCCTTGTGACAGCTTTTGGATTGACACTAATTTTAAAAGATGTTTTATGTTTTCTTACCTGACCTGGCTATAATCTCCTTAAGGATAGCGTCTTGGAAGTGTGTGCTGGGCACAGTGCTAGCCCTGTAGCCTTTGCTGACTAAGGACAGGCTGATCACTGGGGGCCTATCAGAACCAATGTTGCTCCCTTGACTTAGAGCCGTCACTCACCGTGTTGAAGTACTCAACGCCGGTGGCTTCAAATGCCCTCGCCACAGGTTGGGTTGTGGCCACACAGGCAACAGGGTGGCCATTGCCAATGGACTTGCCCATGGTGACGATGTCAGGGACAAAGTCTTTTCCCTGGAGCTGGAAGGCCCAGAAGTGCTTGCCGACTCGCCCAAAGCCAACCTGGATCTCATCTGCAACAAAGACCCCTCCGGCCTCGTGGATGTGCCTGTGGCAGAGGACAGATGACTGACATGGGGGCTGTGGTTGGGAGGGATAAGATCAGGAGTCAGGAGGTCTCGGGGCTTTGCATCCTGGCTCTGCCAGCAGTAAGGTGGGGGCCTTGGGCAATGGCTGGCCTTCTTTGGGCCATTATTTCTTTAAGGGCTTTGTCTCAAAATTCTGGCAGTCAGGCCAGGCTGAGGTTGGGATTTGGACCGGACGTTGGAAAACCCCATAGAGCCCTGCCCTCCCTAGGGCAGACCCTGCCCACCTACTCACTCTGCCACTTGGGAGAAGTAGCCAGCAGGGGGAATGATCTGCCCTCCCACACTGGGCAGAGACTCAGCGAAGAAGGCTGCAATCTGTGAAGAGATGGACATTGGGGACACGACCATGGACGTGCGCAATGACCAGCTTAGCCTGCCCTGCTAGTGCTAGCTTAGTCCGAGCAAGACAAGTCACCATCATTGCTGCACCCCGACTTTGGGCTCCACGTTACACCTGAAGGTTTGTGACTCAGTTTTCTCTCAGGCCTCCGGCCAACTCTTACCACCTGGATGCCTCCAGGCCCCTAGTACTTGGCATGCTCCAAACTAAATGCACTGATTTTTCCCCCATAAGCCTGTTCCTTCCCTGTCCCCCATTCTTGATCCACGCCCCCTCCCTCAACCCATCAGTCAGCACGCCCAAGGATTCTACCTCAGCCCCCTCGCTAAACCTACTCCTTGCTCTCTGCCTGGACATGCCTGCCTCCTGCAGATCTGCCCGTTTCTTCCTTGGACTCCTGCAGAGGCCTTCTAACTGAATGACTCTTCCAGTCCATCCTCCACATGGCCACCAGGGTGATGATGCCTCAACCCAGAGAGCTGAGCATGTCACTGTTGTTTAAAACCCCTCAGTGACCCCTTCTGCATATGGCAATGATTTCCCAACTGTATTCTGCCTTACAGGTGGGAGGGCAGGGCAATGGGATGGGACACTAGTCCCCCACACCCGTTGCAATCAGAGCAATCTCCGTTTTTAGGTTTTATAGAAGTGGTCGTGGAGCACCTGAAACGCATAGGCAAGGCTTCCCTGGTCGGGTTCAGATAACCTTTCCGGCCCCACAGGCTGCCTTTCTTTGTCGTACCTCCTGTGTCTGGCTCTGTCGCTCCTTCAGTGAAGCCTTCAGAGAGCCCTCACCTGTCGCCAACAGTCTTCCCTCTGTTATCACCGTGGGTAACACACCTCTCTCTCCGACGTCTGCACCTCCACTCCATCTCCACTCTACTGCCCCTGTCAGGCCTCCCCACAGCTCACTTGGGGTCTACTGGCCACTTCATGGTCACCTGACCTCAAGCTGCCCCATTCAGATCTATCCCCCACATAGCCCTGGAGTCGGAGAGCAGCGCCAGCCCCAGAGCTTAGCGCTCTCCCGCTTAAGACTCTGGTGGTTCCTGGGGGCCTCCAGGGCAGAACTGCAGCTGCTCAGCCTAGTTCTGGTGCCCTCTGGCATGTGGACCCTGCCTGCCTCTCCAGGCTCAGCTCCTGGCCACACATTCACACGGTTCCTCAGCCACCCGTCGGGATGCCCTTCCTCTGCTACTCCCCACCCCACCTGGAGTGGCTGACCCCTACCGTGTCAGGGAGCACCTCCTCCAAGGACCCCCCCTTGACATTCCCCAAGGCCTGCTCAGGCTCTGGCTGCCTATCATGCCCATGCTAGTGCACTCAGACTCTCTGCTGAGCCCGAACTGCCCCTACCCCAGATTCCTGGAGGGCAGGGCCTCGTTTGGTTTTCTCTCTGGGTTCCCAGCATCTAGCACAGTGGTGGTGACAACAATGGAGGTGACATTAACTGTTCGCTGGATTGGACAGGCGCGGACATAGTTACCTTCCTGCCCTTCTCCTGTGCACTGCTGACCACACGTTTCACCTCGTTGGCATAGGCCACAGCTGGGTTGGGGTGGTCCTCCCGGTAGGGGCCCCGGTAGGTGTCTGGGAGAGGTGCCTGTGGGGAGTGACAGCGCCACGTTATCTGGGCTTGGGGACAGGCACCGACCTGTTGTTGAGTTGGGCAGTGCATACCACGTGGACCCACTCCTTCTGGCCATCCAGGTTGCGGAACTTGTAGGGACTGATGTCAATCAGGGAGCTCAGGTGGCCGTGATACGCACTGGGGAGGAGAAGGGAGGGTAGGCTCGGGTCCGGGCAGCTCCTACTCCCTGGCCCAGTCTGACCATGGTCTCCCCACCCTTGAAGACACACAGGGGAGGCCAACTTTCCTGACAGAGCCCCCAGGTTCTTGGGAACTTGGGAAAGAGCACAGGCTTTGGAGTCAGCAACACTTCTTGCAAGACTGCTGACTGGCTATGTGACAGCAGCTCATCATTTAACCTCTTGGGGTTGTTTTCTCTGCTGTGAAATGGGGTGGGAGTTCCTCTTTCTGGTTTATAATGAATCTTAAATGTGTTGATACTGTCAGCCTCAGCTTTGTGCACATCACACACTCAATTCATGGGAGCTACTGCTGTGGCAGTTTGAACATGCAAAATGTTGTGGGACCACCTTTGACTCCCTTACAAAGCGCACTCTGCTCCCCAGAGCTGCCTTCCCAGAATGGTGGCCCAGGGTGACAGAGCCTCCGGGGGGTCTCAGGCCTGGTCCTCTGCCTGCCACGCTTGTCTTCAGTAGCCCAGGCCCCTTATCCTCCCTGCCTAAGGCACCCGGAGTGAGTCGCACAGATCCCCAAGCAGCCTGTGGGCCAGGCTTCTGGAAATGGTAGGGCTGTGAGTTGCACTTACTGGTCTAATACCACCACGTCCTGGTGTCCCGTGTAGTGGCGAGCCAGCCTCAGGGCCAGGTCATTGGCTTCTGACCTATGACCGAAAAGGTGGGCATGACTGAGACAGTGGTCCGAGAGCTTCCCAGAGAGAAATGCTGAGGGCAAGAGGACCCTTCCAGCAGCAAGAAGATTCTCAGGACATCAACTAGTCAGTCACTTGCTTATTTGTTTGGTATACATCAAATGCTTCGTATGTACTAGAAGCTGGGGGCAAAAAGAGTAGGTAAAACAGGCCAGGGGCGTTGGCTCAAGCCTATAATCCCAGCACTTTGGGAGGCCAAGGTGGGCGGATCACGAGGTCAGGAGATCGAGACCATCCTGGGGTGAAACCCCGTCTCTGCTAAAAATACAAAAAACTAATGGGGCATGGTGGCGGGCACCTGTAGTCCCAGCTACTCAGGAGGCTGAGGCAGGAGAATGGCATGAACCTGGGAGGCGGAGCTTGCAGTGAGCTGAGATCCGGCCGCTGCACTCCAGCCTGGGAGACAGTGAGACTCTGCCTCAAAAAAAAAAAAAGGTAAAACACACACGGCCTTGGCTCTCCTGGAATTTACATTCTCGTATGTGTCATGAAACTTGTTTGGAAAAAACTCAAACCATTGTTTTTCCTCTGCTTTCACACTACAACAATCAACACAGAAGACTTCTGTGACTCCAAAAACTATGTAAGGATTTCTCCCTGCCAGCAGGCAAGCAATCAGATTGCAGCACCACCAGCTGGTGTCCTCCAGTTCAATTCCAACACTCTACGTGGAGGCAGCAGCAGATCCCACAGCATGAGGGCTCAGTGCCCAAGACTGCCCCACAGCCCCCGGGCACCCGTAGCAAGTCGGCCTCTGGAACTAATTTTCTTTTTTTGTAGAGATGGGGTCTCACTATATTGCCCAGACTGGGGGCTCAAGCATTCCTCTCACCTCAACCTCAAAGTACTGGAATTATAGGCATGAGCCACCGTGGTGGCCACCTTTGGAACTTTTTTTTTTGAGACAGAGTCTCACTCTGTTGCCCGGTCTAGAGTGCAGCGGCTGATGTTGGCTCATTGCAGCCTCTGCCTCCCAGGCTCATGGGATTCTCCTGCCTCAGCCTCCTGAGTAGCTGGGATTACAGGCGCCCACCACTACGCCCAGTTGACTTTTTGTCTTTTTAGTAGAGATGGGGTTTCACCATGTTGGCTAGGCTGGTCTCACACTCCTAATTCTCCTGCCTCGGCTTCCCAAAGTGCTGGGATTACGGGCGGGAGCCACCGCACCCAGCCCCCCTTTGGAACTTCTGACCGACTGGCTTCAAGTTGAGGTTCCCACAATTCCCTCTGTAGGTTCAATTAATTTGCTGCAGTGGCTCACAAAACTAAGGGAAATACATTTACTGGTTTGTTATAAAGGATACTATAAAAGATACAGATGAAGAGATGCATGGGGGAGATATGAAGGAAGGGCATGGAGCTGCCCATGCCCGCCCTGGGCGCACCACCCTTCAGGAACCTGTGTATGTTCAGCTATCTGGAAGCTCTCTGAATCCAGTCCCCTTAGTTTTTATGGAAGCTTCATGACAGCAGCATTCCTTCTCCCAGGACATGGGGTAGGACCCTCTCTGGAATGAGTTTTATGACCCACCATCAGAAAGGTGGGGAAGATTAGAGTCCCGCCTTGGGCAGGTGAAAGGAAGGCAGGAGAAGGTTAGAATGATTGTCTCCTGAGGCCTGACATCCAATGTTGTAACAAAAGAGTGTAACAAGGGCTGTGGGAGTTATGAGCCAGGAACTGTGAATAAAAATGAATGTGTATATATGTGTGTCTATTTATATATATATGTGTGTACACATATATATACCACCACAAAAGCCAAAAAAGAAAAAGTGATCCTTTTTCTAAGTGCTATGATGGATGCTCTGGGAGAAAGCCAGAGGGAGCATGTTTACGGGATGAGCTGCCACCCCCCACCCCCAATTTGTGTGTTGAACCTCTAATCCCCAGTAGCTCAGAATGGCCTGTATGTGAATAGATATGGAGATAAGAGAGGTGATTCCGTTAAAATGAGGCTGTCAGGGGGCCCCTAATCCAATCTAACCAGTGTTCTTATAAGAGGAAATCTGGACAAAGAGACACCAGGGACACTTACACACAGAAGACCAACCAGGGCCATCTCCAAGCCAAGGAGAGAGGCCTTAGAAGAAACCAACCCTACAACACCTTGATCTTAGACTTCCAGCCTCCAGGACTGTGAGAAAATAAATGTCTCTTGTTTAAGCCACTCAGTCTCTGTTATTTTCTTATGGCAGCCAGAGTAGACCAACATAGAGGGTCAGTGGAAGCGTCTATGCGGAGGTAACTCGTGTACTGAGTCCTGAGGGAGAAGTTTCCAGACAGATGGAGCAGCACGCACCAAGGCCTTGTGAGGGAAAAGAGCTCAGTATGCTCAGGGAACCAGGAGAAGATGATGGAGGCCAGCGCCTAAGGAGGGCAGGGTAGGAGAGGGAGCGGGGAGACATGCAGGGGCCAGGTGCACAGGGCTGGGAAGGAGCCCGAGTTTTCTTCTCAGTGCCATGTGAAGCCACTGAAGAGTTTTAATGAGAAAAGGAACATGAGTCAGCTCCCATTTTAAGAGGTGGCCTCTGGCTGTGTCTAATGGAGTCGACAAGAATAAAAGTGGAAGTGAGAAGACCAAGGAGGAGGATGCCAGGTGAGAGCAGGTGGTGACCATGGAGATGGAGAGGTGGAGGGAGTTAAGAGGCATCATGGAGATGGAGGAGGCAGGATTGATGCAGGACTGGGGGGCATGTGGTTTCTGCCTTAAGCAGATATAGGTGGTGATGCCCTTTACAAGGCAAGATGAGCAGGGGTGAGTGGAGACAGTCTTCTTGGGCAGGTTAGGGAGAACAGTGCCACGGTCCAATCAACCCTTTCTTGCCTTGTGGACACATGAAGCTGGAGATGTTTGTCAGATGTCACAGGCGCAGTTAGAACCTCAAGTTGGAACATATGCAGAATGTCTGGGCTCAAAACAATGTGCGAGTCACCAGCACATGGTGCCATTTAATCCCAAGAGAATGGAAGAGACCACCTGAGGAGAGGGCTCAGAGAAAAGTGGCCCAAGACCAGCCCCAAGGAACAGAGGAGGAATCAGCCAAGACGACAGGGAAGGAGTGGCTAGAGAAACTGGCAGAAAACAGGAGAGCACAGCGCCCTGGAAGCAAGAGGAGACAGCACTTCTGGAGAGCGGTAACTGTCAATTACTGCCGGGACAGAGTAAGACGAGGCAGCAAGGAGACTGCTTTGGATTTGGCAACATGGAAGTCACTGGAATCCACACAGAATAAAGCTGGTAGCATAAGAATGCCCCTCCTCCACCACCACCGAGGAAGCACCAGCTCCCTGCTGTTTCCAGAGGCTCCAGCTCTTGACATGGGAAACGTCTGGGCTCAGGTTCCTTTCTTTGAATTGCTATTACCCCATCTGCAAAATGAAGATGGTGAATTCCACTTCCCAGAAATTATCTGGGGGGCAGAGATGACTGTACTATGTGAATGGCAACAATCATCATTACTATAATTCAACGCCACCACCTACGATTCGTTGGAATGTTCTCTCCCAGATACGCTGTAATCACCTGCCTGTTTGTCTCCACTGCTGATAGTGTGAGCTACCATAACCTTTCACCTGGCCACTGAACTGGCACCTAACAGTGTCCACTCTTGCACTCTGTTCCCTGTAAGACATCATTTCCTGATTAAAGCCTCCGATGGCTTCCCAATGCTCTTAGGATAAAGACAGTCACTTGGCGGAGAAGGCCCTAGGTGATGGGCCCTGCTTCCCTCCCAACAGCTCACAGCCTCTGCTTTCCCTCAGTGGACTTCTTTCGGTTCCTCAAGTGTGCTGGGTACCATACCCTTTCCTGCTTCAGGGCCTTTGCACGGGCAGTTGTGTGTGGTGACCAACTTTGACAAGAGTTTTGCCGAGACTAATTTTTTTTTTTTTTTTGAGATAGAGCCTCACTCTGTCTCCCAGGCTGGAGTGCAGTGGCACAATTTTGGCTCACTGCAAGCTCCGCCTCCCAGATTTAAGCGATTCTCCTGCCTTAGCCTCCTGAGTAGCTGGGATTACAGGCACCCATCACCACGCCCAGCTAATTTCTGTGTATTTTTAGTAGAGATGGGGTTTCACCACATTGGCCAGGCTGATCTCAAACTCCTGACCTCAGGTGATCTGCCCACCTCGATCTCACGAAGTGCTGGGATTACAGGCATGAGCCATCGCGCCCGGCCTTGATGAGACTTCTGATGCAGTGGCAGCACCCTTCCTTCCTCCTCTTCTAGTTATCTCCCAGTCAGCTCTTAGCTTAACATCCCTTCCTCAGGGAAGGTTTCCCTGTACCCCCAGAATAGGTCAGGTCCCCTCACTATTTCTAGGCCTCATGATACCCTGTACGCTTCCTCCAGAGCCCTCCTTGGAATTCTGTATTTCTTTGAAGAATCACTTGGTGTTTTTGTTCCTTACTGAGCAACCCACAGACAGGGATTTTGGCTGTATCCATAAGGCAGAAATAAAGAAATGTATTACCTCACTAAGCCCCAGCAATGATCCTAGAAAGGAAGTAATAACATCCTTCAGTAAGAGACAAGGAAACTGGATCCAACAGAAAAAGCATCAGGGCCTAGAGCCGGGAATCTCAGGAGCCTGGTGCAATGGGGGCTGCCTCTCCCTGAGTCCACACTCCGTCGGCTACACTACACTGGGCCCATGTGAGCAACTCTCTTTGTTATCATCTCACCCTCTTCCCCGGGGGCTGGCCACAGTCACTTACCCGGAATTCAGGAAATAGAACACACAGAGCGGCTCTGGCAAGGTCTCCGACAGCCTCTGCGCATAGTCCACAATGTTGTCGTGCAGGTACCGGCTGTTGGTGTTGAGCACCTGGTTCTGTTCATGTGCTGCTCGGACCACGACAGGGTGGCAGTGCCCGACTGGAAGAAGGCCACCTCCATCACACAGCTGGCTCCGCTCAGCCAGTCCCACTGGGCCTCCCCCAGCCCCAAGCTATAAACCCAGCCAGAAGAGACGCAGTTCTAGAGAGAGAGGTAGAAAGAGGGGAGTCTGAAGGCAGAGCAGGGAGAGAGAAGCTAGTTCTGGAAAGGCAGATCCAGGAGTTCCTGAGATTCTGGCAGAAGGAAATGTTCTTCAGCAGAAGAACCCTGTCTAGAAAGCCCATGTCTTTTTTTTTTTTTGAGAGTCTCGCGCTGTCGCCCAGGCTGGAGTGCAGTGGTGTGATCTCGGCTCACTGCAAGCTCCACCTCCTGGGTTCATGCCATTCTCCTGCCTCAGCCTCCCGAGTAGCTGGGACTACAGGCGCCCGCCACCACGCCCGGCTAATTTTTTGTATTTTTAGTAGAGATAGGGTTTCACTGTGTTAGCCAGGATGGTCTCCATCTCCTGACCTCGAGGTCAGCAAGCCCGCCTTGGCCTCCCAAAGTGCTGGGATTACAGGCGTGAGCCACTGCGCCTGGCCTAGAAAGCCCATGTCTTTAAGGAGGCCTTTTTTTTTTGTTTTGAGATAGGACCTTACGCTGGCACCCAGGCTGGAGTGTAGTGGTGTGCTCATGGCATTCACTGCAGCCTCAAACTCCTGGGCTCAAGTGATCCTCCCACCTCAACCTCCTGAGTAGGTGGGACTAAGACACCAGTCACCAGGCCTAGCTAATGTTTAAATTTTTTTATAGAGACAAGGTCTCATTATGTTGCCCAGGCTGTAAGGCCTTTTGAGGCTTGCATGACAAAGGTGGGGTAGGGAGTGACTGTCAACTTTTTCACTTCACCAGCCAAGGGGGCTGGTGGTAATCTTGACTGCCAAAGGCCAAGGATAGTAACAGTGAGTATGTACTGAGAGCTCACCATGTGCCAGGCACATTCAGAGCAAGCTACATACATTAACACATTGAATTCTCCTAATACCTTCAAGTGGCTACCTAGTAGCATTATGTCTTTTGCAGATAAGCAAACGGAGGCACAGAGAATTAAGTAACTTGCCTGAGATCACAAAGTTAGTAAGTAGGGGATTTGAGCCCAAGCAGTCTAAGACTAGAGTCTCTTTTTTTTTTTTTTAAATCTCGACTTTATTAATCTTCCATGTCCCTGCTGAGTCTCAGACTCCCTTTCTTTCCGTCAGCTCTGGCAGCCTCATCAGGAGGACTGAATTCCTGCTTCAGCTCCCTTGCCCAGCACCTGAGATGGCCAGTGAGGCTGAAGCGCCGCCTGGACCCCAGCACTTGGCCAGCACTGTGCTACGCCGCTGGTCACAGCTGGGCCATCTGCCACTCTGTGAGCTCATCATCAGTCCCAAGTGGAACTAGACCCAGAGACCTAGATTGCTGACTCCTGCCTGGTTTAGCACAGCTCCAGACTGCAGAATTCCACAGCTATATTGCAAAGGCTGAGCCTCCTCTGCATATTGATGGTGCCTCAACTCAACCCAGGTTCTCCACACCTCTCGGTAATCTCAGGCAATCTCAGGTCATCTTGGGACCAGGCTCACAGCCTTGGCCTCCTCTCCTGCCCTGCCAACCTGAGGTGTGATACTGACCGTGAGCCACATTGTTGATGCAGTCGATGTATTCTGCCCCTTGTTCATCGTACATGTACTGCCCTTGGGCCCGGACAATCTTAACAGGATCCTCGGGAAAAAAGAGTCTGCAGGAAGAGCTGTGGGGACAGGCAAAGAGTGGACAGCCGTGTCTGAAGACCGAAAGGGTGAAGTCCACTCATCACAGGCCCCCGCCCACCCCTTCCCAGTTTCTGGGGAAAAAAACGAAAGCTTGAAGGGCAAGGTGCTGCTTCCCTGCCTTGTCTCCTCACTCCACAGGTGGCTGTAAAGGAGGAAGCAGATGGGGTACCAAGTTGCGGAAACTTAGAATTGTTTCTTAAAGCATTTTAAGTCTCTGTGTCCTCCTGGCTCATTTCTGCATGTGGTCACGTCAGTCTCCTGGATTCTGAGAAAAGGTGGCTGCCCCGGCCCGCGGGGCTCCGGGCTGCGTGTCCTCCTTGGGATGGGGCAAGGCACCAACATTAGGTGGCTGGCTCTCAGCCCTAAACGCTCCTTGCCAGCCACGTGGTCCTGCTGCCCCTCGCTGGGTGCCAGCCCTAAGCTCCAGTGGGAGGCTACCTCACCCACCTTCCCACCGAGGGCCCCTCACAGGTCAAGTATGCTGCCTGTGAACCGACTCCCCCGACTCTCCCTTCGTCTGCGCTTCCAGCCCCCTCCCAGGTCACTCTGGAGACAGGCCCGCGTGCGGCTGACGGGCCACCCTGGGTGAGGTCCTCCTAGGTGCCAGGGTGAAGGTCTTTTCCGGGGTAAAGGCTGCCAAGCGAGGCTGCCACAGACTGGACAGCGGTGACGGCGGGGCCGTCTCCCGAACGGGGCGGCCTGGAGACGGCGCTGTCGGGGAGGAGCCCCCGGGGACCACCCACCGGGACGGCCCAGCGCCGCCGCCTTCCCGGCCCTGCGAAACCCCCCTGTGGCCGGGTCCGGGGTCGCACGGGCTGGAGAGCGGCGGCCTTCTAGTCGGAGACGCGTGCGTCGTGCGTGCGTGCGTCGTGCGTGCGCGTGCCACCCCGCGCAACCCCGCGACACCCGCCGCACGCCCGCGTACCTGATGAGCCGCTGCCTCAGGGCCAGGGTGTCGGCCTTCGAGCGCCGGTCTGCGGCCATGGCGGGTGGCTGTCAGTGGTTGTCGAGACGCCACTCGGAGACGTCGCCGCGTGGGCTGGTCCTCCAAGGCCCCGCCCCGGGCCCCGCCCCTGCCTGTGTCGGGATTTGGGGCTCGGGTTCGCGCTCGGGCCCCGCCCCCAAGCGCCCGTGCAGCGGTGGTTGATTCTTCGCTTGCCCACTGAGCCTGGCAGTCTTCTGGCCCGTGGTCGTGCCTTGGCAGAGTCCCGCGCAGGAACTCGAGCGCTGCCCCGTCTCTGGTTCCGGGACGGGCCGCAGGCCTCGTCCTGCAGCCTCCCGCGGCTTCCCTTCCGGGAAAGGGTCCCGGACGACCCCGCCCCTGCTCCTGGGGCCTAGGCGGGGCTCGGAGCTACTGCACGCCTCCTTGGGCCGGACTCAGTCTTTGAGTCAGCTTGTGCATAAAATGGGATCAGCTGTGAGGCCTGAGTGCGAGTATGTGACTGGTAGGGGGCCTGGTACACAGTAGGGGCCTCAGGGTGGGAGAAGCAGGTCCTAGGTTCTCCCAGCCCCGTGAGGGGGCAGCAGGAAGGGCAGAAGGAGAGCCCAGGGTCCCTTCTGGGGCTGACCGAGGAGATCACCGTGGGCTTGACCTTCAGGGCACCATGGTTCCTTCTAGAATCCAGGCAGGGTGAACTGGACGAGCTATATCAACGCTAAGAGAATCATGCGGTGTTTGGGCAAGAAGAGAGGTTGGGAAGCCTCCTTGTGGTACATGTGCATGACTCTGAAGCCCAGAAAGGGAAAGGGTTTTGTTGTCAGACACGCAGCAAGGCTGCAGAGGCTGGACTCCTACTGAGGACGTCTTGACTCCCAGCCCAGGGAGTGAAGAAAAAGCGTCCCAAGGGGCTGGGATGTGAGAGAAGCCCCCTCCAGGGGTGGGGCACTGGAGCTTTCTACCTTGAAGAACCCTGGAACACGGGCCTGGGACTGCAGCCGGTGTGGGCTGGGGCAGGGGAGGCTTCTGATTGTCCCTCCTTTTCTGTCCACATCTTCATGATTCCCAGGCCTCTGCTTCACTCCCTCATTGCTCATTTCTTCTCTTCCCAATACGGTTGTAAGATGCTTAAGGAATTTATTTATTTTTTAAATTTTACTGAACTCCTGACCTCAGATGATCCGCCTGCCTTGGCCTCCCAAAGTGCTGGGATTACAGGCGTGAGCCACCGCGCCCGGCCACTTAAGGCATTTATTAAAGAACATCTGGAGTTCCTTTTTTCTTTATTGTGTAAAACATACATAACAAAATTTACCGTTTTAACCATACAATTCAGTGGCAAAAGTACATTCACATCGTTGTGCAACCATCACCACCATCCATGCAACAGGACTTTTTCATCTTCCCTTCGCCCAGGCTGGAGTGCAGTGGCCGGATCTCAGCTCACTGCAAGCTCCGCCTCCCGGGTTCACGCCATTCTCCTGCCTCAGCCTCCCGAGTAGCTGGGACTACAGGCGCCCGCCACGATGCCCGGCTAGTTTTTTGTATTTTTTAGTAGAGACGGGGTTTCACCGTGTTAGCCAGGATGGGCTCGATCTCCTGACCTCGTGATCCACCTGTCTCGGCCTCCCAAAGTGCTGGGATTACAGGCTTGAGCCACCGCGCCCGGCCGGAGTTTCTTATTTTTAACTGTAAAGTTGAATTGAATATTTTACATGATTTTTGGAAAACATTCTTCCCAAATTAACTGAGAGGTTAACTGCTTGTGGTCTGTATTTTTTTTTTTTTTTTAAAACAGGGTCTCACTCTGTTGTTCAGGCTGGAGTGCAGTATTGCAATCTCTACCTCCCTGGGCTCATGTGATCCTCCCATCTCAGGCTCCCAAGTACCTGCTACTACAGGTGCACGCCACCATGCCCAGCCTGTACTTCGTTTCTGAGGATCAAGGCCTCACAGACCCTGTGTGAGTGGGACCGTGGCCACTGTTTTCTTAGTGGATTGGCTCCTCCTCATTAGTAGAGAGACCTGTGATGCCTCCATGCCCTGCAGTTCCAGCTTTTAAAGTAGTGTGTGTGAGTCCTATTGGGGTCCACCTTTCAGCCCTGTCTTGCAGCTCAAACTCCAGCCACAACTGTGGCCCCGTGCAGCTCAGAGAAATCAGGTTGGCTCAGGGGCTTTTCCTACTTTAAGGCAGAGGGTGAGAAGGCTGTAGCTGGGCCCAGCTAACATCTCACCTGCTCCTGGGTCAAGAGGTGATACAGTTGGAGGTCAGACCAGGCTGAGCCATTTCCTGGGCCAGGAGTATCTTATAGCATGGCACAGGACAGCACCAGGAGGCCTCACCTTCTTCCTGCTCAGAAAAGCCCACTCCTTGACTCTGGCCCTGTGGCAAGCAATCATCTGTCCTTTATCTCATGCCTGGCCCTCTAGGCAATGTTGGAGACCAAGAGGGTAGGGGATGGAAGTGGCTGAGCCAGGATTTGAACCCAGGGCATGGCGTTTCTCAGCAGGGTTGGCACCAGCATTCTTGTTGAGATGATTTGTCATTGGGTAGGCTGGTCCTTTCATTTTAGGTGTTTGCTATCCCTGGCCCTGCCCCCTGAATGCCAGGGTGTCCTGCAATCATTGTGATGACCAAAAGCATCCCATGTATTTCTAGTGGTCTCCTAGGGACCAGGAGGAGAGAGACCTGGGTAAGTCCACTTCAGATTCAGCTATAAAAAGGGATAGTTATCCTTGTGGTTAGTTTAGCTGTCATGGGACACAGCAGGACTCAGTAAATGTACTTCTCTCTCTTCCAGAAAGGGGTACTTTGAGGCTCTACTGCCTTTCTTGGCAGGAGGCCTGAGGCCCCCCAGCCCTTGAGGCTCAGCTGTGAAGCAGGGTGCTCCTCAGTGTCTCAGCTGGAACCTCGAACAAATCATTGATTCCTCTACCACCTCTGTGCTCACCCTGGGAGCTTTGAGGACTCAGCAGACTCTAAATGTTTAAGCTTGCAGCTGACAAGTTTACAGGCATTAGGATACAAGGTATGAGACCGCAAGGGGGCAGCAGTGAGCCAAAAATGCCCCATCCTGCCCAAAGGAGCAGGAAACACCCCCTCAGAAGACTGGGGAAGTAGGGGAACACATGGCTTCTACCCCCACAAGGATCTACCTGCGAACCACCCAGCCTCATGGAGCTGCCTATCAGATTCTATGCTCTGCCAGACAAGCTTCGGGAGGACGAATTAGAGGACAAACCCAAGAGCCTAGGTGCAGTCCCAAGCCTGCCACTATGTCCTGGCTGTGCATCCTTGGCCAGGTGATTACCCTCTCTGAGCCTCAGTTTTTCCCTATGTAAAATGGAAATAGCGACACCTATCACACAAGCCCTGGGCTTCGCAGGGCTGGCGAGGGGATCAAGTGAGGTTCCTGGATGGAGGGAGGAGGGAACTGTGAAGTGTAGCATGCAGATGGTGAGGTTACGCTGGAACTCCAGAGGAGGCGTGGACACCCAGTGACCTCCATCCATCATCACAGCCCCACTGTGTTTCTCTTCCTTCTCCTACTACTGGTTTCCCTGTTGACTCAGACAACTGGCTGAGTGATGTGGCCTGCCACTTATTGCCAGTTCCTTAGGGAGACAGAGGAGGGGACTGGATATATCCCTCCCTCCTTAGCCAGTGTGTGGCCGAGCCTCTTCTGCTTAGCAAGGCCATGTCACAGAAGTCTGAGGGGGACCGCCCATACTGTGGCCTGCCCTAGGCCTCAGTCCTTGGAGACTCAGACACCGTCAGTGCAATGCACCAGCACTGTCAGAGACACCATCACTGCAGGCCCTTCTTTTTTTTTTTTTTTTGAGACGGAGTTTTGCTCTTGTTGCCCAGGCTGGAGGGCAATGGTGCGATCTCAGCTCACTACACCTCTGCCTCCCGGTTTCAAGCGATTCTTCTGCCTCAGCCTCCTGAGTAGCTGGGATTACAGGCATGTGCCACCACGCCCGCCTAATTTCGTGTTTTTAGTAGAGACGGGGTTTTTCCATGTTGGTCGGGCTGGTCTCGAACTCCCGACCTCAGGTGATCCGCCCGCCTCAGCCTCCTGAAGTGCTGGGATTACAGGCGTGAGCCACCACACCTAGCCCATGGCCCTTCTGGTCTAGGCCACCCTGGGTTTGCTTGGTTTTGTCATCTGTAAGAGGGTCTCTCTCTTAGGGTTGTTATATGGACCAGCTGTGGTGAGAAGTGGGAACACTTTGCAGGACTGTGGCCCTTGCTCAGCAGCCTTGGAGTCAGGAGAGATGAAAATCAGAACCAAGTGTGCTTCTGGGTGAGGGACACACCCTACATTCTTCGCATACTCTGCACTGGATCCTCACAGAACCACAATCTGAGTGCTAAGCAGTGCCCTGTCATTTCACAGCTGAGGTGGCACTTTGCATTTTTTCAGAGGGGGCTGCAACAAGATCTACAATTCCACATTTTCTCCTTGAAATATGATGTTGACACTTTCCCGTGGAGGGGTGGGGTCTAATTCTCCTCCCTCCAGTCTTTCAGAAAGTGACACCACGTGACTTCTGAGACTTGGCCCTAAAAGGTGACACAGCTTCCAACTGGCTGACCTGGGACAGTCACTTTTGGAATCCAGCCACCATGTGGGAGGCAGCCTGGGTCACATGGAGAGGCCACAAATAAGTATTTGCCATCTGAGGTCCCTGCTATAGCCAGCAGCAACCACCATGTGAGAGTTTGAGTGAGAAGCACCCACACTGAGCTCATTAACCACAGACTGTACATGAGAAATTGAATTTTTTTTTTTTTTTTTTTAAGGAGAGGAATTTCTCTACGTTGCTCAGGCTGATCTTTAACTTCTGGGCTCAGGCAGTTCTCTCGCTTCAGCCTGCCCAGCAGCTAGGACCACAGGCATACATTAACCCAGCCTACCAGCGTTAATTCTTTACTTTTGGTAGAGATGGAGTTTCACTATGCTGCCAGCCCGGTCTCGAACTCCTGGGCTCAAGTGATTCTCCCATCTTGCCCTCCCAAAGTATTGGGATTAAAAGCATGAGCTGCTGTATCTGGCCAAAATGACCATTGTTTTAAGGCAATAAGCTTTGAAGAGATTTGTTATGCAGCAGTCTGGTAACCGCAATAGAGGAGCACACAGGGGCTCAGTTTGACAGGTCGTGACTTGCTAGAAGACTCAGCTGATGTGTGGCAGGACCAGGCGATGAATCTGTCTTCCGAACTCCAAATCCCATCTTTGCCCTGACCCTGAACTTCCTCCTTTGGTTTCTGGGATGGCTCTTACTCAGGGAGAGTCCCCTTTTCCCTCCCCACCCATCAGTGGCCAGGATGAAACCACAGCCAGAGGTGCCCCAGGGACAGTCCGCAAGGACAGGCACACCCAGACACACACTTGTGGTTTATTACACACAGTGATCTCCATCTACACAGAAATGGAAGGCAAGCAGCCAGGATGGAGCTGGTTGCTGGGAACACTTGCTGGAGGTGGAAACGCCTCTCGTCAGAGCGTGGGTGGGTCTGGTGGCAGGCCCTTTGCTCAGGACAGCTGCGAACCAGGCTGAGGTTTGCTTTGCCTGCACAGCCCACCTAGAGAGCCATTTTTGGCCAGAGTTCTGGGTGACACTGGGGCCAGTGAGACCCAGACTCTGAGTGGGAGGCCTGCCTCCCTGGGCCAGGCCATGTCCCATCTCGTCTCTCTCTGGGTGATAGGGAAACAGACATAGGAAGGAGCAGTCAGTCCAGCCTGGGCCCCTCCATCCCCGACACTCTGCCCCTGGAGCTGGGCCCACATCACAGCGATCACAGCTCAGCCACTACTCTGGGCCAGAGGACATGTGTTCTCAGGGCAGGCTGGCCTCCTGAGGCCGACTGAATGCAGTAGGAGCTAGACCCTCTTGGGGGATTTTCACTCACTGCTCCCCGGGCCCAGCTGCAAGTGCTGGGCGAGTCTTGTCCAGGGGCCAAGTCTTGTCCAACTGTAGAGGCAGCTGGTTGTGGTTGAGTTGGGAGGCTGGTGAGGCCGGGAGCAGCAGCCGCTGTTCCACCCCTGGGTCTTCTTGGATAGGGGGTGTCCCAGGGACTCCAGAGTGTTTGGGGGCAGGTTCTTACACAGCTCAGAGTCTCTCTGCTGATCAGGTGACTGAAGGCCCAATGTAGCATCGTTCTAGCCTTGCCCGAGCCAGGTGCTTCTACCGTCATCTCCTTCCTGGGAAAGCCCAGGCCCGAGGGTGCCCCTCAGGTATACATCTCCCGGGTCTGGCCTGTCCCCTTTCCAGCAGCTTCACACGCCAGTGGCTCTGGGGCTGGGTGGGCACACTCTCGAATGTTAAAAGGCCACAGGTAGCGCATTCCGTGAAAAAAGATCAATATATTACTGTTTTGTTTTTACAAAAATTAAAAATGTCCACACAGATCTGTACAGGTGTGAGCTGGGCCTGTGGGTCACTGGAAGAGGAGGAAGAGACTGAAGGTGATGAGGAGCCCGAGAGGTCCCGCCCCCATCCAGGCCACCTTGCTCTGGCATCCCCCATCCTGCTCATTTCCTCGGGAACAGGTGCAGACCCCTCCTCTCTTCCCTCCCCACCACTCCCTCTCCGTGGGCCTATTTGGACAATGTCCCAGGAGGCACTGATGGCTTTGCTCTGCCTGGGCCAGGTGTCAGTTGAGTCCATGTGACCCACAGGGTGGGTTGTACACCATCACCTAGGACCACAGTCCCACGCCTCAGCTGCAAGACGGGAGAGTCAAAACCAGGGTCACGATGGGGAACTTGGCTCTTCAGTCACTGTGCGGGAAGCCACAGGCACCCAGAGGTTTGAGTGACAACACCCAGGCTCCAGGGCCCTCCCCATTCCGCCACCCTCCCCTGCCTCCCGAGCCTGCCCTGGAGACTCTTCCCTGCAAGGTACCTTATGCCAGCAGCCAGGCACAGGCAGCCCGTCGGGGCCCTGGAAAGGAAGAAGGTTTCAGTGATGGGGATGGGGCCTGGGGAGCTCCTCTACACCCCACGTACCCTCCCCTGGTCTGTAGGGAGGTAAGGTCAGGGAGCTGCCAGGTGAGGCTGCTGGGCCCCACTGAGGCAGGGCCACAATGCCTCCTCTGTCCACCCAGGTAGTGGGGTCCTGAGGACATGACGGCCTCTGACTGAGCTTGTCCTGTGTTCCCTCTGTGCTCTGTGGGGACTGCTGTGCAGTGGGCAGGAACAGGAGGGCACTAGGAAGGGATGGGCATTGTGCCAGGCATGCACAGGCTGGCCTGGGTCCTGCCAAGAGCTGTGTGGCTTCCTGCCTGATGTGACAGTGACTCTGGCTCCTCACCCTGGGGCCTGCGAGCTTTCAGGCCTTGGGCAGGAGTGGCTCCTGGAAGGTTTTAAGGATGGCCCAGGAGTTGGCATCCTGCTTCAGCCTGTGCTGGCCCTGCACAGGGCAGGCTCAGGCTGTTGGGGGTTGGGGCTGGGCGGGGGGTGGGGCTGTCTAGTGGCACCTGTGGTGCCCACTTAGCAGCCAGACATAAGCAGGGTCTGGGTTTCCTCAGGCAGCCTGAAGGGTGGGGAAACTGGAGAGGAATAAAGGCTAACTCATCAGGGACACCAAGGCACAAAACATGTCATTCTGTTCCAAAGCACAGGCATGAGCCTCAGACCCTGGGCATCCCCTGGAATATTCTCATGTGTACACCAGGGGACCAGGCTGGGGACCAAAGGGAAGGTGAGGAGGAGGGCAGAATGGAAAGGAAGGCAAAAGCGAGTAAGGCCGGGGCCCTGGCTGCCCCAAAGACCCACACAGCACACGGCACACGGCACACAGCAGGCCAGACCGCCTACCGCAGGGCATGGCCCATTGCCCCTCGCAGGGCCCCGCCAGCCTGGTGCCCCTCTCCGGCCTCCGCAGGTGGGATTCTCCTGTTTCAAAGGAGACAGGGGCTTACTGACTTGGAGGGGAGTCCTGGGCCAGGGGCTGGAGCTGCAGGGCTGGGCCACCCTGCCCCTGCTGTCCCTGCACTTTCCTCTTCAAGTCCTTTTCTGACTTCTCAAAACTGTCCAAGGGGAGGGGTACCCCCCACTGCAGGGATGAGGACACTGAGGAACAGAGGCCAGAGGTCTGGGAGGGGGTCTCTAACTCTGGCACCACTGGAGGTTGAGGCTGGCCTGCACACATCCCGGCGGAAGGCCCCCTCCCCATTCCCGTGGCTGGAGTGGCCAGGTAGGAGTATCTGTCCACTTTTAGTATGAAAACCCAGCTGGTTTGTTTTTCCTGTCTTTTCTGAGCGCCACTGGAAGAGTGTGACATGTAAACCCTCCCTACTTTCTAGAAAAAGGGAACTAGGCAGGGCACAGTGGCTCACACCTATCGTCCCAGCACTCTGGGAGGCCAAGGTGGGGCAATCGCTTGAGCCCAGGAATTCAAGACCAGCCTGGACAACACTGCAAGACCCCAGTTCTACAAAAATTAAAAATTAGCTGGGCATGGTGCTGCATGCCTGTAGTTTTGGCTACTCGGGAAGCTGAGGCAGGAGGATCACTTGAGCGTGGGAGATTGAGGCTGCAGTGAATCGCACCACTGCACTCCAGCCTGGGCGACAGATTGAGACTCTGTCTCCGGAAAGAAATAAAGGGAACTGACTTTTGAATTGTGGTTGTTTCAGGCACTGGACACTGGGGCTGGTGGGCTACCACGGGCCACTGAGAGAGTGGGGAAGGAGGTAAGGGAAGGGTGTGGGGGCAGGCAGAGGGGATGCGGGGAAGAGGGAGGTGCTGCCCCAGCCCAGAGAGACTCTTCTGGGAAGGATGAAGGAAGGGGAGGGACAGCCAGCAAGAGAGGTCAGAGGGGTCCCACCGTCTATGCTTGGGGAAGCTGAGTTTCAGCCCAACTTGGCCTCAAGACCAGTGCGAGTCAGACCCCGACTCTGACCCCAGGCAGCCAGAGCGGGGGGCTGGGAACTCACTGCCTCCGTCCCCAGCAGCAGTGTGCCTGTGCTGACTTTGGTTCCCTCCTCAGGGCCCAGCCCCTCCCAGGGCACCGCTGATGGTGCTGACGACTCCAGGTAAAGCCCCTCCACTCCTTGTCTAGACCCTGTCCATCTCCAGCCCAAGATGGCCCACAATGGGCTCCTACTCAAGCCAGGCCTGTCCTGGGGCTGAACAATGAGGGGCTGGGCTTCCATCTCTAGAGGGGCTGGGTTCCCTGAGCCATGCCCATGGTTGGGGGTGGTTAGGACCAGAGCAAGGGGAAACCTGGTGATGGCAGTAGCAGCAGCAGTGGCCCTGACAGTGAGCAAGGTTGGTGCGTGACCAATGGGGCCTCTGGGACTTGCAGCTGAGCTCTGAGGACAGGGAAGGTGTTGGTCTGACCATGGTTGGAGGCCAAAAAGACCTGGGGGCAGGGCCCTCCTCCGACACCTACCACAGGACACGGCTGGTCCAGGCCCGGTGGTCCCGGCTCGCCCTTCTGGCCCTTCACTCCTTTCCGGCCGGGGACCCCTCGCTCTCCCTGTGCAGGAGGGGAGATGGTGGTATTGGCCATCTGCTGCCAGGCTCAGGAACCTCCAATACCTCTCCGAGAGACGCGCCTGGGGTCAGCCTCCCCCTGCCTCCCGCCCACCTGCCCAGCCCGAGTTCTCTGCCTGCTTCACCTGAGCCTCCACTCCCACCTGCCTCCTTCCCCCTTTCCTCCTGCCCCAGTTCCCATCCAGCTGCCCTCACCTTCTCTCCACGCTCGCTCCGATCACCTTTCTCTCCTCGGGGTCCAGGAAAACCCTGACAAAAGGATTAGAGGCTAAACCCGAAAATAAACTGGAGGTTTGCACCTCTGTTACCGGCTCATCTCCGTTCCTCTCCCATCCACACGCCCACTACCCCCCTGCATATTCGTGACACACGCCGGCCCAGCCCCAGCTGTAGTGATACACTGCTGGGTACAAGGCTGATGTAGGAAGAGCATGCATTTAGGATGCCAGCTGGGCTTGCTCCAAAGTAGTCCCTGGACACCAACACTCAGGCAGAGCTGCTGGCAAGGGGCTTTCTCTCACATCACAGAGGCAGCTGGCGCTGGTCTAGGCTTGGCTGGGGACAGAGACCCTGGAAACCATGGAAGTCACGTCGCTGTCTGATGGGATGAGAAATGGTGACCTCTGTTCTGTGCCCTTGGTTCAACAGCCATCTGTCCATTCATCTATCTGTCCATCCATCTATCTGTCCATCCACCCAACCAAGGTGGTTAAACATCCACTAGGAATTGGGCTGTTGGTTGGACACTAGGGGCAGAGAATTGGATTCATCATGGCTGGGCGTGGTGGCTCACACCTGTAATCCCAGCACTTTGGGAGGTCGAGGTGGGCAGATCACCTGAGGTCAGGAGTTTGAGACCCATCCTGGCCAACATGGCAAACCCCCATCTCTACTAAAAAATACAAAAATTAGCTGAGTGTGGTGGTGTGTGCCTGTAATCCCAGCTACTTGGGAGACTGAGGCAGGAGAATTGCCCGAACCTGAGAGGGGGAGGTTGCAGTGAGCCAAGATCATGCTACTGTACTCTGGCCTGGGCGACAGAGCAGGACTCCGTCTCAAAAAACAAAGAGGCCAGGCATGGTGGCTCCTGCCTGTAATCCCAGCACTTTGGGAAGCCGAGGCGGGCAGATTGCCTGAGCTCAGGAGTTCGAGACCGGCCTGGGCAACACAGTGAAATCCCATCTCTACTAAAATACAAAGAATTAGCGGCCTGGCAGCGTGTACCTGTAGTCCCCGCTACTTGGGAGGTTGAGGCAGGAGAATCGCTTGAACCTGGGAGGTAGAAGTTGCAGTGAGCCAAGATCATACCACTGCACTCCAGCCTGGGTGACAGAGTGAGACTCCATCTCCAAAAAAAAAAGAAAAAAAGAAAAAAAGAAAAAAAGAAAAAGAAAACAATTTTAAAAAGAGAATTGGATTCGACATGCTCCCTTGTTCATGTGTAACGGGGCAAGCAAGAGAGTGCTGATGACAGTCAACGCTCAGTGACAGAAGTTGAAACAGGGGTGGTGGGACTCTGGGGGGAAGGGCTGTTCTATCACAGGTAGGGGGTCAAAGGGAGTTTCTGAGCACAGTCCTTATTACAGCTGGGCCTGCTGGGGTTGAGGAGGGGCCTGGCATTTGCCAGGTAGAGCAGGGTGGGCATGGCTTTGAGATGCCACCCTGAGCACCAGGCCTCCTAGAAGGCAGCTATAGTCACATTCATGGTGGTATGGAGTCTCTTTAGCTCTATCCCCAACTGGGCCCAGAGCCTGCAGTTGGTTCAGCATTGTCCTCTCCCCTCCCTTCCCATCAATGGATCCCAGCCCTCCCAGTCAGAAACACAAGCTACAGCTCTTCCTTTCCCTCCTCCAGTTGCTCTCCCAGGTAATGTTCTCTTTTTTTTTTTTTTTTTTTGAGATGGAGTCTCGCTCTGTCGCCCAGGCTGGAGTGCAGTGGCGCAAACTTGGCTCGCTGTAACGTCTGCCTCCTGTGTTCATGCCATTCTCCTGTCTCAGCCTCCCCAGTAGCTGGAATTACAGGCACCCGCCACCACACCCGGTGAATTTTTTGTATTTTTAGTAGAGACGAGGTTTCACCATGTTATCCAGGATAGTCTAGATCTCCTGACCTCATGATCCGCCCGCCTCGGCCTCCCAAAGTGCTGGGATTACAGGCATGAGCCACCGTGCCCGGCCGGTAATGTTCTCTTTTTAAAGTCTAGGGTGGACACCAGAGTCCTTGCAGCCCTGCATCTGGTCCCATGTCCCTCAAAATAGCTACCTGATTTTCCTGAGAAAAACCTCCCTTCTCACAACCCATTGATTCCACCCCAGTCCATGGTCTGACTGGTCAGGGCACTGCATTCCTACGGTCTAGTGACAGTTCAGTGTTGACCTAACTGGGACCAGGGAGAGCCCGTGAGACTTCCTGCAGGACACCGGAGTGAGTCAAATTTTCTTTCTTCTTAGTTTGGGCCTGGGAGGATGATGGTCTCGAGCTGCTGGCTTTACCTCACCACCACGCGGAACTTGATTTCCACAGGGAAAGCGGACAAGAGAGGGTGAAAGGCTGAGCTGTGTTGACACAGTTGAGCCCTGGATCCATGTGTTGAACCTCCATACTTTTCAATTATGGGTCATTTTAAGCCAGTTTAAACTATGTTTTCTATGTATGCTACCAGAGAGACTTGATATAATCAGCCTGGGCTAATACTTCCCTTCCTCCTCTTCTCAAATTACTGCTCTAGCTAAAGCCTTATTATCTGTCACCAGGATATTGCAACAGGTTCCTCACTGTTCTCTTCACTTTCTTGCTACAATGCATCATCCATCCATCTATCCATCCATCCACTCATCATCTATCATCCCCTCCATCCATCCATCATTCATCCATTATCCATCCATCCATCCATCCACAAAGGACCTACTCTGGGCTGTGCACTGCACTTGGCAATGGGGACACAGGGGGAACCAGTCAGTTGCAGTCCCAGCCCTGGGGAAGGGGGTCACGCTTCAGTAGCCAGATCAGGTTACTGCATGAGGGCAGAAGATACACACAAGAGGCACCCAATTACTCAAAGTGATGATGAGACACTTACATCTAGTCCTGGTTCCCCGGGTCTGCCCTGAGGAGAGACATAGAGTGGGTGAGAGGGGTTGGGGAGGGGGGCTGGGAACGCAGCTGCCGGGAAGTCCAGTCCCATGGGTTGGCCACAGACATGGAGGCGAGGAGACCCACCAACCACGCAGGCACGGATGGAGGCCACGACAGACCTGGCATCCACAGAGCCTGAACTCTGGCCCTGTGAAGTGCAGGGACCCAGTGAGGTACAGGGTTGGGGTCCCCAGGCTGAGCGCCATCGTGACCATGTGGCCATAGTTGGAGAGGGAGTTCCGAATGAAGCGGTTACCTTCTCTCCTTTGGTTCCTGGCAGCCCAATAAGGCCCGGTGGGCCAACTGGCCCCTGGATAGAAAAGGAGTGAGTCAAGAGGCATGCTAGTTACAGGAATTAACACCTGTGGGCCAAACAAGGCTTGTGAGACTCACAGGCAGGCCGCTGGGGCCTCTCTCACCAGACGCGCCTTTCTCTCCCTTTGCTCCATCCAAGCCCTGGAGGCAAAGGAGGGAAATCAGTCAAGGGGAAGGGGTTAGACAGAGAGGAGGACAGGCAAGCTTGGAGACTGCAAGGGAGCTGGGATGTGGACAGAGGAACAGATCCAGGCTCCACCAGACCTGACCCCAGCTTACTCCCTGGTGAGGGTGATTAGGAGGAGGTCTGGCCACGCACATTGCACCTTTTCCCGAACAGGCTCCCTCAACCCCATGGAAGGTGATTATGGTCACACCCATTTCAAAGATGAGGAAAGCAGGTGCAGACAGGGGCGGGGACGGGCCCAGCCACACAGTGGGAGGCAGCAGAGCTGGGTCCCCATCAGGCTTCTGCGGCAAGCCTTGGACCCTGTCCCTGATAGCAGCTGCCTCTTTGAAACATGAACTGTGGCGGCCTTAAGAGAAAACAGAACCAGAAGCAGTGCATCTGGTGGGGTGGGGCTGCGGGCTCAGGCCTGGGGTTCCATGACTCTTAATCCCACATCTGGCCTCTGAGCTGGGGAAGCAGAGATGTGCTCGTGCCAGGAGAGTGGTGTGACAAAGAGTGAGGCCAGATGGCCTCCCCGTCTGTTTCTGCCTCCCTGGAGCAGGGCATGCAGGCAGGCCACACTCGAGGATTTAATGTAAGAGCAGGCAACACTCCATTATGTAATACACACCAAGCCCAAGACTTTGTGCTCAGGCTATGACAGCTGAGAGACAGATGTGTGTGGGGCAGGCTGGGATGGGGAGAGGTGGGGACAGTGCAAGAAACTGAGAGGCACAGAGAAAGGAGAAGGGGACAAGCAGTAGAAACCGTGGGTGGTAGACCCGAGGAGGAGAGAGGTACAGACTGGGGTTCTGGGCAGAGGGAGAAAGTGGAGAAGAGAGCCCCAAGTGTGGAGAGGGGGCACTGGCCCCGATGACATCAGGGAGGTTATGCCCTGGGGAGTTGGGACGTTCAGGTGCTGGGAAGACTCAGGGATGGGCCAGGGCGGAGCATCAGGCCCTTTGCTTTGCCCATTGGCAAGGCTGTTAGAAACTGCCCAGGCAGTGAGTCTGAGGTCAGTAGAGGGGGCTATGCCCACTCACCTTGGGACCCTGGATTCCCTGGAGGCCCTGCAGGAGGAGGAAGCAGATAAGAAGGCTGGCTCCGGACCCTCTTGCAGGGGCCACTCACTGGCCCCTGGGGCCCTGTCCTGGGCTCTGCCCTCTGCCCATGTGCCCCTCCCTGAATGACGAAGCCCGCTGTCTCCTGGTCATGGCTCTGGGACCTAGCCCCCATCCTGCCTCTTGGTTTCCTGGCTGCTTCAAACCAAACCAAAGCAAACTGTCCTTACCATTGGGCCTGGGGGGCCAGGGGGCCCTGGCTCCACTATGAGCTGAGCCTAGGGAGGGTGAGAGACAGGTTAGTCACCCCCCGCCTGTCGCCCTCACCCACCCGCACCCCAGCTCATCACATACTGCTGGATCCACAGTCTCCTTCCTGTGCCCAGAGGGCAGAGTCTGGTGAGTGGGGGGCAGCTGGCCTGTGGGTTCTCAGAGGGGCCTCGCTCCCCTTGCTCTCCCTCCCCTACTGCCCTGGGTTTGCTCAGGCCAGGTGGCCTTTTTGTCCCAAGGCACAGGGTCCCCACCCAGCCTGGACTGGGTGTTGGGGGAAGCCCTGACCCCCCACACCCCCTTACCAGGCTCTCCTGTAGGCTGTCAGACGCCGACTCCCCCTTCTCCCCCTTGAGGCCATCAGCGCCCTGCAGGATGGCATGGCCTGTGAGTCCTTTGTGTCCAGCACCTACATCACCACCCACGGTGCTTAGTGACCTCCCTTCCTTCCCCCATGTGGCTTCAGGGAGCAGTCCTCAGTTAGCTGTTGCAACTGAGAAGTTTTCCCTGGATCCATGGGCCATGCCCTGGGTGGTGAGCAGCATGGGCTTCAGAGAGCACAGGAGCAGCTACACAGATTGTTTTCTTGGAGTGCAGGGAACAACCAGGGGCTCTGAAGCAAAGACCCCGGGGTCAAACTCCAGTGCCCCCTCTAGCCCAGTGATCATCAGGGATGGACAGTGGATGTCCCATTGGTGGTGTAACACCTGGTGGCTCTTCCAATCGGGCCACAAAAGCAACAACAAAAATGATGAGGACGACAACAGTGGGTATTTGCTGTGTGCCAGCCACCGTCAGCCCAGCCACGCATGCCCTTGAGGGAGGGGGATGATCACCCCACTTTGGAAGTGAGGACACCAAGGCCCCAGGAGGTTAGGTTGCTTGCCCGGACCTGGATGCAAACTTGGGCAGCTTAGGTCAGAGCACGTGGCATAACCATCTGGCCAACGCACTTCCATGGCCACACCTCCTGATTTTAGCTGCCATCCGAGGCAGGCGGAAGGCCTCTTCCAGATGAGGAGTGGAGGCCGGGAGAGAAGAGGGCAGTGCTGGCCCAGAGGCTAGAGTGTCCCCGGCCGGCTGGGCACTGAGACTGCAGGGGCCGTCAGAGGCACGCCCTGGCCTCCCCACAGCACGGGGCTTCCACACAGGAGACGCAATGTGTGGCCCAGCCCAGTCACATACCGGGAGGCCGGACAAGCCCATCTCGCCTGCTTCCCCTTTGAGTCCAGTTGGCCCAGGCTCTCCTGGGTCTCCTTTCTGTCCTTTGGGACCCTGAAAGCCACAAGAACAAGGGATTAGTGGGGCTCAGGAGGTCCTCTCCCTTTCCCCACCCCAGCAGGTCCCCAGAGCTTAGTTCATGGCAGGTCCCCACTTTCTCTTTGTGGAGCCTCACCTCCAGCCACAGTGGCTGGGAGCCTTAGCTGAGTGCAGTGGGTGGGGATGAGGGCAATGCCATTCCTGGCTCACTGCATCCGGGTGCAGGCACCTCAGGGCAGGGACCAGGGGCAGACGGGTGAAGCATTGAGCCTGGAGCTGCCCCTCTGGGGGCACTCATGGGGCCACATCGCTCTGTGCTCACACCTCAGAAGCTAGTGGTGGGACTCCCCACCCCCACAAACTCTTCCAGCCACCGAATCCCTCCATTCAACCAATCACATGATGTCCAGGATGAGACACACACTGCGGACCCAGTGGGAAAGACTCACCCTCGAATAGCCAGTGACCCCATGTATGCTTACGTCTGTATAGGATATCACACACAGATACACACACACACACACACTAGAACTGGGGCAATACCTACGATGGCACTGATGCGCTTAGCTTTTATGGCTTTTTACCACGTGCCAGGCACTGTGCTGAGTGTTCTCCACACAGAGCTACTCAGCCCTACCCCAGAGCAGGCAACTTGCCCGGGGCCTGAGGGTAGACCAGGGTTTGCACACAGACAGCCTGGCGCCAGAATCCATGATTTTTGCCTCTCTCACACATGGTCTTGAACTCTGTACACACACACACACACACACACACACACACACACACAGCCCAATACCAGGCACTGGCATCACCAAGGAAATGAAAGGCCCAGAGACCTTCTCTCCATCGATTCCTGGGGCACCAGGCAATCCAAGCTCGCCCTGGAAGGAAGCAGATGGCAAGAGGGGTTATGCCTTCCTTTCCTAGAGAGGTGTCAGCAGCCAGAGGGCCAAGACACACTGTGTACCCGGCCCAGGGTGGGTCAGTACCCACCACCTCCTCTGTTTCCTTAGTCCATCACGAGCAGATGTAGCCCATGGCTATCACCGGTAAGTTGTTATGTCACAGATTCGGGTGCTGAGGCTTGGAGGGTTAAGTGACTGGTTTCAGGCCACAGAGCCCAGGAACGACGATGCCAGGACCAGATCTGCCTGACTTCAAAGCTGTTGGCTCTTTCTCTTGAGACAAACGGGCAGGATGCGAACGAATGGTACAGGCCACAGGGTGTGCATAGCTGTCCATCCACCGGACTGGTATGCGGCCACAGGGGCTGGGTTTTCAGTTCTTTATTTTTATTTAGTGGATACTTATAAAACACTATACCCAATAGCAGCTAAATATACATTTAATTTGTGTGCATATAAAACATTCAACAAGAAAGAACACTTTGACTCTAAAACAAGTTTTAATACATTAAAAAGATCAATGTTGTATTAAAAAGAGTATGTTCTGGCTGGGCATAGTGGTTCACGCCTGTAATCCCAGCACTTTGGGAGGCTGAGGTGGGTGGATCACCTGAGGTCAGGAGTTTGAGACAGCCTGGCCAACATGGTGAAACCCCCCTCTCTACTAAAAATACAAAAATTAGCTGGGCGTGGTGGCACAGGCCTGTAATCCCAGCTACTTAGGAGGCAGAGGCAGGAGAATTGCTTGAATCCGTGAGACAGAGGTTGCAGTGAACTGAGATGGCGCCACTGTACACCAGCCTGGGCAAAAGAGCAAGACTGTCTCAAAAAAAAAAAAAAAAAAAAAAAAAAAAGAACATGTTGTCTAACCGCAAGATAATTTTTTTTTTGAGACAGTCTCGCCATGTCTGCCAGGCTAGAGTGCAGTGGCACAACCTTAGCTCACTACAAGCTCCGCCTGCTGGGTTCAAACAATTCTCCTGCCTCAGCCTCCCAAGTAGCTGGGATTACACGTGCACACAACCACGCGCAGCTAATTTTTGTACTTTTAGTAGAGACAGGGTTTTACCATATTGGCCAGGCTGGTCCTGAACTCCTGACCTTGTGATCCACCCGCCTCCACCTCCCAAAGTGCTGAGATTACAGGCGTGAGCCACCGTGCCTGGCCGCATGATAATTAAATAAGAAATTAATAAAATATCTGGTCAGTTGGATACATTAAATATGAAAAAAACTAAAACCAAACAAAAAAGCAAGATATCTGGAAAAAAATCTCCCAAGTATTTCTAAATCCCCAAGTATTTCTAAATAATCCATGAATAAATCAAAAGAGAGCTTAGAAATTAGGTTGAATTGAATAAAAATAAAATTCAACATATCAAGGTTTGTAGGATGCAGCTAAAGCAGTGCTTACGGGAAAATTCATAGCTTTTAGAAAGGTTTTAGATTCGGGGGTACACGGGTAGGGCTGCCACATGGGTGTACTGCATGATGCTGAGGTTTGGGCTGCTAATGATTCTGTCACCCAAGTGGTGAACATAGCACCCGATACGTAGTTTTTCAATCCCTGTCCTCCCACCTCTTCCCTTTTGGAATCTCCAGTATTTATTATTCCCATCTTTGTGTCTGTGTGTACCCAATGTTCAGCTTCCACTTTTTTTTTTTTTGAGATGGACTCTTGCTCTGTCTCCCAGGCTGGAGTGCAGTGGCGTGATCTCGGCTCACTGCAACCTCTGCCTCCCGGGTTCAAGCAATTCTCCTGCCTCAGCCTCCCATGTAGCTGGGACTACAGGTGCCGGTCACCACCACACATGGCTAATTTTTGTATTTTTAGTAGAGATGGGGTGTCACCATGTTGGTCAGGCTGGTCTCGAACTCCCAACCTCAGGTGATCCGCCCGCCTCAGCCTCCCAAAGTGCTGGGATTACAGGCGTGAGCCACCGCGCCTGGCTCAGCTTCCACTTTTAAGTAAGGACATGCAGTATTTGGTTTTCTTTTCTCTCCTTTCTCCCTCCCTCCCTCCCTCCCTTCCTTCCTTCCTTCCTCTTTCCTTCTTTCTTTCAGATGGAGTTTTGCTCTTGTTGCCCAGGCTGGAGTGCAGTGGCACAATCTTGGCTCATTGCAAGCTCCACCTCTCAGGTTCAAGCGATTCTCCTGCCTCAGCCTCACAAGTAGCTGGGATTACAGGCACACACCCCCATGCCCAGCTAATTTTTTGTATTTTCAGTAGAGACAGAGTTTCACCGTGTTGGTCAGGCTGGTCTCAAATTCCTGACCTCAGGTGATCCACCTGCCTCGGCCTCCCAAAGTGCTGGGATTCACAGGTGTGAGCCACCACACTCAGCCCATTTTCTTTTCTGTATTAATTTACTTAGGATAATGGCCTCCAGCTGCATCCATGTGGCTGCAAATGACAGGATTTCATTCCTTTTTATAGCTGCATGATTTTTCAGTTTAAACGTATGAATGAGGCTTCCCAGGGAAATCTCCCAGATTAGACAGAGCCCAGGGAGAAGGCACTCAGCCTGGAAGCTCAGGCCCTTTCTCTGAGCTCGCAGAAGCCAGGCCAGGACACCAGGAGGGAAGTGGAAGAGGATCACAGAGCATACAGAAGTGGGAGGTGAGCGCTGGAGACAAATGCTTGGGGGACCACATAGCTCTGTCGGCACTGACCTTGGTTCCAGGGATCCCTGGTGGCCCTGGGGGCCCCTGTGGCCCGGGAGGCCCCTGTGTGTGAAAGTGAAGCCAGTCAGTGTCATTGGTTAGGCAGGGCCTCCCTTCACTGCCCGCCCAGCTCCCCACCTGGAACAAGGTCCCCGTCCAGCTGAGCTGAGCAGGGGCAGGGTCCTCGGGGACTGCTTCTTCCCGTCAGGTCAGGCCACACTGTGCATGGCTTTATCTGGCTACCCAGGTTTGGGGGAGGCCAGGAGGTGTCTGCTGCCATGAACGGCCCTCTGCCCCAATCCAGATTTCATCACAATGTTCCCCTGCTCAAGATCTTGCTTTGGCTCCCTATTGCCTCTCGAAGCAAGCTTAAGTCCCCTGCTGGCATTCAAGGCCTGCCAAGAATGACATCCCCAACAGTGGCCCAGCACCACCCTCTCTGACTGTCCTATGAGCTCTCTGACCCTCTGGCTCCACTGGCTGCTATCTGCTGGACCTAGGGAGTTCCTCAGTCTCGCAGATAGGGGTGGGGTCTCCAGTGTGTCCAGGTCCGACCCCACTCTCAAGCTCCTGTCCTGACCCAGACTTTTTGCAGGCCCCCTGCTCGGCCTCCACACTCCCCTCCCCTCCCTTCTGTAAAACTGCACCCTGCCCAGCCCCTGTCCCACAAGCTCTAGGTCTCTCCCCTCCCGCCTCCCGCCTCCCTGTCCTGTGCCCTTCTTGTTGGTGTCCCACTGAGATACCCCTGGCCTCCATCTTATCCACCCTCCTCTAGGCCCAGGCCCAGGACCTCCCTGCCTGGGGTCCCGCTGCTGCCTGCTTCAACACCTGCTTTCGTTCACTGTCCATACCATTCCTTAGCTAGCCTTCCCCCAATATGTTTTTATTTTTTACTTTATTTTTTTGAGATGGAGTCTCCCTCTGCTGCCCAGGCTGGAGTGCAGAGGTGCGATCTCAGCTCACCACAACCTCCGCCTCCCGGGTTCAAGTGATTCTCCTGCTTCAGCCTCCCGTGTAGCTGAGACTATAGGTGCGCACTACCACACCCAGTTAATTTTTGTATTTTTAGTAGAGACGGGGTTTCACTATGTTGGCCAGGCTGGTCTCGAACTCCTCACCTTGTGATCCGCCTGCCTCAGGCTCCCAAAGTGTTGGGATTATAGGCGTGAGCCACCCACCTGGCATGTTTTTATTTTTTTAACATCATCCCCCACATGGACTATGTGGACTATGGCTGCCTGCTGCCCATCAAATTGAGTCAGCATGTCAGCCTAGCATCCAAAGTCCATCTCTGGCCAGGCATGGTGGCTCATACCTATAATCCCAGCACTTTGGGCGGCCGAGGTGGGCGGATCACTTGAGATCAGGAGTTTGAGACCAGCCTGGCCAACATGGTGAAACCCCGCCTCTATTAAAAATACAAAAATTAGCCGGGTGTGGTGGCACACACCTGTAGTCCCAGCTACTTGGGAGGCTGAGGCAGGAGAATTGCTTGAACCTGGGAGGGAGAGGCTGCAGTGAGCTGAGATCACACCCAGCCTGGGCAACAAGAGTGAAACTCCATCTCAAAAACAAAAACAAAAATAAAAACAAAACAAAACAAAGTCCATCTCCCAACTCCCTGTACTCATAGGCTCAGTCAGCCTGGGACACACCATGCATGTGCCTGCCATGCCATGCCACGCCACACCATGCCATGCCATGCCACGCCATGCCACGCCACACCATGCCACGCCACACCATGCATGCCTGGGGGTGGGTGCCACAGTTACTGCCAACTTGCACTTCCCCAAAGCCTGTGGGACATAACTGGAAATGATGCTCAGGTGGGGCCAGGGCCCCCTTCCCGGTCTGGTCTCTGGCGACCACTCCTTCCTCACCCACTTCCCTTCTGGGGTACCCATGAGCTGCTGGCACCCAGTGCCTCTCTCCACTGGTGGTAAGTCCCAAGTTTACTAGCCACTGGGCTCGGGGGTCACACATCTCCCAAGACTCCGGGGGCCGGGCTTGCCACTCTCATCCTCTCCATGACATCATTAGAAGACCTGGCCCTCTACGCAGTGTCCCCTCCACCCAGTGTCCTCTGGGAAGGTCCCAGGAGACACCGGTGGGAACAGACCCCAGGAAATGCTCTGGCTCCTGCCCCTGAGCGAGGAGCTTCCCTTTTTGACTTGGCCTCTAGGGAGCTCGGTCCACATGGGACACATTCACAGGGGCTCTCTGAGGCGGGTCTCAACATAGCCCTGATTTCCACATCGGACACCTAGGAACGGTTGGGGTCTTTGTGCTAAGCTGCCTCGAGTCCCTTGTGTAAAAAAGTGCAGCATTAATCACAAAGGAAGTAATTATTCCCTAAGGAAAATCATATCTAAGGCACATCCTGGTCCCACCAGGAACACTACCTTGAGGGCATCCAAGATCCTGCCATCATAGTCGATCACCACTGTGTCTCCCTGCTCGCCCTTGAGGCCTGGGGCACCCTGAGGCAGGAAGAAGAGTAAGACTTTCAGGGAAGAGCTACGCTGGGGGGTGAAGTGGCAGCTGTCCCTGCGTCACACCCAGAGACAAAGCAATGGAAGAGCCTTGTCACCCAGGCCACACGCATGCCCCTCCCCAGTGTGGATCCCAGCGTGGGAGGGCAGGGGAGGCGGGCCCTGCTTCCACCTGGTCTGAGGGGCAGCTGGAATTGCCTTCGTGTGGGCGTTCAGGCCTGACCCAAGTCCTCGGGGGAAAATGGAAAGCCTGATTTTGATGTGACGCTCTTCAGAGTTTTAAATGTTCACAACACACAGAAAAGCCCCAAACCCTCCGAAACACAAAAACATGAGCAGGCTGGATGGGGCCCGTGCCTCCATTTCCCAGCCTCTGGTAGAGGCTGCACACACCGCGCACCCACACGCCTATTCCCGCCTGGTTACAGGTGCACGTAAGCGTGCCCATGCCCATGCTGCACACTCAACGTGCACACTCAACATGCACGCAAGGCTGCTGGCCAGCCCTCCCCTCGTGAGCCTCACTCCCCACCCAGGCTGCTCTTTGCTTGGGGTACGGTGAAGGGTGGGGAGCACTTTGGTTCAGGCCCGAGCCGATCCCTTGTGCAGGCTGGAGACCCCTGCCTGGGCCTCATTTGCCAGCCCTCCCCCGTCCCGTCACAGCCTGCCCAGAACAGCCTGGCTCACTGGCTGCCTAATCCAACCCTCTCCCGCTCCCCACCACCTGCACAGCCAGGCAGGGGCTCAGATCGTTTTTTTTGGAGGAAGAAGCCAGCCTCCCGGAGCACGAGGAGACAGAGCCGAGGCCAGGATCCTGGACGTCACCCTAAAGGTAAGGTATGTTGATAGGGGCTGGTCACAAAAGATCTGGGGCGGGCTGGGGCGCTGTGCTCCTGGTGGCAGGGACAAACCTCCCTGTGGGGTGGGGAAAAGGCAAGGCCCAGCCCACTGCGGCAGGATCAGGCATAGGACAAACGGAGGACCTGTGTCTGAATATATAGAGAAAGGAATTTAGATGGGCACGCGCTCGAGGGGACTGAGAGAGAGCTGGCTTCATAATAACGGGTCGGGCCTCTTATTCTTATACTTCCATATTTGAACATTTTACCCAAAAAAGGCACGTACTATGAATTTTCAAAAATCACAAATACATTGGTTTAAAAAGTAAAATCCTCCCAGTTCCTGTAGCTCCACTGCTCCTCTGGGGTCTCTGTGGGGACAGGGGCTTCTGAAGCTATAGGGCCCCTAGATCTCATCCCTGAGGCCTTGCCTGAGAGGCGGCAGCTTACCCGGGGCCCTGCAGCTCCGTCCGTGCCTCGGTGGCCAGGCTCCCCCTGTGGAGATACACGGTGCAGGTGTGAAGCCAAACCACGCCTCCCAGTCCCCTCTTCCCAGGAGGGCCCAGGTCCCAAGTGCTGGAGCCTTCGCAGCCGAATGTATGAGACAGCACTCCAGGAATGGGGCTCCCGGAGGGGCCTGCGAGACCCTCCTCTGACATCACTTTGTATAGAGGTGGGGATGCTGGTGTCCCGGAGCTGGAGGCTGCATGGTGAGTTGGCCACAGAGCTGGGCACCAGTGGAGGCCTTGCCACTTGTCCAGATTCACCACTGCTGCCCCCACACCAGCTCCGACAGTGCTGAAGGAGACCCCTGGGCCAGGTCCTCCTGGGACTCCTCACTTAAAAGGGCAAATGAGAGCTGAGACCACGTCTCCCACTCTCGTCTGGGGGAAGGTCTGAGCAGGGCCCACAGCTGCCAGAGCAGCAAGTTCTCACGTCACCTTTGGTCCTGGGGCACCACCCACGCCACTCTCGCCCTGAGGCCCCTCGCTCCCTGGCTCGCCCTGAAATAGAAACAGTTGCAGTGAAAGCAAGTGTGAGCGGGCACGTGGCAGGTGCCTTGGGGCTGCCCGAAGCCTTGCGATTAGGCCTCCTGGCAAATTGTTACTGAGTCCATGGGGTGTGTGCGCGGATGGACCTCAGGACTCTTGCTAGCCCAGGGGACACAGGACCACGGCTGCCACCTTCTGGTGTGGGCCCTGGCACTTACTTGGGGCAGCTCAGGGGCTCAAGGGGCACTTTGCAGACTGGCTGGCCAGGATTTGGTGGCTGTTGTGAGGGGTTGGGGGAGTGAGGCGTGAGGATGACACCCAGTTCTTGGCTTGGGGACACGGCAGGAAGTGAGGCCCTTGAGATGGAAACGAGGGCTTGAGGGAGTCAGGGAGACACATGGACTGGGTGAGACGCTAGGCCTGTTGTGTGGTGGGGCCAGGGCCTTCCTCTGCCTCTCTCTGGCCTGCACCGGGCACTGGCCTAGGACCTCATGGTGCCAAAGGTCCAGGGTAGGGACTTCACCAGGCAGACAGGAACCATGGGAGGTGGGGGCAGGGGGCCATGAGGGGAGGGGCAGATACTCACCTTGGGCCCTGGTGGTCCAGGGAGCCCTGGTGGTCCAGGCTGGCTTGGTGTCCCATCGTCGCCCTGAGGAGAGGACACCTGGGGCTTGCCGGTCAGACCCTCGGGTGGCCAGTGGGCCCCTCCCTCCTCTGGGCTTCCTAGTATACCAGTCTGCTCCTGGCACCTGCACTGGCACACGGTCCCAGGCAGCTCCTCCCCACCCTCCTTGCCCCTCCAGGGCAGAGGTGGGGTCAGATCCATCTCTCTGTGTCGCCTGACTCCACCAGCCCAGGGCTGGCATTTGCAGAGAGAACGGATAGGCAGATGATGAGGGTACATTCATCCATTCATTCCCCCTGTGGGCCAGGCAGCTGAGGTCCCTGCTCAGGTGGAGTCAGAGGAGGCCAAGGGAAAAGAAACATTCAAATAAATACAAGGTTGGCTGGCACGGTGGCTCACGCCTTAACTCCAGCACTCTGGCAGGTCAAGGCGGGGAGACTGCTTGAGCCCAGGAGTTTGTGGCTGTAGTGCCCCATCATGGCACCTGTGAATAGCCACTGCACTCCAGCCCGGGCAACAGAGCAAGACTCCATCTCTACAAAAACCAGAAAATAAAAAATTAGCCAGGCATGGTGGCACACGCCTGTAGTCCCAACTATTTGAGAGGCTGAGGTGGGACAATTGCCTGAGGCTGCAGGGAGCTGTGATCATGCCATTGCATCACAGCTTGGGTGACAGAGTGAGATCCTATCATATATATACACACACACACACACACACACACACACACACACACACACACACGCAAATAAATTCTAGGCACCATGTCAGGAAGTGGAGTAGTGTTGAGAAGAGAAGAGGATGGCATGGCGGAGAGGGACTGCAGGGGGAGCTTGTTGCAGCAGGTGGCCAGGGAAGGTCTCCTAGAAGATGGGAGAGTTTTTTTTTTTCCCCGTAAGATGGAGTCTCACTCTGTTGCCCAGGCTGGAGTACAGTGGCACAATCTCGGCTCACTGTGAGTTCTGCCTCCTGGGTTCACGCCATTCTCCTGTCTCGGCCTCCCAAGTAGCTGGGACTACAGGCACTGGCCACCATGCCCGGCTAGTTTTTTGTATTTTTAGTAGAGATGGGGTTTCACCATGTTAGCCAGGATGGTCTCGATCTCCTGACCTCGTGATCTGCCCGGCTCGGCCTCCCAAAGTGTTGGGATTATAGGCATGAGCCACCGCGCCTGGCCTGATTTTTTGGTTTTTGAGACAGGGTCTTGCTCTGTTATCCAGGCTGGAGTGCAGTGGGCACAATCCATAGCTTACTACAGCCTCGACCTACCAGGCTTAAGCAGTCCTCCCACCTCAGCCTTCGAAGTAGCTGGGACAACAGATGCATGCCACTGCACCTGACTAGTTTTTCTGATTTTTAGTAGAGATGAGGTCTTGGTGTATTGTCCAGGGTGGTCTTTTTTTGTTTTTTTGAGACGAGTCTCACTCTGTCACCCAGCAGATTGGAGTGCGGTGGTACAATCTTGGGTCACTGCAACCTTCGCTTCCCGGGTTCAAGTGATTCTCTAGCCTTAGCCTCCAGAGTAGCTGGGACTACAGCCACCTGTGACCACGCCTGGCTGATTTATTTTTGGATTTTTAGTAGAGATGGAGTTTTGCCATGTTGGCCAGGCTGGTCTTGAAGTCCTGATCTCAAGTGATCCTTCTGTCTTGGCCCCTGAAGTGCTGGGATTGCAGGTGTGAGCCAGTGCGCCTGCTGGCCTTGGGGGAGGGTTTTGCTGAGACCTGAATGAGGTGAAGGAGGAGGCTGGCCCAGGAGAAGAGGCTGGAGAGGATAACACTCATTCAGTGGTTTTAAGCTTGAGCTCACCTCAGTGGCACCAGGGGCTGGTCAAACCGACTCTGGACCCATCCCAGAGTCTCTGATTCAGTGGGTCTGGGGTGGGTCCCAGGGCTGCACTTTGAGAACTAGTGTGCTCGGCCCTGAAGTGGGCATGAATTTGATGTGTTTGAGGAAGGGAAAGAATGAGTGAGTGAATAAATGAATGAATAAAATAAATTCTGGCCTCACGGAGAGCGAGGACAGGGCAGTCACCCGCAGTGAGGGCTTGGGTCTGGGGAAGACAGGGCCACTTTCCCCGTGGGTTGGCTCCCACCCCACCCCATCCTGTCCCCATCCCCATCCCCATTCCATCCCAGCCCCTGCCCTTCTCTCCAGCCACTTCCCAACACTGACCCGGACGCTCCTCCATCGGCCCCTCTCACCTTCTTTCCGGGTACTCCAGGCTCACCCTGGGGGAGGCAATGGGGGGTTCAAGAGCAAGGTGAGAGCCGCAGGAGTGTGGCCCAGACCCCAGGCCTCTTGTTCCTCGGGTAGAAGTGGCACTGATGACCTGTGCCCCGGGCCAGCCCAGAGACCCCTGAGTGCTTCAGAGAGCTGGGGTGGACAGTCTTGAATTCCACTTCTGAGCCACTCACTCCCAAGCTCAACGACCCTGGCAAGGCACTGTTCTTCAAAGTGGGGAGGTGACTCCTGCTGTCTCAGAGGGTTTTGGAGGACGAGGCACTGGCTGAGCAGCTTTCCCATCCTTCCTCCTCAGGCCAGAGGCTCCGTCTCCATCAGGGAGGACCAGAGCCCTCCTCCCCACTCACATCCTCCCCAAAGAGGGCAAAAATGAAAGAGCTGACATCTGCAGAGGGCTGGACACGCTAACACGTGGAAAACTATGTCCACATGAAAACCTGCACATGGATGCTGACGTCAGCTTTACTCCAAATTGCCAAAACCTGGAAGCAGCCAACATGTCCTTCAGTAGGTGAGTGCATAAATAAATAAACTGTGGCTTATCATTAAATAAATAATAAACCCAGACATGGACTATCAGTCAGTGCTAAAAAAGAATGAGCTGTCAAGCCATGAGAAGACATGGATGAAAGGTCAATGTGTATTACTAAGTAAAACAGGCCAATCAAAAAGGCCACACACAGTCTGATTCCAGCTAGATGACACTCTGGGAAAGGCAAAACTATGGAGACAGTGAAAAGAGATCAGTGGCCGAGCACGGTGGCTCACACCTGTAATCCCAGCACTTTGGGAGGCTGAGGTGGGTGGATCACCTGAGGTCAGAAGTTCAAGGCCAGCCTGACCAACATGGTGGAACCCCATCTCTGCTGAAAATACAAAATTAGCCAGGCGTGGAGGGGCGCACCTGTAATCCCAGCTACTTGAGAGGTCGAGGCAGGAGAACTGCTTGAAACCAGGAGGCAGAGGTTGCAGTGAGCCGAGATTGTGCCATTGCACTCCGGCCTGGGCAACAAGAGTGAGACTTCAACTCAAAAAAAATAAAAAACAAAATAAAAAAATAAAATAAAAGGATCAGTGGTGCTGGGGCTAGGGAGAACGAGGGATGAACAGGCAGAGAACAGAGAATGTTTAGGGCAGGGTAAATACTCCATGACACCACAGTGGTGGATACTTGTCAACACACATTTGTCCAAATCCGGAGAGTACCCCAGCAAGAGTGAACCCTAATGTGAACAATGGCATCTGGGTGATGGTGATCTGTCCATGCAGGCAAATCATCTCTAACAAGTGGGGGTACTCATAGCTGGGGAGCGGGGGCATGGGCCGGGGCAGGGGGATATGGAAACTCTCTACTTTGTTTAGTTCTATTGTGAAACAAAAACTGTTCTAAAAACAAAATCTATTTGGGCCAGGTGCGGTAGCTCACACCTGTGATCCCAGCACTTTGGGAGGCCAAGGTGGGCGGATAACCTGAGGTCAGGAGTTCGAGACTAGCCTGGCCAACATGGTGAAACCCCGCCTCTCCTAAAAATATAAAAAATAATCATGGTGTGGTGGCGCACACCTGTAGACCCAGCTAGCTACTCAGGAGGCTGAGGCAGCAGAATTGTTTGAACCCAGAAGGTGGAGGTTGCAGTGAGCTGTGATCATGCCACTGCACTCCAGCCTGGGTGACAGTGAGGCTCTGCCTCAAAATAATAAAAAATTTAAAAAAAGGGAAAATTTATTTGAAACCAAAAAGCTAATGTGTTTTATGATTCAACTCTCGCAACTCAGTGTGAAAAAGGCAGGAAAGGTTTACTGTGCCTCCAGTTAATGGATGAGTAAACTGAGGCCCAGAGAGATGCAGTAACTTGCCCATGGTCTGGGAGTTTGGTCTCCTGACCCTACTGCCTTGGCTTCGCTGGGGGTGGGGGGAAGAGAAAGGAGGTGGTGGTGGGTGAGTCCATCCCACCAGATCTGGGGAGGGGCATGGGGAATGAGGAGCACTCACCTTGGGCCCTGGGGGTCCCTTCGGGCCCTGGAACAAGAGAAGAGAAGGTGTTAAATGTCCTACTGGAGGCTGATCCTGGGCCTGTCCTTCTTAGCATCCTGGCTTTGTAAAAGGTGACACCAATCCCAGAGACCAGGAGGCAGGGCTGCCGTCAGAAGCAGGCTGGAGCTGCCCACCCTAGGCCTGACTCCTCAAGCCTGGGAAAGCTTCTGCATTAGGGCTCAGGCGGTGGCAAGTGGACCACAGCCTCCACACAGGAATGTGGAGCTACTGGAATTCCCTCCGACTGGTGTCTCGCCTGGCCATTTCCCCAGGGTGGTTGGAGGGGCAGGTGCACGGGGTGCACACACATACACGGGCGCGTGACCCTGCTGTCAGCGTGTGTGGGAAAAGGGCTTCCAGGTCTGGGAACCACAGTCCTGCCAGCCCAGGCCTCTGGAATGCCCTGGATACTGACCATCTCGCCGTCTTGTCCAGGCTCTCCTTTGGGGCCCTGCGGAAGTGTGAGGGGACAGCAGTGAGGGATGCAGGTCGTCACATTGAACTGAGCCCAAATCTCAGGCCAGACCCTGGGCTGGGGCTCTAAGTACATTGTCTCATTTCATCCTCGCCAAACCTGAAGAGCGAGTATCAGGGTCCCCACTCCACAGAAGAGAGCGTTAGGCTGGGGAAGCCACTGGCCTGGCGAGACAAGTAATGGATGAGCCAACTGAGCAGCTGTCCTGGGGGAAACTGGTGGCAGTTTGGTGGGGGATCCATCTGACTGGGGGGGGGACCCTGGTGGCAGTCTGGTGGTGGTGTGGCCTCCACACTGGAGGGAAGGACAGGCTGGGGTTTCTGGGTTAGGGAAAGGGTAGTAGGATGGGGCCTGGCCTCCAGGCTTTGGAGACGCTTGGGAGGAAAGCTGAGGCTGAGATATTATATTGGGGAGCGCGAGGGGAGGGCTGATAAAGGTCTGCAGAGACAGTGCCCCCAGAAGGGTCTCAGGCTCAGGGTTGAGTCAGGATTGGGACTGGGATTGCAACTAAGGTCAACTTACGGTGTCTGGGTCTATCTGAGGTTAGAGTTGGTTTGGTCAGCGTCAGAGTCTGGAAGGGTCAGAGTTAGGGTCTGAATTGGGGGTGTAGACCAGGATTTGGGAATGAGTTTGAGGTCAAGGTCTTGATTGGGATCAGAGACCCAGTTAGTGTTAGATTTAAGGTTCGAATGGGATAAGGGTCTGGGTTGAGGTTAGGGTTGGGTTTGGGTCTGGGGTCAGGGTCAGGATCTGAATTGGGGTTGGATCTTGGTTGGAGTTAAGTTTGGGCCCAGGTTCAGTGTCTGGATTGGGGTTAAGGCTGGCGTGGGGTCTGCACTAGAGACGGGGATGGGGATGGGGCTGGCTCTAGAATCCGGATTTGGGGTTTTGGTCAAGTTCTGGGTGGCCAAACTCCAGGCCCTCTCTTACCATTGGGCCTTGTGCTCCCCTGGGGCCATCTTTCCCGGTGTCGCCAGGAGGGCCCCGGGCCCCAGGAGGTCCAGGGGGCCCCGGAGGCCCAGCAGCTCCATCTTGTCCTTGGTCTCCCTGAAAGAGATGGGGCTTGGTATGACTCTGAGCGGGAGGGGGTCCAGCCTCCAGAGAGAAACCCTCAGATGGGCAGCCCCACGCCATCCCCTTTCCCAGCCCTTGGGGCAGGCTCAAAGGGGAGGGCTTTGTGACTGGGCCTCTTGCCACTTACTGGGGACTGCACGACCGAACAGATCCCCATACTTTGGTGTCAGAGGCCCTACGGGACCTTTTACATGCCAAGGAATGTGCCAGCTCTTCAGCACCTGAAGCCCAGATCCAGTGTTTAGGAGAGAGATGGCATGTGCTGCATGTGGGGGGAAACACGCGTGTCCAGCTGCCCCCTCTTCTCTCTAGAGTGGGGCCTGAGTATCTCCTGAAGGACCTTCCTGGAGGACCTTTTTTTTTTTTTTTTTTGGTCAACTCTCGCTTCATTTGAAGTACGGAGGTGCACTCTTGGGCATTTATCCTTGTTCACAGCTGCTTGGTTAGTAACAGCCCCAAACTGGAAACCAATCCAAAAGTCCTTCAGTAGGTGGAAGGTTAAGGAGCTGGGGTACGTCCACGTCATGGAACACAACTCAGCAATCAACCCAGAGGAACAGGCCACAACACATGCAACACCTCAGATGCATCTCAGGAGAATTACGCTGAGTGAAACAGTCCATCTCAAAAGCTTAATACGGTGTGGTTGTATCTACGTAACGCTCTTGAAATGACAACGTTATAGAGATGGAGAACCCATACTGGTTGCCAGGCATTAGGGATGGGGGCATGAAGGTGATTGTAACTACAAAAGAACAGCATGAGGGACCTTTGTGTGCTTTACACAGATCTACAAGTGTGTTAAAATTGCACAGAACTAAACACGCAAACGAGTGTGTGTACAGCTGGGGGCATCTGAATAAGGTTGGTGGATTGTATCAATGCCAATTTCCTGTTGTGAGATTGTACTCAGAGATGCAAGATGTCACCACTGGGGGAGACTGGATGAAGGGTACACAGATGTTATTTACTACAATTACATGTAAATCTACAATTATCTCAAAATAAAAGTTAAAAAAAAATGATGATGAAGGGCCACACAGTTTCTCTCATGCAGCACTAAATCCCCAACTTTAGAACTTGATGTTAGCACTGGGTCAGACCTCAGGCAGCCAGAGCCCCACCTCATAGCCCAACCCGAGAGGAAGGAAGACCACTGTGACTGGCACCTACCCACTGCCCCAGCAGGGCCCACCCTGCACTGGCACAGGGTGGAGCCACAGGAATGGAGTACACCCACGTCATGGTGTCAGTGGCCCTCAATCTTCTTGTAACAAAGAAAGGAAGACCTAGCACCGAGCTAGCAAGGACATCCTGAAGATGATTTTTTTTTTTTGAGACAGAGTCTCTAGCTCTGTTGCCCAGGCTGGAGTGCAGTGGCACAATCTTGGCTCACTGCAACCTCCACCTCCCAGGTTCAAGCGATTCTCCTGCCTCAGCTTCCCGAGTAGCTAGGATTACTATTATTATTATTTGTATTTTTAGTTCAGACGGAGTTTCACCATGTTGGCCAGGCTGGTTTCGAACTCCTGACCTGAAGTGATCTGCCCGCCTTGGCCTCCCAAAGTGCTGGGATTACAGGCATGAGCCACCACACCTGGCCGAACATGATCTTATTCAACCTTTGCGATGAGTTGGCCAGGGCACTGTTATTGTCCCACTTTACAGATGGAATGGCTGGGGTTGGGGGTCAGAGGGTCAGTTGCCCAAGGTTACAGAGCTAGGGAAGGCAGAGCCTCCTCTCACTGCCAAGGCAAGAGGTCCCTTTGAGACACTTCTTTTCATCCACAGATGTTCCCTGATCTGAAATAGCTCACCTCTCTAGCAAACTGCACGTAACACAAATTCACTTGCTTTCCCAATTAAAAAATCAGCAGAAGTTCTCAACACCCGCCACTCAGGTCTTCCTCCTGGTCTGGCATGGCCAGGGTCCTGATCAAAATGTTACAGCTCCAGCCGAAAGGGAAGAAAACTGACAGATTGGTTAGGTCACCAGGCATGGGTGGTGATGGTGACAGGTAATTCCTGTTTTAATTTGCACTGAATCAGGAATAATTTGAAGACACCCCCTTAGCTCCCTGCTGTTCCTTTTATAAAGGCCCTCAGGCTGGGAACTACTGGCCTGGACTCTACTTATTAAGACAGAAAATGGGCCTGACACTGGAGCCGGTCCTGGGAGAGGTTCTTAGGCTCTTTCCCAGCCAGCCCGCCTGCTCCTCCCTCAGAGATTGGATGGCTGAGGTCTAACCCTGCAAACGTGGGGTGAGTTGGGGGTAACACAGCAAGTCATCAGGCCCAGGCCCCCACTCAGGCAGTCTACCTTGAGGATCCGGCGATTGTACAGGTGATGGTCTCTACTCATAAAGCCCGGATTGAGCCGTGGGAAAACCATCTAGTCAGCAGACAGGTCGTGTGGTCAGAAAGGCAGGACGGTGATTTGAAAAACCACAAGGCTTTTTGAAACCTGGAGGCAAAGCCACTTAACCAAGCCCAGAGAAAGGCAAGTAGGTGATCAGTGTGCAGACTCCTTCTCCAGGGAGGGCCGCTCACCAGTGGAATGCCCACCAGCATCCACGTCACCCGCGGCCACGGGACGGGCTCCTGGCCTGGCTGCCGACAACCTCCCGAGACAGCCTAAGCCTAACCCAGGAGCCATGAGAGAGAATGGCAATTGGAGTCTTAAGCCACTATTTAAAATTTTTTTTTGGAGACAGTCTCGCTCTGTCGCCCAGGCTGGAGTGCTGTGGTGCCACCTCGTCTCACTGCAACCTCTGCCTCCTGGGTTCAAACAATTCCCTTGCCTCAGCCTCCCGAGTAGCTGGGACCACAGGCGCCCACCTCCACACCCTGCTAATTTTTGTATTTTTACTAGAGACAGGGTTTCACCATGTTGGTTAGGCTGGTCTCGAACTCCTGACCTCAAGTGATCCACCTGCCTCGACCTCCCAAAGTGCTAGGATTACAGGCACGAGCCACTGTGCCCGGCCATTAAGCCACTAAACTTTGTGTGTGTGTGTGTGTGTGTGTGTGTTGGGGGGTGATGTTCCCGATGACTGGGACACTGGGAATATAGGGAAGGTATCCATGAAGAGGGTTGCGGGGCTTGGGAGGAGATCCCCTCTTCCATGACCTCTGGGCCTCAGGACTTCTAGTCTGTTGAGGAGAGGGCATCCGCTTTGGATTATCAGCTCCACACACCCACCAGGAAGCAAGCAGAAGGATTTTTCTCAGCAGCTAAAACTCAGCACGAGACCCTTTCTTTGACTGCAGAGCAATCTCACCAGCTTTATGTGGCTGGCACAGAGCAGCTGTGTCTGTGGGGCTTGGCCTGGCCAGCCCCCTTCCTTGCTCCTGCTCACAGCTCAGGGCCGCAGAGGTACGGCGCAGGCGCCCAGCCAGCCCTGACCACAAGCTGCAGCCCCGCTCTGCACTGCCGCTCCCACTACCTTTTCATTCCCACAACAACCTCTTGGGGTGGGGGCTGTCCTCCCGTTCACAGTTGAAGAAACTGAGTCTCATGGAGCAAAGTGACTTGATCAGGGTCACTCAGCTGGCAGGTGGCAGAGCTGAGCTTTGAGCTCAGTTCTGCTGATCCCAGAGCCTTCCTTCTTTTTGGGGTGCCAGCTGTCCTCAGTCTCCAGTCTGGGTCACGTGCCAGCCCCACTGTCCAGCATCCACAGTGGTAAGCATGGAGACCTGGACATCTTCCAGAGACACCCACCTGCGCAAGAGGCGGCAGCCCCACGACCCAGGTCCCTGGGGGCTTCCACCGGTGCTATGGGTGGGGAAGGGGCCTCTTGGCCTTTCTGTGATGAGCTGCAGGGAGCCAGGACCCAGAAGCAGCGCCAGTTATGCCTAATTATTAAGTCAAACAAACCATATGGGCAGTGAGGGAGGTCATGCCTGGTTCTTACCCGGGGGCCAAAGTCTCCTGGTGCACCCTAGGAACAAAAGACATGGAAAGGTATCACCACTGCTTTCATCATTTCCTCCCATTTCCCGTCGAGCATCTGTGCCCAGTGCTTCATAGACATGGTATGACTTAATTCTAACAAAAATAGCAGGCAGGCTCTATTTTTATTTCCATTTCCAATGAGGAAGCAAACACAGTGAGGCCACTTAACCTGCTCAAGGTCACACAGCTAGCGGATCCGGGGCTTGTAGGCAGGTGTTCCCTTATCTCAGGGCAGTCCCAGCCATTCGAGGCCCCGGATATTGTGGAGCAGAGACAGCCCCTCCCACTGTGTCCTCTGGAAGGGATGCTAATGAGTAAATGCTGCTTTACACCACCAAGTTTTGGGGCAGTGCATTAAGTAGCAATAGACACCAAGACACCAGTTCTCTCTGGTTTCACAGCCCCTGATGGAATCACTTCTATGACGTGGTGGCATCAGCCAAGGCCAGCGGGAAGGTAATCAGGCCACCCACCAACTGCACTAGTCTCTCATCATTGGCAAGAACATTGAGACCATGACCTCATGCAATCCCTCCTGTGACTCGGTGAGATTGGTCTTCATTTACAGATGGGGAAACTGAGGCCCACAGAGCCCAGCAACTTGGCCAAAGCCACACAGTTGGTGGTGGAGCTGGAATGCAAAGCCGAGGTTCTGAACACCAGCTCTCATGCCTCCCCACGGCTCCCTCAGCCCTGGTGGTTGGGTGGGAACCCTGCCTGCCTTGGCCTGAGCTGCCGAATCACACACAGCAGGACCCATCTGCAGCTCTCACCTCCCATTTCCAAATTCCGCGTCGGGGGTGGACGTGGTCCAGCTGTGGGAGCACCCAGCTGGCCCTGGCACATCTAGGCCTGCTCTGACCCCTCCCCTGATTTTACCGTGGGTAACACAGGTCTCTTCTGTCCCCTTCTGAAGCACTTGGTCCCTGGTTTCTAGGGGGCTTTAGTGCCTGATGCCAGGGAAGCCTTCCTCCCAAGGGGCCGCAGAGATAGCTCTCCGCCATGTCTTCCTGAGGGGTGCCCTCCCTACAGAGAATACCATTAACAGTCATGGTTCAATCCCCCAGCCCTCCTGGCACCTCCCCTTCACCATGAAGTCCTCTGGACATTCGTCATTCTGGGAACACTGGGCCTCCGAGTTTGGTTATGCTTTGGTCCCAGGAGAACTCAGACTCAACTCTCCGTATTGTCAAGTGTAAGCCTTGTAACCCTTTCAGAAGGTAGGCACGGTGATTCCCACTCTACAGATGGGGAAACTGAGGCTCTAGGAGGGGCTGTGAGGTGCTCGAGGGCACACTGGAACTGGGGTTCGGAGGGAGGTTTCTGGGATTCTTTGCCTGCCTACCGCATCTGCACAGCCTCTGGTTTCACTTACCTTTTCCCCTTTCGGGCCTGGAAGTCCCTGGAGAAGGAAAGTGGAGAAAGAACAGGCCTGAGTGAGGGGCCTAGGCTGGCTCCCCTTCTGGCTTCCCTGTACCTCTGAGGGCAGAAGGGCCCATGATGCTGAGCAGAACTTTGGGCGGCTGAGTGGAAAATTACACACAAGCTGTCAGCATCAGTGACAGCTGCCCTGGCTGGCCCAAGGAAGCTCCACACCTCGGTCCTCAGCATGAGGGATATGGGGGATTTGGGGGTGACCAGCAAGGGCCCACTGGCATCCTCATAGCAGAGAAAGGTGCGCATGCACTGGCCACTCCTCCCAGAGAGCGCACACGGTCCCCCACTGCTCAGCTCCCACCCTGTCGTTGTCAGTGGGAGGCCACTGCCCCCAAGCCATCTTTCTGGAATCTGAGAAGCAGGCAGTAGAGATCTCCGGATGCATTTTCTTCTTCTTTTTTTCTTTCTTATTTCTTCAAAAAAAAAAAAAAAAAAAAAAAAAGCATTCTCTTCTTTAATGGTATAGCCTGAGTATGGGGTCGACCTTGTCTATCTCTTGTATGAGGCCATTCCATTCCATCTACCTATCCATTCCACCCACCCATCTATCCATCCATCCACTCCATCCACCCATCCATCCATCCACTCCATCCACTCACCAATCCCATTCATCCATCCATCCACCCATTCCCCCACCAATCCATCCACCCATCCATCCATCCATCCATCCACCCACCCATCCACCCATCCATCCACCCATCCACTCCACCAATCCATCCATCCATCCATCCACCCATTCCCCCACCAATCCATCCACCCATCCATCCATCCATCCATCCACCCATCCATCCATCCATCCACCCATCCACCCATCCATCCATCCACCCATCCACTCACCAATCCATTCATCCATCCATCGATTGATTTCGATGACATCGATCGATTGATCGATCGATCGATCGATTGATTGATCGATCGGTCGATCGCCATTGATCGGATCGATCGATTATCGATGATGATCGATCGATCGGTCGATCGATTGATTTCTGGATGATCGATCGATTGATCGATCGATCGATCGATTGATGATGGGATGATATTGATCGATTGATGACGATGACGATCGACGACGGGATGCATCGATCGATCGATCGATCGATCGACGGGATCGATTGATTTCGATGCATCGATCGGGATTGATCGACGATCGATCGACGGGATTATCGATCGATCGACATTGACGCATTGATCGATCGACGATTGACGATGAGATGATCGATGAATCCATCCATCCACCCATTCCCACCAATCCATCCACCCATCCATCCATCATCCATCCACCCACCCATCCATCATCCATCCATCCACCCATCCATCCATCCACCCATCCACTCACCAATCCATTCATCCATCCATCCACCCATTCCCCCACCAATCCATCCACCCATCCATCCATCCATCCACCCACCCACCCACCCAATCCACCCATCCACCCATCCATCCATCATCCATCCAACCACCCACCAATCCATCCATCCATCCATCCATCCACCCATCCATCCATCCACTCACCAATCCATTCATTCATCCATCCATCCATCCATCCTTCCACCCACCCACCCAATTCTCCCACTCCATCCAATTCCATTCCATCCACTATCCATCCAACCACCCATCAATCCATCCATCCATCCATCCATCCATCCATCCATCCATCCATCCACCCATCCACTCACCAATCCATTCATCCATCCATCCATCCATCCACCCACCCACCCACCTACCCATCCACCCATTCATCCACTATCCATCCAACCACCCACCAATCCATCCATCCATCCATCCACCCACCCATCCACCCATTCATTCACTATCCATCCAACCACCCACTAATCCATCCATCCATCCATCCAGTCATCATCCATCCATCCATGCATCTATCTATATATCTACCCACTTGCCCATCCATCCATCCACCTCAAATTACTTATTTAATTGTGCTCATGTCTCCCTGCATGTTTCTGCTGAGGACTGCCTGTGACCACAGGCTCCTGGCCCAGATGTTGAGAACTCAGCTTGATGCCCACCAGGGCAGTCTTGAGAATGTAGCGAGGACACTGTGCCTGTGTCGGCTGGGAGGGGCTCGCATGCTTTGAGGGCTGACTAGACCCCAGGGACTGTGCTGCTCACAGTTCTCCATAGGTCTGCAGCATCCCTAGAAGAGGGGGGTACGTGTGCCCCCTTGACAGACAAGAAGCCTCAGGCTTGGGAGGTGAGGAGGCCTCCCCTGGTCACCGTCAGCAGGTAGTGGAGCTAGATTTGAACTCAAGTCTGACACCCAAAGGCTTCTCTCTCTGCTGAACCAAGTTCCAGTGGCTGCTTCCCTCCAGTGCCTGGTGGTCACTCCCAGCCCCACAGTGGCAGCCCCAGCCCAGGACACCCTGGAATTGCCCTGTCATCACTTACGGGCTTGCCATCCAAACCCAGGGGTCCCTGGAAAACAAGAGAGAGAACACAGGTTACACACGGGGATGGCACTTCCTCCACGTCTTATGACCCAGGTGCATTATTCAGCGACAAGAAAACAAAGCCTATGGGAGCCCCAGGTCTGGGTTCAGTCCATGCGGCCTGGGGGTGAGGGAGGGGAAGGCATCTGTGTGTGGTCTGCTGCCCGGAATCCCTCCTCTGACAAGAGAGCCCAGTTCTTCTCTAAAGACCACCCCCCATCTCAACCCATGGGGTCTGGGTGGGCTGCTGGGGTGGGCACGTGACCACATTCCCTCCGCCAGGGTGACGGGGTCAGCGACGAGCCTGGGATCCAAGGCGAGCCATGAGCATCCTGCCTGGGACTTAATGGTGGGGCTTTAGGGGAAAAGGGCTCTTTTCTTCTGATGGGGCTAAGCCTGGAGCTCCCAGGGACCACCACACGGCTTGAGAATAAGCCAACAGGGAGGAAAGCAGAGCTGAGAGACAGAGAGAAAGACAGGGTCGAGGGCCTGAAGCTGAAACTGCCCCTGTACACACCAGTTTGAGAGCTAATCAATACTTTTGTTTTGCCTTCATTAAGTCAGCTTGAATTGAGTTCCTGTCATTTGTGACTGGCAGTCTTGAAGGCTCTTTGAACTTCCCACATTGCTGCAGCCTTTGCAGACAAAATAAAGCCAGAGAAAAGCCAAATCACACCAGGGTGGGTCCAGACAGTGGGGGCACTCAGCGACCTCCAGGCCCCCTGCAGAGTCTGTAGAGGACCAGCTGCACAGCAGCCCGTGCTGGACACCCCTGCCCCTGTCCACCTACCACCCACTTAACAAAGCCTCGCCTAGCTCCCTTTTGTGTGGGAGTGGGGAGGAATCCAGCTGGCAGGGACTCTGGGACCAGGGATGCCTGGTCTCTGTCAGCCCCCTCTTCCTCCTCACCACAGTCCCCTCACCCCCACATACACTTCACTGTTGGCTGCAGCAACGACGCACACAGCTCCACACTTCTGAACCTTTGCACACACTGCCATCCTTCCCTTCTTTGTCCATCTTCAGCTCAGTTACCTCCTCTTCCAGGAAGGCTTCTAGGGTTTTCTCCTTCCCAGAGTCAGGCCATCTGTCCCTGTTCCCACCACATATATTCTGTCACATGTGACATGACCTATTGTTAATGTGGGGTCTACACAATTCTTCCTCTGTACAGTCAGGAAAAGGGTCTAATCCCTGTGCCTCTGTTATTGGATGGGGCCTGGCAGGCAGCATGTGCCCGGGAAAACGTGCAAAGTCAAACCAAGGAAGTACGGCAAGAATGATAATGCCGCAAATGCATGCACTGCGTAGTAGAAAGGGAAGGCGGAGAGGTGGAGGCTCTGCCAACCCCTAGCCGGGAAGATGCATTATGGGGACAGTAACGTTGGGGTATTTGGACCTAACAAGTGTGTGTGTGAGGGTGGGGGAGGGCACCGTAGGCAAAAGAGAGCAGCCTGGCCAAAGCGGGATGGGGGACCCTGTAGGCGGTGGAGGAGCAGAGGGGCTCTCGTCGGCCCCTGACCTGTGGCCCCTGCTCAGTTTGTCCCTGCCTCTCTGGACTTCCACTGGCTGAGGACGGACTCCCGGGCCCAGCATCAGGGTCCTCTGTGGCTAAGGCCAGCTTCAGCCATCTGGTCACTCTGTGCCCCTGTCCGTCCCCGAGCTCTCTGGCTTCCTTTCCGTCTTTATCCCTCGGCTCTCTGTTCCCTTTGCCTGGAGTGCCCTCCCCGCGTCTGCACCTGGCAGCAGGCAGCTCATCCCCCAGGACAGCCTCCTGCTCTGGGAAGACTTTCCTGGTCTCCGGTTCTGGACACAGCTGGGAGCTGGCCCCGTGCCTGCCAGGTAGGAGGTAAGCTGCTGGCTCCCCTGGCTCAACCTCCAGACAGCCTCGTGTGGAGATGGCCCATCTGCCCATTCCCAGATGGTGTGAGTGGCCACTCCATGTGGGGCTCGCGGCCAGGGCCTTGCTGGCAGTAGGAAACCAGGCAGTTCTTAAAAATTGGTGTCTAAGTGCTTGTGGCCACCAGTCTCATGGTCACCGAGGGTTTGGCCATCAGAGTGATGGCCTGGGGACAGCTGGAGTCCCAGGGGAGAGGGAGTGGGGGCATTCCAAAGTCTTGGGGGCTCAGGCCCTGGGGGCCCCAGGTCAGGGCCTCAGCCCCCATCACAGGCGTAGTTCTACTCCTTGCCATGAGCCTCCCAGGAGCTGCCCTAGCTGGACAGTGTCCTCTTGCCAGTTTCCAGCTGTCCTGATCCCGGGGTCCACACCCCCAGGCCTTCTGCCCTCGGTAGTGCACTAAATTGGGCCCTGCCCCTTGCCCCCCTATCCCCTGACCCAGGCCCTGCCGGGTGTCCTCAGGGTCACGTCCCACTACGCATCCCCACCCTGGACTTCTCCCCTGGGCCCGACCCCACACGCGTGGGCGCCAGTCCTTCCTGGGTCTCTTCAAGGAGCTCTCCATGGCCCCCACTCAGTCTCAATCACACAGCAACCCGGTAAGGTAGGTGTCCTCATCCCCCTCTTACAGAGAAGGAAACTGAGGCCCAGTGAGGGGAAGACCTTGCCTAGGGCCATGCAGCTAGAAAGGGTCTGGGCCCTGGGTCTCCATCCTGTCTGCACTGCAGGCCCCTGCCGCAGTCCTGTCTGGCCTCCCGGCCACTCTCTCCTGCTCTAGGCCTTGCGTACCTCTGTGAAATCCTCCCTGCTCCCACGGTCCCCTGGATGTGAAGCATGCACAACCACAGGGCTCTGCCTTTCTAGAAGTGCCCGTGGAAGGGAGCCCAGGCTGTCCCCTTGGCCTCAACCCCAGAGGGAGCATCTCAGTGCTGCCAGCTGTTTCTGGAAGTGTCCACCGACTGGACCTTATTATGGCCGCAGGCCTCCTGCCTCCTGAGCTGGACGCTGCCCTCTGCCAACCTAGGACTGTTCCTGGGGGTCACTGATGGTGCAGCCTTGGTCCCCAAGGCTTCTTTCTGATGTGTGAGAAGCCCCGTCTGTGACAGAAAACCAATTTTCACATCAAAGGCCCTGCCTGTATGTGTGATCAGAGCCCTGGGAGTTTTTATGGGTGAATTCAGTTTCTAGCTTCCCAATAGAGGCAGAGCGATGGGTGTTCGCAGTGCTCTTGGGAGCCCCCACCGCGGACTGAAGGGAAGCCAATTCCAATTCCCGGAAGCTGAGCCAGTGCCTGCAGCGGCACCAAAGCTCCCTGTGCGAGAACTGACAGAGCAGACCGGGCTGGGCCAGCCCCCGGGACAGAGCCGACCCACAGCCAGGATGACACCTGGGCAACAAAGCCACCCCCAGGCCCCCGAGCTCTCTGTGAGGGGCAGTGGCTGACCTCGGAGAAGCTGCTGGGTGGGTGCGGTCACTGAAGAAGGGACTCTGAGGTGGGCAGGGAAGGAGCAGCCTGGCTTTGGAGTCAGATGCACCTGCCTGGCTTGGGGATGTGATTCTCACCTCCCCTCCCGTCCTGGGGAAGTGGGGCCTGCCCTCTGGGCCAGGGGACCCTGGGCTGTGAACCTCCAGGGGATGGACCCTGTCCGCAGTTACCCTACAGAGTGCCTTTCCCAAACTGCTGCCCCACAGCACACTGCCCTGCAGGCTTGCCTGGAGACAGGGATTCCATGGCTGAGTAAGTTTGAGAAACACTGGGTTACACTCTGTGGAACAGGTTTCTTTCCCGAAGGGCTGTCAGAGCCGTCATTTTACTTTGCCGGTCTTTAAAAGGACAGTGCTCCTTCCACCCCCAAAATGGGCTCAGTGGACTCAGCCTTAATGGACTCAGTGCCTGGCTGAGCCACAGCAAAGCAACTGAGGCGTGAGGCTGTGCAGACCATCCACAAGCCAGGTGTTTCTACTGGTGCAGCGGGGGCCGAGCCCGGCTCTGGGTGCTCTAGAGTGGAGGACAAGCGCCTCAGGGAAGGGCCTGGGCTGGTCTGAATGGAGCCACGGAACGCGTGGGGTGGGGGGCGTGGTCAGGCTGGACAAAGGCATGGCAGGGCAAGTGTCCAAGTATCCAAGCCCAAGGCAAGTCCTTCTGAGCAGAATGAGGGCATTTCTGAGCAGCTGGGTAGTCTGGAAGGGCAGAGCCCCAGACTGGGCAGGGGCGTGCCTTGGGTGGTGGTGGTGGTGGGGGTCTCTCCTATCCAGGCAGCCCTCCCCTGCCCCAGACAATAGGGCACCAGTCATCAGCTGCCCTGTTCCTCTCCCAGCATCTCTTACAGAAGGAGTGGGAAAGAAAGTAGCTTGGGGAGGTTTGTTTACCAGCAGCTCACGGAGCAAAGGCCAGGGCTCAGCCTTGCAGGGCCCGGTTCAAATCCCTCTTCCGAGCCTCAGGTTCCTCATCTATGGATGTCACCACCCTGTGCCTGGAGATGCTCATGACCGTCCAGCTCGCTCCCCTGCCTGATCAAAGCCCTTGAATCCACCAGAGGTTTTCAATGCCTTCTGCCCTCCGAGAAACCCCACAGCTGTTCACAAGCCTTGGTTGTGCTTTAAATCACTCTTTCCCCGTGGAGATCAGCTGGGCTCCGGGATGTTTCCGGATGAGTGAGAAACAAACAAAGCTCTGGGCTGCACGTGAGCAGGAGGCCAGGCGGCCAGCTGGCCTGGGACCCCGGGTGGGCAGCCCTCCCCCGGCCCTGGTGCTGCCTCGGTCCCTTGCCTTGCTCAGGGACCGGAGTGTCCCCGAGCCTCGGTTTCCTCATTTGTGAAATGCAGGTCATGCCATTCTCCTCTCAAACAACAAGTTCAAGTTGGGTCTCAGGTCAGTGGCCTCTGTTTCCCAGACCAATGCAAGACGCGAGGCCCCACAGGCAAGCAGACACTGGATTAGGGTTTGCCCTGGCCCTGGGGGGCAGTGCTGGGAGCGACCCGTGTGTGGCCTTCCAAGAGGCCGGCAGCAGGACCCTGGACGGTGCCGCCGGCTCTGCCATCTGTGAATTTGAGGCTTTGCTCTCTCCTTCCCTCGGCCTGTTGAGTATTTCCTAAGCCGGGTTCACAGAGCCATCTTTTGAGGCATATTAACAAGTGTTGAAACCATCCCTATAAACTTTATACAATTAATTAGGGAAGAAGGGAGGGGGAGGAACAAAAATAAACCACGCTTGGCGGGCCACTCAGCATCATCATGAGATCAGCACGCTCCCGACCCCTTCCTCGGAACTGGTTTCCGGCTGCCTCAGAATCGCAGGTTCTCTTACAGGGTCATGGTTCCCCTGAACCGCTCTGTAGATGGCAATTTGAATGTGAAAAACGACCCTTTCCCTTTGAGATATTCTTTCAGAGCCTGCACACCAGTGAAACTACAAAGTCAGCCAGTCTGAAGGATCCCACGGGAGCTGATTCACCGAGGAGTGCAGTCTCCACATCCTGCTGATTTCAGCCCCCTGCCCTGGGGTCTCCTCCATCTCCTTGCTGGGTGCCCTGCAACCATTAAACCCTGTCTCTGCAGCAAACCCTGCTGTCTCAGTATAATTGGCTTGGTACTAACGCAGCGGGCATTTGAACCTGGTGGTCCTACAACCGTGTGGCTGAAGAGGGGAGGTTTCCTGGTGAAGTACATTTGGGATGTGGGGATGGTGGCTCCATCCCTGGAGTGTCTTGGAAAAGCCTGCACTGACCCTCTTGCTCTATGTCAGGGAAACGTCCAGGGCTGGCCCTGTCCTCCTGACTCCGGCCCAGCCCTCCCCAAGATCGGCTCCAGCATCTGCTGAACTGAACCAAATGAATAAACTGGCCGCGTTTAGATGCAGACAGGAGTAAACGATCAAATCGGCCAGAGCTGGGTGCCTGTCTTGCTTTCTGGCTGTAATTAATGCTGACGGCTCCTGTCAGGGAATGGAGCCCTCAAAATGCACCAGGACGAGGCCCCTGGAAGAAGGGCTTACCAGGATTATCAGGCCAGGGCCTAGTAATTATGCCTCAGATGTTGACAATTCATCAAATTACAAGGCTGGTGGGGCCTGAGGTCCCAGCTTGGGAAGTGCACATTCCTACGTGAAGGTTCCCTGAGCCTCCTCCCAGCTCTCATTAGAGCCGGCTGGTGGATGAGGGGGGGTGGGCAGCCCCCCTCAGGGCGGGTCAGCACCATATGGTCCTGATTTCTCAGCCTAGGCTCTTTGTCCACATATGAGCTGCAGCAAGACTGTCCGGGGCTTAGCAATTTCCCAAACTCAAATTCTTTGTGCTAGGGAAAGCAAGGCAAGACCCTCACAGTTAGGTTCAGCCGTTGCTGGTGCCCCGAGGGCGGCACAATGATCCTCCTGGAGCGCTTCTTCCTGGGACCTAGGGCATTTTGTAGAGTGGGCTCTGTAGTGACCTCTGCACCTCAAGTCAGCAAACTGTAGGAGCTTCAGCTGGGTGGGGTCCCAAGAGCTTGCACCAAGGTCAGAGACTTGCCCCTCATGTGCTCCTTGGCCCTGCTGGGGCTGCCTCCCTCTGTGCTGCTCATCTGTGACGTGAGGGGCTGGAACTGGGCAATGTCTTTGCTGGAACCAGGTTTTATTTGATCCGTGCAGTTAAAAGAACCCAGACTGGGCATAATGGCTCAGGCCTGTAATCCCCGCACTTTGGAAGGTCAAGGTAGGAGAATCGCTCGGGTTCAGGAGTTTAAGACCAGCCTGGGCAACATAGTGAGACCCCATCTCTAAAAAAAAAAAAAAAAAAAGAAAAGAAAAAAGAAAAAGAAGTTGGGTGTGGTGGCACATGCCTGTAGTTCCAGCTACTCAGGAGGCTGAGGCAGGAGGATTGCTTAAACCCTGGAGGTTGAGGCTGCAGTGAGCTATGATGGCACCACTACACTCCAGCCTGGGTGACAGAGTGAGACTTTGTTTCAAACAAAAAAACAAAGAACCCCAAACCAAATGAATTAGTCACAACATTTAAAACTTGCAACCTTTTACATAAACATCCAGAGTTCGGGCTTTTCTTGAAAAGCTGGGAGATCTCCTAGACCCTGGCCCACAGGCTCCACCCTTTCCTGTGGTCTCACACCTAACTGGCTGCCCATGGCGAGGTGACTCGCCAGCTCTGCAGGGCATCTGATCTGTAACCCTTGGCCTAGAAGGTCTCCCAGGGCCCTCTCACCTCTACGATGCTGTGAGACTGTGAAACCAGCTGGCTTCTATTTTGGGGAGAGGGCCTGCTCGGTGATGCCCGAGTGTGCTGGAAGTAATTACACGTATGTCCATGTCACACATCATGGCTAGCAGAGGCGGTGTTTACAGCACTGTGCCTTTGAACTGATCCCAAAATACCTGCTGAAATGACACATTTGCCCGTGACTGGTGGGGAGAGACATGATTACCCCGTCAGGTATCAGAAAATACTGTTCCTCATCAGGGTGGCAGCGAGGAAAAAGCTTGGCTCCCATAGGGTGAGGGAGGATGGAGGATGGGACCAGCGGGCAGGGATGTGTCTGACTCAGCTGCCCGGGCCACCAGCTCAGGTACAGCGGGCTGTTCTGGTGGAAGGAAGTCTGGGGGACACACCATCAACCCATTTTGGTGCCAGCTATGGATGGGGTGGAAATCTGGAGTAAGAGCAGCAGCTGACTGGAAGCATGACCGTCACAGAAGGGTGACCGCTACTGCGTGGCCGAACTCCGTGAGGCGGTCTAGAGGGAGCCAGCGTGACCAGGACAGCTCACAGCACACACCGAGGCTGCAGTCACTCTGCCTCGCCTGTGGCCCTGGACCACGCCCAGGCCGAGCTCTGCCCTCCTGCCCCACCCTTGCCTGCCGGGGCCTCTCTCATGGGTGGTTTCCCAGCCTCCCTGAGAGCCGCCCCCTAGGCTGTGGGGTGGGCCTTCCTTGGTTTCCACAGACAACTGTCACCCACTGGTAAAGAACTGCTTGAAACCCTTAAAAAGGCAAAGGTTTTTATAGCATTTGGATTTCCAGCTTCTCTGGAAATGTTGGAAGATGTGGTAGTGGTGACTGCGCGGGCGGAACCGCACCCCGATGGGGGCTGCGCGGGCGGAACCGCACCCCGGTGGGGACTGCGTGGGCGGAACCGCACCCCGATGGGGCAGGTGCCCCCGATCCACGCCCTGCCTTTTTCTCTGCTCTCCTGCACCCAACCAGCCTTACCTATTTTCTCACTTGCCGGCCGCTGCAAGTGTCTATGAGCCCATGAGCCTGCAATTCTAGCTCAGGTCCATCTCTCCAGTCCTCCCAGCCCGCTGGGCCAGCCTCCGCCAGCCTCCCTGCCTCCTGCCCCACATACCCATCCTTCCTGCACAGTGAAGGAGCAGGGCACATCCTGATGACGATGTCCTGCCCCGTAGACCTTGGAGTGAGCTGCTGAATTTCCCTGGAGCCTGTGTCCTCCTCTGGAAACGGAGTGTGCTGTGGATGGAATGGCTCCCTGGACCTGGGCTCACGGCGGGCAGCAGAGGGAGGCTGGGTTGATGAGAGTAGCTGCGACGCGCTGGGCCAGCCCTGGGGCAAATGAAGCCAGGGGACGGCGTGGAGCTGAAGCGATGTGAGCCCTTCCCTCCCTATCTAGATGTCACTGGCCCTGAGCACAGGCCGGCCAGGCAGGAGCCTCCTCATCCCCATTTCACAGATGAAGATCTGGAGCTCGGAGAGGCCAGGATACCAGCCCTGTGCCCTTCCTGCTGACTGCCCCTCCTCTGGCTGCTGTAGCACCTGGCACACCCTCACCCACTGCCCTCAGGGCAAAGCTCTACCCCCGGCCCGGCATTGAAGGACAACCTCTTCCTTCCAAGCAGCTCCTTCCAGATTCACGTGTCACCTCCTCTGAAGAGCCTTCCTCAGCTCCCGTCCCCTCCAGTTTCTCACTTATGGACTCATTGCTCTGTCTTCTGCCACCTCTCCTCCCACAGTGACCAGCCACAAGGCTCCAGTGCCCACCACAGACGCTCTTCCTGACCGGTGGATGAGCGGCCTTGGCTTGCACACCCCCCGTGATGTGGAACTCACTGCTCCCCGGGCAGACCAATGGGTTTGCAAAGATTTTGTTTAAGCCCGGTCCTCCTCAGGCTAGACCCTCCACCTTGCAGCGCCTGGCTCAACTGTGCCCAGGACCTCCACGTGGCTGGGAAGATGAGGCCTCAGGCTCATCTTGGCTTGGCTGGGTAGGGCTGTAGGCCCCTTTTCCAGCCACTCGGAGTGGAACCCCAGAGTGGACAAGAGATGGCCAATTCCTCAAGGCTCCAGGGCCATGGGCTTCTCACCTCCCCCTACACCCTTACCAGCCCGGCCCATCTTGGGTGCACCCTCTCTCTGGATGTTCCCCCCGAAACTCCCCACTTATCAGCATCCTCTTCACCTTCTGACTTCGATTCACACCTCCCTTCCTCAAGGCAGTGCCCCTGACCCCCATCAGGCCAGGTCTGGGTTATAGAAGCTCTGCTTCCTAGCCCTGGCCACGAGGCATAGTGAAGCTGGAATTTGTGGGAGTTTTTTGTTCTCTCTCCCACTCAACCACAGGCTCCAAGTGGGGAGGGACCCCTGGATGTGTTTCCTGCTACTGTATCCCAAATGCCGAAGTGCCTCGTACAGAATGAGAACACGGTAAATGCCTGCTGAATGGATCAACGGCGAAGGGAACGACTGAATGACCCTCCATCCTGCGGGCTCTGGTGCCCGGCTGGAACACTAGAGGGCGCTCTTGACCTGCCGAAGGCTGCCTCCAGCCCGGGCGGACTCCTGCGCTGGACTCCTGCCCTCGGGCCACAGCCTGGGAGATCAGCCAGGACGCTGCCATTGAGGACTCAGGCCCAAAAGGGGTGCCTTCAGCCTCACAGGCCCCCCCCCGGCTGGAGTTGGTCACAGGGCAGCGGGAATGGTCCCTGAACCCAGTCTGTGTGCCCAACTCTGAAGCTCTCCTGGGGTCAACTCCTTGGCTCCTGCAACAGCTGACGGGGCTGAGGCTTGGCGGGCTAGGGAGGCGCCTGAGGACACATGGACTATAGACCCCTGGGCCCATTCTGTCTCCACTGCATGGGCTGGACACGGTGCCAGCCCTGGTCCTAAGCAGGGCAGCTTCGTACCCAAATCACTGCTTTCTCTTTAGTCTATTTGCTTCGAAGACCTGGGCTTGGCTCGGTGACCTTGTGCAGGTCTGTGAACATGTTTTTCCATGCGATGGGGCGGGGAGGCTGTGGGGCTGGTCTGTTGCCTGGGGAAGCGGGAGTGGGTTCCAGCCAGTGACCACACTGCAAACATATCACAGACAAACCAGCAAAGCATAGGACCAACCCCCTCTGCTGGGCCCCCTACACTACTGTCCCTGCTAAGTCACCTCCCAGAGCTAGGTGTGGACAGGAGGTACCTGGGTTGCTGCCACGAGGATGCAAAAAACTGCAGCAGATACAGGAGGCATCTGGGAGCCGAGGGCGGAGCAGCAGCTCAGGCCCCGCTGACCTGGGGTGGCTGCCTCCTGTGACTAGGCTGCCTCACATGGGACACTCATGGGGACACTGGGGACAGAGTGCTGGACCAGGACAAGGGGCTGGACTCAGGAGACACCTGCCCTGTGCTGGCTCAGGGCCCTGGGGAGAACGGCCAGCATGGTGGCCCTGGTTGCATCTCCCTGAGGTTCCAGTCTGGGTGCCATTATCGGGGACTCCGGACTCTGCTTTTATCCTGTCCCAGCTCCACTAGAATCTGGGTGTTGCGGGGCAGCACTGCAGGGGTCAGACGAAAATGAGATGGAGGATGTTGAAATCTAAAAACAGATGAATCTGGGGTATTTCAGATAAATCATTTAACTGATAACATTTTTACAATCAAAGCGTTTTTGAACTACAAGAGTGCAGGAGAGCGTGTGAACCGTGTGAACGTGCGGTGCTCTGTGGGCCGTTTTGTTCACTTGATTAATTCCAAACTGTCCATCTGAGTTCTTCATTTCAAAATTGGTCCCAGGCCGAGGCCCCGTCTCACAGACCACATTTCAGCCCAGAGCTCTCAGTCCTCTGGGGCCTTGGCTGTCGCTGCTCCCAGGACTGAGGCCGGAGATGAAGTGCAGCTACCGCTCCCTCGACTGCAGAGGGGCTTGGGCACGGCACTCCGGGGCCCAGGAGGTGCAGTGTGTGTGGTTCCAGATCTGCTCAGAGCTGACCTGCAGCACCTGCCAGCCCTCGTTTCTCAGTCATTCAGGCTTCACCAGCAAATTAGCGCAACCGCCTCCTAACCACACCCCTTCCTCCAGTTTCTGGCTGTAGGCAGGGAGGCCTTTTCTACTTTTTAATAATTAATTGATAGATTAAAAAATTTTTTTAAAAACATATGGGGTTTCGGCCAGGATCGGCAGCTCATGCCTATAATCCTAGCACTTTGGGAGGCCGAGGTGGTCAGACTGCCTGAGCTCAGGAGTTTGAGACCAGCCTGTGCAACATGGCAAAACCCCATCTCTATTAAAAACACAAAAAATTAGCCAGGAGTGGTGGCGCGTGCCTGTCATCCCAGCTACTTGGGAGGCTGAGGCACGAGAATCACTTGAACCCAGGAGGCGAAGGTTACAGTGAGCCAAGATCATGCCACTGTACTCCAGCCTGGGCGACAGAGGAAGGCATATTGCCCAGGCTGAGCATGCCCTGCCCTCAGCTGCGCCTCTGCAGAGACACCCTGGACAGTGAGACAGAGCTGGGTGTTTCATCACCAGGGAAAGATTCAGAAATTCTTCTTTTTTTTTGAGACAGTCTCGCTCTGTCGCCCAGGCTGGAGTGCAGTGGCGTGATCTCGGCTCACTGCAAGCTCCGCCTCCCGGGTTCACACCATTCTCCTGCCTCAGCCTCTCGAGTAGCTGGGACTACAGGCGCCCGCCACCGCGCCCGACTAATTTTTTGTATTTTTAATAGAGACAGGGTTTCACCGTGTTAGCCAGGATGGTCTCGATCTCCTGACCTCGTGATCCGCCCGCCTCGGCCTCCCAAAGTGCTGGGATTACAGGCATGAGCCACCGTGCCCGGCCACGCCCCCTAATTTCTAATAATGGCTATGACACGGAGGTGCGAATAGAGGTACGAATGAGGACTAGGAGAGGCGGTGAAATGAATAAATAGACTTTTAAGTTTAAGTTAGACTTAGTTTATGTTTTTCTTTTTTTGGAAAGCAGGAAAGCATCCTAACAATTTGATCCCAGGGGTGGAATACAGTAGTTGGGAAGGGAGCAGCTGGGCTGGATACAGATAGGTATGAGGAGGAGAAACCAAACATCCACTCCAAGCATCCGTTTCTCGGGGTGGTCTGAGAAGCACTCTCCTGCCAACACGCAGACCATCCTGGCCCCAGCCCTGCTCACGTAGACAGCTTGAGAGGCCGGCTGATTGGTGTGAGGGAGTGGGTCACATAGCCTGGGTGCTAATCTAGCCTTTGGCATGCAAGCAGGCCATGTCTCAGCTAAGTCCTGTCACCCTCTGAGCTCAGATTTCTCATCCGTCAGGTAGGGCTGAAACCACTAGCCTCCCATGGTGGGACGGCATGCATGAGTGTGCACCCAGCAAGCACTTAATACTTGCACCTGCTTCCCTGGCATACTGGAAGGGCTTTGGGAGATGAAGGGTGACAGTTTTTCTTCTCTGTTCCCAAAGGAAGCATCGCGAGGGGGGGATCTCTGGCTCTTTGGTAGTTTGTCTCTGGGGACAAGTGATTTCTTTCTTTTTTCTTTTTCGAGACATGGTCTCGCTCTGCTCTGTCACCCAGGTTGGAGTGCAGTGGTGTGATCTCGGCTCACTGCAACCTGCCTCCTGGGTTCAAGTGGTTCTCCTGCCTCAGCCTCCCACGTAGCTGGGACTACAGGCATGTGCCACTACACCCAGCTAGTTTTTGTTTTTTTTTTGTTGTTGTTTTTTTTTTTTTGGAAGAGGTGGGGTTTCACCATGTTGGCCAGGCTGATCTCAAATTTCTGACCTCAAGTGATCCATCCGCCTCAGCCTCCAAAAGTGCTGGGATTACAGGTGTGAGCCACCGCGCCCAGCCAGGACAAGTGATTTCTATAAACACAGAGTCAAGTCCCATCCCCCAGCCCTTGCCTCTGTCTTGGTTCTACTTGGTGCAGCTCTGGGAGACCTCTTTGGCTTCACCTTCTATTGTTTCCCTGTCACCTGCTCACTCACTCTGCAGCCACTAACTTGAGTACCTGAACACACAAAGCTTGCTCCGCTCACTCTGCCACACTGACCTTGAGTGTACCTGAACACACAAAGCTTGCTCCACTCACTCTGCCACACTGACCTTGAGTGTACCTGAACACACAAAGCTTGCTCCAACTTCATGACCTGCGCACTTGCTTTTTCCTCTGCCGGGATCTCCCCCAAGATCTCTGCAGCTTTTTCATCATTTAAATCTCACTTCAAGCCTTCTGATTATTTAATCCAAATTGTACCTATCCATTCACCCAGCCAACACTCTCATCATATCCTTGTTTTATTCTCTTTAAAGCACATTAAATGATATCTAAGAAATGTTTAAATAGGTTTCTGAATGTGTAAAACAAACCAGAAGGTCACTAAAGCCTAATGTTAAGAGTTAAGACAATCAAACTACCAAAGAAGAGGAAAAGCCAACATTGTGACATTGTAAATAGGAGATGAGAAGGTCTAATGTTTTCTATGTAAAAGTCAAAGTTTAGGCAAGATTAAGCCCTGGATGAGTGGCAGGTGCTTTCATCTTAGTCAAAAGTCAGCTTAGAGAAGAAAAAAGGGCTTGTAATAAACAAGATACCTCCAGGAAGACGACATTGAACTTCTAATTATTCATTTCTCTGTCTCCCAGGGCAACCTCCCATTCCCATATGGTTCTCCAAAGACTGTGACTGGGCCTGATCCATCTTTGTGCCATCCCAGTGCCCAGGCCAGGGTATGACACCCATCAGATTTGTTGAACACAGCCAAGCCTCCTATTTCTGAGACGGCAAAATCACTTTATCAACATAAATACTGATTACTACCCCAAAATGCAAGTGTGCTGCCCCTAGGGCTCCTCTGAAGGCCCAACCTTTGATTCACAATGTTCTGAGTAAAGCATTATCCCTATGCTGTTGATTCCATGATGTCTTCTGTCCCTGGACCAGTTGGGATCCAAAAGGTCTTAAACACGGGTGATTTCCTCTTTAAACTCTATGCCTGTAATTCCAACCTTTACCACGAGGTGACAGGATTACACAAACCTTATCAAAACTAGTTTAATCTCTGACTACTTCTAATTAAAATACGCCCTAAATTAAAACAATATTCATACATATATGCATATATTTTAAAACTTATATTGGCGTAGTTTTAAAAGTATAATACCCACAGTTGGCCAGCATTTGGGGAAATATGCAGCATTTATTCATTGTTGGTGGGAATGTAAATTAGTACAGTCTCCTGGAGGGCAATTTGGCAATACACATCAAAAGCCTTAAACATGTGCAAACCCTTTGGTGTAGCAATTCCACTTTTAGTTATTTATTCTAAGGAGATAATCATGGAAATAAGCTATATTTATTCCCAGGATGTTGAATGTAAGGGTGAAAAATTGTCAATATAAATAATTTAACTTTGAGACTAGTTAAATAAATGATATATCGGAACAAATACAATGTAGCCATTACATTCTCTAAGGATTTTTAATGATGTAGAAAAGTCTCATGCTATATTTAGTGAAAAAAATAGCACAAAAAAAGTCCAATGTAATTGTATTTCAGATTATGAGACTGACGTGCTGCCTACTGTGCTAAGAAGGCACTTGTAATTCTATTTTAAAGGCAATAAATATAAAAGCAAACTTGCACATAAGAAATACTAGAACAATCACCAAGATAAGAGGACTTATCTGTGAGTGGCAGAATTAGAGATGCTTTTTCCTTGTGTTTTTCTCTACTGTCCAAATGTTTTACAATAAACATGCTTTTTGTTGTAATCAGAAGAGGCTGTTAATGAATCTTGGGAGCAGAGAGGACAGGCCAGCCTCTGTACGAGGAGGGCATGGACAGGGCGAGCCGGGCCCTTGTCGGCTCTGACTTCCTCAAGTCCACAACCTGCCCACAGATGTGGGTGGCCTCTATGCCCCGTGTCCTCCAGCCACTCCTATCAGGTCCACATACGGACCTGGCTTCAGCTGAGGGGACTGGCCTGAGTTAATCCAGAAAAGCATTGACTGTCTCCACCACCGCCCCTGGCCGGACTCTATCCTCGCTCTTACAAAGGGATAAGATACTGGCACAAAGAGAAAGAAAAAGAAGTCCTCCCCGAGGCCGGTCCAGAAGTTACTAAGCTACGAAAACAAACAAACAAAACCTTTTTCTAAAACTGACCATTCTCTAAGTTGTTTTTCCAAATATTGCAAATTTATACTGAGTAGATTAGAACGCTTTCTGAAACCCATCTTTTCTTCTCTTGAGACTGTCAACGATGAGGAAAGACGGCGGTATTTACGGAAGGGCTGCCACACACAGGACTGGACGTGGCCTCTGTGCCTGACACTCATTTAACCCCAGCTCTGCAGGTGTCATCTCCCCAGGCCCCAGAGGTCAAGTAGCCGGCCCAAGTCCACGCAGGTGACTGACTCAAAGCCACAGTGTCCTCTGCACATGACGGGCCTCGGAGGCGGCCCAGGCCCTTCGGCAGGAGGCAGTCACCCTAGCCTCTGGGATGACCACATGGAGCCATCTGCAAATATACCTCAGGCTGAGAGCTGGGCAGAGCCCTCCTGTCCTCCACAGGCCAAGAGATACGAATTTCTGCTCAGGACCTGGGCCCCAAGAGCCTGCAAAAGATCCCCCCTTCCTCGAATGCGGCTGCTTTTCCTCCTGCAGGGGAAGCTGAGCGGGGTGTCTGCCCTACCCTGTGGGTCTCGCAGAAGGAATGGCCCGGGTGGCGGTGCGAGAACAAGGGGCTTGGAGGCGCACAGCTGGGCTTGCTCCTGGTGCTGGCCACATGAATGCCCTGAATCCAGCCCACCCAGGGAAGACGCCTACCTCCGTGTGGAAATGGGGGTCTGCGTGTAAGCTGGGGCTGGGTGACCTCAGGGAGAAGGCCATCATGGGCTGTGATACCAGCTTCCTAGAGACTTTGACCCCTAGAGGGGTCCCCTCACCCCTCACCAGGCCCAGACTGCTCAGGCTTCCCAGTGACTGGGGAGCTGCTGGTAGGACCAGGGGCACGGCTGCCAGAGTGGCCTACACACAGGAAGTGAGGGGGCTTGCTGGATCCCAACTCTCTTCCTTCCAAGAAAACTCCCAGCGTCAAGCCTGAGGGACACCCGCGGGACTCCACACACATCCATCTCTCCGTTCCCAGCCCCGACAGTGACAGTGCTCTTTCTCCAGGCCAGGCCCAGGTGTGAGGGAGCCCGATACCACCTCCACACTCAACTTCATCTTTAATTCCCGACAGTCCTGTCACGGCCCCAGGGACAGCAGCCCCGGGTTTGCCTTGACTCACGTTCTGGGTGCTCTAAGCCAAGGGGCTTTCCTTTCCCAAGGCTTCACAGCGAGTAAGCTGCAGAGATGAGAACCATGCCCAGCTACTTAATCCACACCCAGCCTCCTGCCTGTCGGCCGCAGGGCCAGCTGCCCACCCCACCCAGCTGGGTCCCGGGAGGAAGGAGTGAGGGAGAAGAGGCCTCTGTGGGACGCAGACCCTGACAGCTGCTCTGGTGTGGCTGAGAACAAGCCCCCGCCCCTCCCCCGGGTACGCAGGCAGCATCTTCTCTGAGGCTCGAGGCTGTGGACCTCTGGGTCACTGTTTGCTCAGAGGAAACAATGGACAAGAGGGGATGGAAACCGCTGGCCCACTCCCCACCCTCTCCCCTCTGGACCTGTGAATACAGAGTAACCGGGGCGAAGGGAACTGGGTTGTGCCAGGAATGGTTCTGTTAGTCTCCGGTCCTCCCGGGCTGGTGCTGGTACAGCGAATAATGCCAAGACACGGGGCTGAACTTTGCAGCAAAAGCCTGTGCTTCCTCAAGACACTGGACACCCAAAGGTCCAGGCTGCCGTGCCCAGGAGACGGAAGCCTGACCCCTGCCTAGTCAGAAGAGCAGCTGGGGACGGTGGCAGGGCCCTAACCCCAGTGTGTGCCGTGGGATGAGGGTGGTCACGGCTGTTTTTCACATGGCATTCTTACTCCCGCGGAGTCTGAGGGGCCAGGCTGTTTGCTGCTGGGGGAGCTGCCCTGACTGCCTGGGAGATCCCAAACTTGACTCAGCCCAGCACGGGGCCACTCTGGCATGAAGTCAGTGTTCCCCAGAGTGACCACCAAGTCCTGGAGGGCTGCGTTTGTGACACATTTTGTGCCTTCATCTCTGCATTCACAGAGCAGAAAATTAAAGCTCAGAGAAGGTGAGCACCTCCTCTAAGGTCACTCAGCCAGGAGGAAGCAGAGTGGACCCCCTATGCCAAGTCTCCCTGGCGCTGGGTCTGGACTCCTCTCCTCCACTGCAGGACCAGGGACCACCCCTCTTCATTGCCAGCCATCCTGACTGCACAGATCTAGCCCCTGAATCAGCCAGCATTTCCCTCCTTGCGTCTTCCTGCCCTGGAGGCACAGAATGAATCTGCCCCTCCCTTGCTGGCCCTGCCAATCTCTTCTTCTGCTGGGATCCCCCTGCTCTTTCCGATGTCCCAGGACCTCCGGATGCTGCTGCCACGACCCTCAACCCCCGCGCAGGACCTGGCGGTGGCACAGCCACACTGTGCCTTGCTGCTGATGTGGCACTCACTTGGACTGGGCTGGGACATCTATTCCAAGAATGCGCTAACTTTTGGGTTCATTTTAAAAGATCTGCCAAGGGATGACACCACAAGGCCAAACTGGAACCAGCCAGTCTCCTGTTATCGAGTGACGACGAGGAGCGGTGGCTGGGACAGGTCCTCTGCCCACTGGGAAGAGGCCCAGCCTGTCTAGTGGAGCACGCCACAGTGCGGGGGCTGGACTTACTGAAGAAGCAGTGCTAGGTGGACTCAGTGCCACCCAGACACCCGAGCGAGGTGCTCTGCTTTGCCTCCAGGGCAGCCCTGGAGATCTGTGCAGGCTTTATCTCCCCGGAGCTCACGCTAACCCCCTCCACAGAAAGGCCACTACTGCTGAGGAGCAGAGGAGGAGACAGGAGCGCAGACAGAGTTAAATCAAGGCTCAGGGAAAGAATATTGGTTTAAGAGAAAAGGGCGAAGAGAGCAAAAAATAAATGACAAATTACCGGGTAGCCATCGCGTCCTGATTGCCCCTGTGGTAATTAATATGTCATTAATAATCAGACTTTCGGCAGAAACCATATGGCAGCACTTAGAGCTCAATCAGGGCCCAGTCCCACACCACCCCCCGACAGCTGGCTGGTGACTTGCTCTGAGGGGAGGACTCAAGGGCTCCAGCAGTCTTGGGGGCAGAGCAGCCCTTTCCTGCCTCGGAGGGCCAGGCTGGTGGGACCAGGAGCCTCGGGGCTTCATCAGGGTCCCAGGCATAGTCACATGAATGTCCTCCCCACGCTGGCCGGGCATAGGGTAAATGTCACGTGGGGACGTGGGGTTCTGGAGGGTGGAGCCACAGCCACATGACCCAACCAGGAACTGCAAATGCTCCTTAAACTGGGCCTGCAAGAGGCCTGGAAGACAGCCTGTTTCCTCTCAGTTGCCACTGGGATGGGGTGAACCAAGAAAGCGAGCCTTAGAAGCCAGGACTATGGGGAGTGTTCACTGTGGCTGGAGGCTTCTCTGCCCCCTAGTTCTGGTCCCTGGAGCAGTGACCACCCTGCCTGGGTGCCACACTTTGGCACCCATCTCCCCGGTCAGACCCTTGCAGGTTTTGCAGCTCGAGAATTTCTGCATTTGTTTAATCCATTTAATATTTTCACTGCCAAGTTAAAAAACAAAAACCAAAAAACAAAAAACAAAAAAAACCACTCCATAGCCCCCGGCGTTAGGTACTTCCGCAAGTTCACGCACGCCAGCCTCCCTGAGACAGCCAGGAGGGGCTCTGCTGCCAAACATCGCTTGAGGCCAGTAAACCAACACAATCCTGTTGGCTTGCTTGGCTCACGGTGGGGCTACATGCACCGAGAAGCCCAGATTCCGAAGGGCACCGACCAGGAAACGAATCACGGTATGTGGAAGTAAAAAATAAAATGGTTCATCTGAAAGGAATTCCTTGAGAAGGTTGGTTTTGGCTCTGGCTGACTGTCAGTGTGCTTCTGGAATGGATTAGTTGGGATTTATCGGGCTCTGAAAAACTGACAGCGTGAATCAAAGGCAGGCGCATCCTTTGCCCTGGAGAATGAATGGGATTTCTAGGGCCACGTGCAATCCCTGCATTCAAAGCTGCCTCTGGCCGGCCAGAAGTTCAAGGGAGCCGCCCAGTGCTTCCCTCATACCCTTCACACCCCTCACAAATGCAGTGACATTTCCCTCCTGCTCCCATGCAACGCCCTCACCAGCCAGCTGTGCTCCTAAGGTCTCAGCTGTCTGATCCACATTCTGGCAAAGAAGAAAAATGAACCCCAGGGTCTAGTGGTCAAGTCCGACTCATTCCTGGGACAACTGCCCGACTCTACAGCCCTTTCTGCCAAAGCACGGGGCACTGAAGCATTTAGAAACATCAACTGCCACAGCGCATTTTAAAACTATGGGCATGGCGCTAGCATCTCTGTGTACCAAGGGGAGCCCAAGATTTGGCAAGGAACAGCCAGGCTTGTGCGCTGGCTCTCTTGCTAGGAAAATGGTCATAGAACGTTTCAGTAAGCAGGTCAGGCCTGTGGAATTCTGTGCCTGCATTCATCTACAAATTAAAAAACAACATGACTCCTCTATAGGACTGATTTTTTCCCCCCAAACACACGATTTTTTTGTTTTTGTTTCCGAGACAGAGTCTCGCTCTGTCTGTTGCCCAGGCTGGAGTGCAGTGGTACCATCTCGACTCACTGCAACCTCTGCCTCCTGGGTTCAAGCAATTTTCATGCCTCGATTTCCCGAGTAGCTGGGATTACAGGCATCCGCCACCACGCCGGGCTAATTTTTGTATTTTTAGGAGAGACGAGGTCTCACTATGTTGGCCAGGCTGGTCTCGAACTCCTGACCTCAAGTGATCTGTCCACTTTGGCCTCCCAAAGTGCTGGGATTACAGGCGTGCGCTACTATGCCTGGCCACTTTTTAATAGGACTGATTTTTTTTTGAGGACACACCTCCCTAACCAAAATTATGTTCATGGAATTGCAACAGAGAGAAAACTGAACATCTTATCTTTCAGAAGTAGACAGCACAGTCCAGGACACTTACTGGAGGACCTGCAAAACACAAGCAGAGAAGCCACAGTCAGCGTGGAAGGCAGAGTCCCCTCGCCCGTCCTCAGCGCGGCTCCTGGCCACCCCTCCCTGGAAGGCTTTGATGCTGCCATGGCTGTTTCCTGCCATGGCCTGGAGCTGGGGGCAGAGCAGAAGGAGCACCTTTGCTCTTGGAGAGCCCGGGGTGGTCCCGGGGTTGGTGGTGACAATTCCCACAGGCATGGGTGCAGGCACTCATGTCACCAGGCAGCTTCGGGTTCTCGCGCTGAGTAGGAATCGGAACTTGTTCCTACTTAAAGAACAAGCTCTGGTTCTCCTGAGGGGAGAACAGGGGGAGCAAACGTTTTGGACAGAGAGAATACTGGGAGGAACAGCAGATGGGTGTGGCTGAACAGGCTTTTTGGGGGAGGGGTTCCTGCTGCCCAGCCCCAGGGTTAGAAATGCATGAGGAGTAGCAGGGGCTGGGGCTGTAGCTGAGACTTGTCTACCAGATGAGGGCTCACAGAGAACCCTGATGAGGCCCATGGGGGCTTCACCTCACAGCTTGCAAGGCATGTAGCATACCCATTATTGCATTTGACCTTCCCAACCAGCTTTCGAGAGAGGTCTGATGAACATCTCCATTGGACAGCGGATAACGCAGAGGCTCACAGAGCCGCGACTTGTGTGGGGCCACATCGTTGATTAGGGATGGAGTCAGCGCATGCTGGATGGAAGGAGGTCTCCCAACTCTACCAGCCCTAGGTGCTGTGCACTGAGCCACGCCGCTGGCAAACCAGACCCCAAACCTCACTCGAGGTTACACGGGGAGGCAGCACCTGGCAGTCAGTGACCAGCATGATTTATACGTCCCAACTATGAGCCAGGAGCCATGGGGGTAACTAACGGGACCAGTAGTGAGTGCAAGAGGCAAGAGCCCTGACTCATGAATATTGATGAAGCAGACAGATCCCGAAGAGGACATCTACACAGGGAGAAGGCCAGGAAGCTCCAAGCACAGCACAAGGGCCCTGACCCAGGCTGGGCCGAGTCCAGAGGGTGAGAAAAGAGGAGGGTGGAGTGTTGCAGAGATGGACAAGCTCAGAACATGCCAAGATCATGGGCTTTTGAGGAGCCAGGAGAAGTGAAGGCTGCTGCAGCGAGGGAGGGCCAGAGAAGGCAGGGCCGGCCAAGCCTGGGGGTTTGTTTCCATGGCATGGTCTGAGGGGCTTGGTTCTAAGGGTGAAGGGGAGTCAGTGAAGGGTTCTGCATGGAGGAGTGATGGGGAGGGACAACAGTGCACCTGGAGATGCACCGAGGTGTCCCTGTGCAGGTGCTGGTGGGTGAAGGGGGGAATGGAGACTCAGGAGATGTTGGTCAGAGGAGAGATGGGGCTCGCACGGTAGCGGTACATAGAGGAAGGAGAGAGATGACAAGGATTTTTGGCTTGAAACACTGATGTACTCATACCCAAGAATGATGACATGGGGGACAGTGGTTTCCCCAAGTCTAGATCAGAGGCAGAGCAGAGCAAGATGCTGGCAACCTGGACATCCCATTGAGCTGACTCCTCACTGTCAGCCAATGACCTTGATTCCTATTTTCCAAAGCAAACAAAAGCTGCCGGATAGGTTCACCATCGCCTTTCCAACACCGGTTGTACACATCTGTGCCTGTACCTGCACCTCAGCCTGCGCCTGCATCTGTACCTCCCCTGCATCTGCAACTATGCCTATACCTGTACCTGCCTTTCCACCTGCCCCTCCCCCTCGATCTGTTCCTGTACCTGCACCCGCACCTGCTCCTGCACCTGCCCTCCTCTCCATGCCTTCAGGTTAACTCAGAGGAACTGACCCACCTTCAATTAGGCCACTGTCCCCTCTGTATTGCCCAGAGCCTGGCCCCATCCACAGTCCCTCTGGATCTCAGTCACACTTGCCCTCTCACACAAGTCCTTCCCAACAGCTCTGAAACACGCTCTAATTCCTCGGATGGCAAAGCCATACCTTGGTCGCACACCCCCTTCTATTTCTGCCCTTCCTCCGCTCTCTCCCTCACAACAAGAAACAGTGGGAGGCGGCTTCAGAGGGGCAATGAGGTGGGGCAATTGGGTACGGCCTTGAGCAGAGAGAGGATGTGACCTGGCTCACATTTTAAAGATCCTCCGGTGTGGGGTGGCAGGGGTAGAATGCAGAGGCTACCGCATGGTGCAGAGGAGAGAGGACGGTGGCTCACAGCTGGTGGTGGCAGTGGAAGTGCTGGACGTGGTTGGATTCTGGATTGATTCTGACAGCACAGCCAAAGGATTTCCCTAGTTTTGGCTTGAGCAACTGAAAGGATGGGGCTGCCATCAACAGCGGTGGGGAGATAGTGGTGGGACAGGCTCGGCTGAAGGGGTCAGAAGCTTGGCACACGTGGCACGGCTGGAAGTAAAGAGAAGATGAAGAAGTCCTGGAAGCGAAGTAGAGGAAGTGTCCCAGGAGGGAGCGATCGCCGTGCACGGGGCAAAGGAACCGCCCTGCAGATGGGTCAGGTAAGAAGACCAGGAACTGGACGCAGCAATGCAGAGGCATGTCTAGGGAGTGACAGGAGTGGGGTCTGATGGGAGAGGGTTTCAGAGAGAAGGGGGGTGAGGGATGCAGACAGTGGGTGCTTTTGAGGAGCTCTGCAGCAAAGGGGAGTAAATGAACAGTGGCTTTGTGGGGCTGGGGCCTGGCGATGGGTATTTCTTTAGGATGAGTGACATGGCCACGCGTTTGTAGGATGTGAGTGGTCCAGCAGAGAGAGAGGATTCGGCGTGGGGGGAGAAGGGGAGACTCCTGGAGCAACGTTCTTGAGGAGGTGAGAAGGGCTGGCTCCTGGCGCTGGCACAGATGGGGGCCTGGACAGTCCATCTGTGGAGACGGCAGGAGGAAGAGTGCCTGGTGCTGCCAGGCACGTGCCATGGAGGTGGGAGTTCAGGCAAGTTCTCTTCTGATCGTGCCAACTCTCCCAGTGAAGTAGGAAGCAAGGCCGTCAGCCTCAGGTGATGACGGTGCAGGAGGCGTTGGGGGACTGAGCGGGAGAGGTTGAATGGGTTGGACAACGTGGCCTCAGCCAGGTGGCAGAAAGAGCCACGGGGGCCGGGGGCGTTCCTCTCCAGCTGGGTAATCGGTACACACTGGAGTGGAGCATGTGGAGGGGGCTGGGTTCAGTCCGGGGTGGGGCTTTTGCTGAGTGGGACCGAGGGAGGAGGGAGGAGCAGGGAGGTCTGGCATGGGGCAGCTGGCAGGATTCCAGCTGGAGGGGTGAGGGGCCAGGGGCTGGGATCCATGGATCCGAAGGCTGGAGACGGAAGGGTTGTAGGGGTCAGGGAGAGGAAGTGGGCTGGAATTTGTGAACTGAGAATTTGTGGATGCTGCATGTATATCGGGAGAGACCTCGGGAGGGAGAGGTTGTGGTCAGAGGAGGCCAAGCCTATCAGAGGAGAGGAGGCCACGGAGTCCAGACGCCAGGCTGTGTAAGGGGCTTCTATGTGGCTATCAGGATTCATAAGAATTCACCCAGAAGCACTGTGGGAGAGAGGGCTGGTGACCCAGGGGCTGGCACCGACTAGCAATGAGATGGGTGCACCTGGGACCAGAGATGGCTTCAAGAATGAAGCCCCATCACCACCCCCGTCTCCCATTCTGGGGCCAGGGTCACGTTTCTCAAAACGCAGATCTGATCCTGGCACTTCCCTCCTCACCGTCTTGTTCCTAAGACAAAGGCCCGAACCCAGTGGTGCCTTCCACGTGGTGATCTGCCTCCCCAAATCGCTGCCTAGCCCCCCTCCCCAGGGCCTCCACACCTGAACCTCTGGGAACAGCAGGGGGAGATGTGTTATAACCGCTAGCTGCCACGAGAAAATGAAATTGGATCCCTGCCTCAGCATGGACCAGGATGAATTCCAAAAGGATCAACGATTTTACAGGTTAAGAAAACTATACAAATCCTAGAAGAAAACGTGGGAATATTCCTTTCTAGCGTTGGAGAGGGCAGGCTTTTCCACCTATGGTTCGTAATCCAGAAGCCACAAAAGACAAAAAACCAATTAGCCAGCTGTGCTGGCGTGTGCTTGTGATCCCAGTTACTCGGGAGGCTGAGGCAGGGCAATTGCTTGAACCTGGGAGGCAGAGGTTGCAGTGAGCTGAGATCACATCACTGCACTCTGGCCTCAGTGACAGAGTGAGACTCTGGCTCAAAAACAAAGCCAACCTAGGAGACATATATCTAACTCAGGTCACAAAGGCTAGATACCTTGACATAAAAACATTCCTACAAGACAGCTCTCAAAACACCAGCAATTCAGTAGAAACAATATACCCAAAGATATGAATGAAGAAGTCACAGAACAGAAAATACAAATAGCCTTGAAATATCTGGATTATGAACGAGGATTAACTTTTGTAGCTACAAGTGCTAATCTTCATAATAAAAGAAGCGAAGGTTAGAATTATGATCATATCAGATTAAAAAAATGAAAAAAGTCTCATGACCTACTGTGTGAAGGGCAATGAGGACAGTCACCTTACACACTGGTGAGAGGATAAACTGGGACCTTCTCTCTAGGGAGTGATCTGGCAATACTTAATAAGATTTAAACTGTATGTGCCGATTGCCACAGCAATTGTCCTCCTAGAAATGTATTCTGCAGCTATGTTATCACATATGTAAAAGCAGAGGGGTATAAAAACAGTCCTCATCACAGAAGTGTTGAGATAGTAAAAGTATTAGAAATGGCACAGATGGAACTGATTAAATAGAGGATGGTACAGCTGCAAATGGAATACTATGCAGCCGTGAAAAAGGTAATGTTCTGTAAGTTCTGAGATGGAACGATCTCCAGGGCGTATTGCTGCATTTTAAAAGGGTATAGAATGGCATGTAGTAAAAATGATCTGTAGACCTTTGTTTGTATAAACAGGACATCTCTAGGTGTGGGTGCAAGGAAGTGGTCATCAGGGTTGCTTCTGAGTAGGGGGGCTGAATGGCCAGAGGGCAGGAGTGGCAGAGAGACTGACCTCTCACCCTGGGCTCTTTCACACCACTGGATATTTGTGTATGGCTCACAGAGTCAAAAGCATCAACACACTTGAACTTGACAGTGGCGGGAGAAAGTTGTGTCTTTGTCTGCTCCTCCCAGCTTTTGCTGCCTTTCCTCACACTCATGTCCAAGCTGCCTCCAGGGAAGCTCAGGCTGGGATTATTATTCCGAGAGCCTGAGGTCCTGAGAGCAGAGCCCTGGGGACTGGCGCGAGGTGCAGCCCAGACGAGACGAACGAGGGGCTGTAAGAGTAACCATCGCTCCCTCGCTGAGCACTCATCATGCACTGGAGGCTCCATGAATGCGTTCCCCAGACCATCATGTAACCCCTGCTTCAACCTCACTAGGTGCATTTTACAGATGAGGAAACTGAGGCCCAGAAAGGCTGCCATGCCCAGGGTCACGTCCTCTTCTGACCTGGGCAGAGAGAAACTGTTCTGGCAGAAAGAGCTCTAACGTGTACTGAGCTTCCCCTGAGGTCCCCGGGAGGGTGTGTGGTGTGTCTGAGTCACCCGGCTGGTGAGGCGGTGGTCCAGCCAGAGGCAGTCCCGCAGGACCCTAAACCCATGGCACCATCCATGGTCTCCAGAGGGGGTGGCAGAGTGGGAATGGTGGCATTCTGGAGACTGATCTCCTTGCTAGTGGGACAGGCCACATCAAGCTCATCTACAGGACTTTAAAACACACTGCCCACCACTTCTCTTGGGCCCTACTGGCACCATGTCACCAGGCTACCATTGCTTCACGCCAGCACCATCATCACAGCCTCCTAACCCTTCTCCTGGGTACCCAACCCCACCAGCCAGAGGGGCATTTAAAAAATGCCCAACCCCTTTCCAGGGCTTCCCATGGCACATGGAACGAAAACTCCTGGCCCAGCCTTCCTGCATGGCCCAGTCCTTGCCAGTCTCCAGTGCCCTTGGGCACAGTGCTCTGCTCCACCCTTCCCTCTCAGTTCCCCAAGCTGCCAGCTCCCTTCAGCCTTAGACATTCACAGCGGCTATGTTCCTGCAGCCGGCATGGCATGGCTCCGTTGCCACTCCCTTGGACAAACCTTCTACAACGGTGACATCCAAAGATGTCAAAGACAAGGTTGGGCGCAGTGGCTCATGTCTGTAATCCCAGCACCTGAGGTCAGGAGTTTGAGACCAGCCTGGCCAACATGGTGAAAACCCATCTGTACTAAAACTACAAATATTAGCTGGGTGTGGTGGTGGGCACCTGTAATCCCAGCTACTCAGGAGGCTGGGGCAGGAGAATCGCTTGAACCTGGGAGGCAGATGTTGCAGTGAGCCAAGATCAGGCCACTGCATTCCAGTCTGGGCAACAGAGTGAGACTCCATCTCAAAAACACAAACAAAAAACAGACATGTCACAGACAAAGATGTCTCCCACCCTCCCCGCACTGGTTTCTGTCATCTTTCCCTGGTTATTTCCTTCCATGCGTTTGTTGCAATCGGTAGTGATGATTTACTTGTGGGGCGGGGACTGTTTCTGTCAGTCTCCGGCAAGGCACTTCCCTGAGAGGGACCACATCTGCCCAGTTCCTGCTGTCTCCTTGCTGCCCAGATGGGAGCTGGGCAGGCACAAACACTTAGCCAGCACCTGCTGAATGGATGAGGGCCGAAAAGGGCAAGAGCGCCTGGATGCCATCGCATTTTCGGAGCCCTCTGCACTTGACCTCATGTACTAGGTCTGTGCTGTGGCTGCCACAGCCTCTGGAGATGGACTGTACGGCCTGAAGCAAGCTGGGCATCCAAGAGTGATGGATGAGACAGAGGGGCTGGTCCAGGCCAGCCAGGGGTTCCTGCTTAGAAAGTGAGCTGGCTGCAGGGCTTCCAGGTGACCACAGGTGATGCCCCGAGGCCCAGCCCTTCCGTGCACAGCCTTCAAACGCATGTTCCAAGCATAGGATGGTTCCACTGACTTTGCTGTCAGGAATGTGGCAGCCATTCAGTAAGAGCCAGATGACCTGGGAAACAGGTGAAAGCACCTGATGAAGTAGAGGGTTTGATGACTCTGGGGCCTCTTGGGCTGAATGGATGTGGCCCAAGAGAGTTCCTCAAACTGGGAAACTTGCCCACTCACTCCCTGGGGTTAGGAGCAGGTGGGCAAGCTGCTTGCTATGTTACCAGGTAAGCAGAAGTGCATGGTGGTCTTGGGAGCCTCCGACGCCCACCTTCAGCTCTCAGCCCCTCTGGGAACAATCATGTCTCTAGTGTTTCCCAAAGGGCGTGTCCAGCCTTCCTGAAACACAAACCAAGAGGAGTATTTCCCACAGCCTGGCAGGGGCCAGGCCTACACACCAGGAGGTGAGGGCTGGCTTCAGTGGCCTGAGGCTGCCAGGGTCACTGTCCCTGCTCACAGTCCCACACCTGCTCCTCTCTGTTGCCCCTGGACTCCTAACCTCCCCTCTGCCTGTGACCTGCTCTCCCTGGTCCTGATTGAGCCTCTCTTCCTCTCTCATTCAGCCAGCTCAGGTAAGATGCCGCACCCTGGCTCCCAGCTCTCAAAAGCCTGAACCCATTCCCAGAATAAAGACAACAACCTTTAGGGACTTTTCCCCAAAGGAGCAGAGTGGGCCAGGCTAGTCTCGAACTCCTGACCTCAAGTGATTCACCTGCCTTGGCCTTCCAAAGTGCTAGGATTACAGGTGTGAGCCACCATGCCTGGCCTCATTTTCTAGTTGTTAAGATGGGAAGTTAGCCTATTGATTTGACTATAAAATCCTTACAATAAAACAGGAATAAATCTTCATGGTCTTGAGTTAGGTAATTGAGTCTTAGATATAACTAAAAGCACAAAGTACAAAAGAAAAAACTGATAGATTGGACTTCACCAAAATTAAACTGGGGAAAAATGAAATTATACATGTATCTCAAACCGAATATAAAAAATCAATTCCATATAGATTAAGGATTCCAATGTAAAAAGTAAACATTCAGAAAAAAGATGAAAGAATATCTTTTTTCACTCGAGGTTGGGAACATTTATTTTTTCTTTAACTTTTAAGTCCAGGGGTACATGTGCCAGATGTGGATTCTTTAGAATGTTCTATGCATGAGATCACGTCATCTGCAAATAGAGATCGTTTTACTTCTTTTCCCTTATGAATGTCTTTAATGTCTCCTTTTTGCTTAATTGTCCTTGCTAAAACCTTCAACACAAAGTTAAATAGTAGTAGCAGAGGAGTGAACATCCTTGTCATGTTCCTGATATCAGGGGTAAATCGTTCAGTCTTTCACCATTAAGTATGCTATTAGTTAGCTGTGGGTTTTTCATAGATGCCCTTTATCAAGTTGAGGAAGTTTGTTTTTAAATTCTTGATTTGTTGAGTAGATATTTGCTTATTTATTTACTTATTTATTTATTTAATGATGGAGTCTCGCTCTGTCACCCAGGCTGGAGTACAAAGGCGCGATCTTAGTTCACCGCAACCTTTGCCTCCCAGGTTCAAGCGATTCTCCTGCTTTGTCCTCCCGAGTAGCTGTGACTACAGGCATGCACCATCACACCCAGCTAATTTTTGTATTTTTAGTACAGATGGGGTTTCACCACGTTGGCCAGGCTGGTCTCGAACTCTTGACCTCAAGTGATTTGTCCGCCTTGGCCTCCCAAAGTGCTGGGATTACAAAGTGAGCCATTGTGCCTAGCCTGAGTCGGTTTTTTAAAATAATGACAAGTTGTGGATTTCATCAAATGCTTTATCTGCAGTTACTGAGATGATCATGTGGTTTTTATCTCTTATTCAATAATATGATGTACTGCATTGATTGATTTTGGATGTTAAACCAACATTGTATTGTTGTGTCAAATCCCACTCGGTTTATAACCCTTTTGCTGGATTCCTTTGCTTGTATTGTTGAGGATTTTTATGTCTGTGTTCATAAAAGACATTGGTCTATAGTTTCTTTTTTTGTGATGTCTTTGTCTAGTTTTGGTATCAGAGTTAATCTTGCTTCAGAATGAGTTGAGAAGTGTTCTCTCCCTTTCTATTTTTTAAAGGGTTTGCGAAAGATTGTTATTAATTCTTCAAGTGTTTGTTAGAATTCATCAGTGAAGCCATCTGATTCTGGGCTTTTCTTTGCAAAAGTTTTTTGATCACTGATTGAATCTTTCTCTTTGTTACAGGTCTATTCAGATTTTTGACTTCTTCTTGAGTCAGTTTTGGCAGTTGTGTCTTTCTAGGAATGTGTCCATTTCGCCTATGTTATCTAATTTGTAGGCATACAATCGTTAGAAGTGTTTCCTTTTAATCCTTTTCATTTTTTTAAGGTTGCTAGTTATGTACCTTCTTTCAGCCCTGATCTTGGTAATTTGAGACTCCACCGTTTTTCTTAGTCAGTCTAGTTAAAGGTTTGTCAGTTTTGTTGATCTTCTCAAAGAATCAACTTCTGGTTATGCTGATTTTCTCTACTGTTTTTCTGTTTTCCATTTCATTTCTTTTCACCCTGATTTTATGATTTTCTTTCTTTTGCTTGCTTTGGGTTAAGTTTGCTCTTATTTTTCTAGTTTATTTTTATTTGAGACCAAGACTGGCTTTGTCGCCCAGGCTGGAGTGCAGTGGCACGATCTCAGTTTACTGCAACCTCTGCCTCCTGGGTTCAAGCGATTCTCCTGCCTCAGCGTCTCGAGTAGCTGAGATTACAGGCATGCACTACCACACCAAGCTAATTTTTGTATTATTAGTAGAGAGGGGGCTTCACTATGTTGACCAGGTTGGTCTAGAACTCCTGACCTCAGGTGATCCGCCCGCCTCGGTCTCCCAAAGTGCTGGGATTGCAGGCATGAGCCACCGCACCTGGCTACTCTCCTTCAATTTTTTCTTTTCTTTTCTGAGACAGAGTCTCGCTCTGTCGCCCAGGCTGGAATGCAGCGGCATGATCTCGGCTCACTGCAACCTCCGCCCCTCCAGGTTTAAGCAATTCTCTGCCTCAGACTCCACAGTAGCTGGGATTACAGGCGCGTGCGTGCCACCACGCCTGGCTAATTTTTTGTATTTTTTCTTTTTTTTTTTTTAGTAGAGATGGGGTTTCACTATCTTGGCCAGGCTGGTCTTGAACTCCTGACCTCGTGATCCACCCGCCTCAGTCTCCCAAAGTGCTGGGATTACAGGCGTGAGCCACCGCGCCCGGCCTCAATTTTCAAAGATAGTTTTGCCAGGTATAGATTTCTTTGTTGACAGTTTTTTTTCCTTTTGTCACTTATTGAAAATGTCATCCTACTGCCGCCTTTTGGCTTTCATGGTTTCTGATGAGAAACCAGCTATTAGTATTATTGAGCATCCCTTTTCTGTGATATGCTATTTCTTTTTTTCTTTTTTTTTTTTTTTTTTTGTATAGTGACATGCTATTTCTCTGATGATGCTTTCAATTTTTTTTTTTTTTTTTTTTGAGACAGAGTCTCACTGTGTTGTCCAGGCTGGAGTGCAGTGGCATGATCTTGGGTAATTGTGACCTCCGCCTCCCAGGTACAAGAGATTCTCGTGCCTCAGCCTCCTGAGTAGCTGGGACTACAGGCACGTGCCACCATGCCTGGCTAACTTTTATATTTCTTTTTTTCTTTTTTTTTAGTAGAGATGGGATTTCACCACATTGGCCAGGCTGGTCTTGAACTCCTGACCTCATGTGATCCTCCTGTCTTGGCCTCCCAAAGTGCTGGGATTACAGGTGTGAGCCACCATGCCTGGCCAAGATTCACTCTTTTTTTTTTTTTTGGCTTTTAGCAGTGCAACTATGATGCGCTTAGGTATGTATCTCTTTGAGTTTATCATCCTTGGAGTTTGTTGAGCTTAGATGCGTAGATTCATGGTTTTCTTTAAAATTAAGAAGATTTGGCCATTTTTTTCAAATATTCCTTTGTTTCTTTCTCTCTCTTCTCTCCTTCTGGGACTACCATTATGTGTATGTTGGGACACTTGATAGTGTCTTTGAGGCTCTGTTCATTTTCCTTCATTCTTTTTTCCTTCTGTTCCTTAGGCTGGATGATATCAACTGACCTATGTGCAAGTTCTGATTCTTTCTTCTGTTGGCCCAAATCTACTGTTGAAGCCCTCTACTGAATTTTCATTTCAGTTATGGTACTTTGTGAGAGTGGGGCTCTAAGACAGGTTTTTAATGGACATGTACAGAGCCCTGCACATGCATGTGCCTTCCACATACCCAAGAATAAGCTGGAGCTTTTCAAAGCTCCTCTGAACATCTCATTCCCTATATTTTTATTTTAAGTTTTCTTTTTTTTTTTTTTTTTGAGACGGAGTCTCGCTCTGTCGCCCAGGCTGGAGTGCAGTGGCACGATCTTGGCTCACTGCAAGCTCCACCTCCTGGGCTCAAGCAATCCTCCTGCCTCAGCCTCCCGAGTAGCTGGGACTACAGGTGCCGCCACCACACCCGGCTAATTTTTTGTATTTTTAGTAGAGATGGGGTTTCACCGTGTTAGCCAGGGTGGTCTCGATCTCCTGACCTCGTGATCCACCCACCTCGGTCTCCCAGAGTGCTGGTATTACAGGCGTGAGCCACTGCGCCTGGCCTATTTTAAGTTTTCAAGTCATCCACTGGTGTTATCACCTCGAGCAGCTTCAATGGTCAACAACTGCTGCTGATTATTTTTGCTAAGCACCCTGGGGACAGGGCTCTTCCTTCTGAGCACGCTGTGCATAGGCCACCTAGAGACAAGCCTTGAGTATGGTACTTTTCCACGGAGCTGCCTGACAAGTCAAATAGTGACAACTCTCTGGGGATGGGCATTTGCAAGCTTCCAACCTGTTCTGCTTCCTCCAGCGGTTGCTAGTTTTCACAAACAAGTACGTGGTTGTGACATTGCTGGGTTGTGTGTATGTGTTTTTTTTTTTGCTTGTTTGTTTTTTGAGACAGAGTCTAGCTCTGTTGCCCAGGCTGGAGTGCAGTGGCACAATCTCAGCTCACTGCAACCTCTGCCTCCTGGGTTCAAGCGATTCTTGTGCCTCAGCCTCTGAGTAGCTGGGACTACAGGTATGTACCACCATGCCTGGCTAATTTTTGTATTTTTAGTAGGGATGGGGTTTCATCATGTTGGCCAGGCTGGTCTCAAACTCCTGGCCTCAAGCAATCCACCTGCCTCGGCCTCCCAAAGTGCTGGGATTACACGGGTGCACCATGCACGGTTTTTAAAGCTGTTTTTGAAGGCTACCATGGAGCTTGAGAGAGAACATTAAAATGCTACAAATCTCACTGTTCTTATTAATAGCAAGATTCAGATATTTCCTGAATAAACATTTCTTGGGCTGCTGCAAAACTTTTGTTCGTTTCTAGAGTTGTGAAAAGGTCAGTCTTCTCCATTGTTTTTGCTCCTTTATGGAGGAGATCTTCAGAGTTCCTCACTCCACCATTCCAGAAGTGCTTCTTCCACTGGCTTTTTAGAAAGAGTTTCTTGGGGACAGGGCAGATAAAAGGCCCTAGCACAGAAACCGCCGATGCAAGGCTAGCAGCTGTGGAGAGCTGGCAGTGCCTCCATTTGTCTCTGTAGGTTTGTGTAGGCACTGGTCAAGCAGTCTCCTAACTGTGTTCCTCTTTTGTCCGCAAGGCCCTCTTTCTCTCTCCCTTCTCTCCTCCTTCCCATCAATAAGCATTTATGGACCATCTCCTGAGTGGGGGCCTAGCCCAGGCCCTGCCCTGAGGAGCCCATGCTTTGGTGGAGAAGCAGGACAACTCTGCAGACCAGGCCACCGCCCCAGGTGTGGGAAGCGCTGAGATGGAGGGAGGTATCTAGTGCTGTGGGAGCAGGGGAGAGTGACGGACACTCTTGAGGATAGGAGGGTCTAGGAGGAGAGAGGGTCCTGCCCAAGGCCCTTAGAAAGAAAGGGGACCCCAGAGTGCAGGTGCAGTTCTGGGATTCTCCAGCTAAGAAGCCAGCCAGGGGAAGGCGGGAAATCCATTCCATTTCAGATAGAGACATAGAAACACGATAGAGACATAGAAACACTGCAGGACTGTGGAGCTCCTACTCGGAGCTAGGGAGGCCCCTGCCCTGAAGGCAGGCAGGATCACCCTATCTGCAGGTCTGCAGCAGCCTCAGGAAGGCATCCCAGCCAGGCACTGCCTTACCTGGCAAAAACAGCCTTTCTCTGCGGGTGCGGTGGCTCATGCCTACAATCCCGGCACTTTGGAAGGCCAAGGCGGGTGGATCACTTGAGGCCAGGAGTTCGAGACCTGCCTGGCCAACATGGTGAAATCCCGCCATCTCTACTAAAAATACAAAAATTAGCCGGGCATGGTGACGCATGCCTGTAATCCAGCTACTCAGGTGGCTGAGGCACGAGAATCACTTGGATCTGGGAAGCAGAGGCTGCTGTGAGCTGAGATTGTGCCACCGCACTCCAGCCTGAGTGACCGAGCGACTCTGTCTCCCCCCCGCCAAAAAAAAGCCTTTCTCCCAAGGGACACAGGAAAAAGGCCTCTTTATACAAGGGAAGGCAAGAAAGCCAGGATGTGCGTATGTGTGTAACTATCTAGAAAGAAACTCAAGGCCCAGCCAAGCCAATCAGAGAGGCACATCTGTTCTGTGCAGCTCACTGTTTTTGGATAGGCAGACGATCGGGACACCGAGGGGGTGGGATCCCGCCCACCCCTTGGCCAGCAGCTGGCCTCTGGCAAGGTACTGTACCCCTTGGAGCCTCAGTTTCCTCATCAGCAAGTGGGTATAATAACATATTCTTATCGTGCAGTGCTCTGAGGATCGCACGAGATAAAGGACTTGAAAGAGCCCAGCACAGGGCCAGGGACCCACTGGGTCTGTCTTTCCTTGACTTTGAGGTTGTTTTAAAGTCGAGTCATAAGTTAAATGGAGTTTGAAGTAAGCTGAATAATATCATACTTTGCCCTAAAAAGTGACTCTGTGTTCCTCATCTCCTTCCAAAAATCACGTCAGGAACTTATAATAAAAGGCAATAAAACCTTTTACGAGGGTGAAAATAAGAACGGAGTAATAAAGTGTGTATTTGGCAGGGTCTGGGGTGATTACACACAGAAGCTAAAGGAAGCTCCAGCTACTGAACGCAAAACAGGCTTCAGCTTCCAGAAGTCAAGGCAGAAAGAGACACGAAGGGTGCTTCCTGCCGGTGAGCGCTAAGGAGTGTATCTGGAGGGCCTCTGTGTAAGGAACTCGACCCTGCAAACCCAGTGCAACGAGGAGGCAGAAAGCCTGTGCCCAGCTCAGGGAGAGGAGTCTGCGGCCCGGAGAAAACCTGCCACTGCCTCCTCTTGGGTCCAGTCAGCCTGGGGTCCTCCTGGTGGTGAGCTGGCCTGGCTTCGTCCCCACGGCCACCTTGTGACGTTGCTTAGGGGCGGGGCATTCATTCATTCGCTGTTCCCTGCATTTACATGCCTGGGGGCTGCCTCTGCTAAGTGCCGGGCGACACCTCTTGGACAAAACGGTTAGAGGTGTTTTTGGAGGAGATGCTTGAGCTGGGCTTAAAGGACAAAGGGTAATGATCTTGGGGTGGGAGTCCAGGTAGAGGAGATGTTCTGGGTGCAGGAAGACATAAGAGTGAAGGCTCAGAAGCTGGAGGGCCCTGGACATCCACGGTGAGGCTGGAGGTGGGGGCATGGCGTCGGGGTGATGAGAGCCGCAGGAGGCCACGTCGGTGAGAACAGAGAAGAGGACACGGATCCAAGCCATGGCGGAGAAGGCTTACGGGGACTTGGCATGGGCAGGGAAGGGATCGAGGATGGAGCCAGGTGTCTACACAGGGAAGCAGGTGGCTAGATGCCTCCTCCCTGCGATGGGGAAGCCCAGGGAAGAAAGTTGGGGGAGATGCTGGCTTTAGCAGGGCAATGTCCAACCTTGGGGACCCAGTGGGGAGGATGTGGCTGGAGGCAGAGAGAGGACATGGTCAGCGTCACAGGAGTGGGAGACTGTGGGAGAGAGGAGAGGAGAGGGCCAGGGAAGATTCATTCACAGGGCAGGTGGGTCCTGTGAGAATGGCAAAGGAGCCAAGGTCACAGACGCGGTGGGAAGCGTAGCCGAGACACCCGGGACTGCCTGGCATGGGGGAGTGGCCAAGGGTGGGGGTCAAGAAAGAGAAAGACAGCAAAGCCTCCAGAGTGGCCATCAGAGGTGGCCATGGGAGATGGGCGGGGGGGTTCTGGAGATGATGGGAGACGGGCGGGGGGGGGAGTCCCTGGGGGGAGGGGACAGGCGGGGGGGGGTCTGGGTGATGGGGACGGGGGGTTTCTGGGTGATGGGGACGGGCAGGGGGGTTCTGGGTGAAGCAGAGGCAGCAGGAAGGAAGGGTGGCGAACACAGGTGCCTCTGCAGGCTGCAGGGAAGGGAGGTGGGGGAGTCTCCTCCTGGCGGCTCCGCCAAGGAAGGACAGGCCACATCTGGGGAGGGATGAAACCCACAGAAGAGCCGGGTTGTGCTGAAGGACCCATGGGGGAGGTCGTGGCTGGCGGAGTCATCACCTTCTGCCTCAGAGAGAGGGGCTGCTCTGGAGTGGGAGACTAGGGGCCGAAGTGCTCAAGGCCAACAATGAGATTCAGGGGATGGCTGGGGGAGAGGGGACAGTCCTGGAACTGTGAATGCCAAGAAGCCCGGGAAAGGCAGTAGTGGGTGCTGTGGCCTCAGGAAACAGCGGCTGGACTTGGAAGGCGGAGGAGCAACTGCCCAGGGCCAAGGCATGAATCAGGGTGGGGAAGCAGGTGGGCAGGCCGTGCAGCCAGAGCCTGGGGCCATGGTGGCTTCCAAGCCTCCACTCAGGTGCTGAGAAAAGCTGGGACTCACCAGGGTCGCCTCTTCTCCCAGGCTTGCCGCGCCGTCCAGGGGGCCCTAGACAGGAAAACAAGAATGCATTCACTGAGAAGGGAAGCCAGGGGACTTGGCTGCGTGGGGCATGCCCCGCCCATCCACTGGTCTGCTCGCAACAGCTTTCTGCGAGTGGCCTGCCCGAGGGGGTCTGCTGGGAGATGCGTGGGGAGGAATCCCTTCCTTCTGCCACTACCTCGCCTGTTCCGCCAACCCCCCTCCCGAGCTGGCCGCATCCCTCATGCCCCACGCACCCATTCTGTTATTTAATCATTGGTTCACTTGGTCATTCCTAAGCCCTCCCTCAATCACAAAGATTCCCACAGGATGATCCTGAGGCAGACGCGTTTGCAGCTGAGAAACTTCAGACTTAGGAGGAAAGTAAGGGCGGGTTATCTTAGGAAAGCCCCAAGAAATGCTTCTGAACATTCACTAAAGTAAAACAACAAAGTCAACACAACGAAGAGGCCGTCACGGCTGCGCGGCGCTGAAATTCAGTCACGACAGGCGCTACGCGATCCGCCTGCAGTCCTCGCCACTCGCTGGGGCCTCCAGCTCCGCCTTCCCCAGAGCCAGGGAGCTGCTCAGCCGCCTTCGGGGCTTCCCGTCCACATCCGTGCTCCATCCGCGCACCGTAAGCCCTTCTGAATTTACAGTGCAGACCCCGCGACCTCCGCCTCTAGCCCTTTGCCCACGTCAGGCCCCGAGACCAGAGTGACCTCAACGCTGAAGGAGGCGTTTTGGCTCTGGCCGTGGCAGCAGAGGTCTGAGGCCTCCCTCTCCCTCCCCTCACCTCTGTGGCGCTCACTGCCATCCTTCCCGGCGCCCCTTCTCGCCCCTGTTTCAGTGAAGTTGGGTGCAGGTACAAGATTGCAATGTGTAAATGGCATTTGATACGTCTTGCTCACCCACTGCATGCCAGGCTCTGGCCTGGGCCTGGAGGCAACAGTGGGACAGGCTGTGACCCTATGACAAGGCACTGCCCTTTCCTGCAAAAGCCAACCTCAAACCCCCTCAGGTTTCCAGAACAACCATGAAGGACATGCAGGAGACTGGCCCCGATCGCGCCTGTGGCAGGATGGAAAAATGAGTGTGTGTCTGTGCATGTGTGTCTGTGTGTGTCTCTATGAGTGTCTGTGTGCATGTGAGTGTGTGTCTCTGTGTTTCTGTGTATGTGTCTGTGTATGTAGGTTTGTGTCTGTGTGCATGGGAGTGTCTGTGTGTGTGTCTGTGTTTCTGTGTGTGTCTGTGTGCATGTGTCTGTGTGCATGTGTCTGTGTGCATGTGTCTGTGTGCATGTGTCTGTGTGTGTCTCTGTTTCTGTGTGTGTGTGTGTATGTAGGTTTGTGTCTGTGTGCATGTGAGTGTGTGTGTCTGTTTCTGTGTGTGTGTCTGTGTATGCAGGTTTGTGTCTGTGTGTCTTACGGGAGGTGTTTCCCGACTTTCGTTAAGGGAAGGGGAGGAGGGAGGGCCAGTCTCTGAGAAACAGTGAGAGAGAAGAGATCCCTTCAGGGGGAGAGGGGCCCTCCGTGCTACGCTACACGCCAAAAGCTTTGCAGGCCCAGGGGTCAGGCGAGACTGAGTTTCTTGCCAGCTTCATGGACTGGAGACTTGAGGTGAGGATGGTTAAACAAAATTTAAAAATGAAAAACATGCTACTTCTTGCTTCCCTGTGTTTTAAGGGCAAAAACGCATGCCAGGGACGTAGCCCTTGGTTTCTCCCATCCTGGACACAGACCCTGAATTTGGGGTTTACGCTGGAATTGCCAGGGGCTGTGTGGAGCTGGCAAGGCCAGGATTCCGGGACCCCCAGAACAGACAACAGCTCCTTATACTGTGTGGGTTTATAGCTTAGGAGGCATCTCCAGGCCCACGCTCTCGGCCGAGGCCTGCGACACCCACACTGTATGGCCAATTACCTTCCTATCTCCACGTGCTTGTCCCACCAGCATCTCAGACCCGTTGTGGCCGAAACACCTGCTTTGATCCCCTCCCCAGTGAGTGGCCTGTGCGGGGCTGATGGTGCCTGGGAACTTCCGGAGCCAGTCACACCGGATGACTGGCCCTGGGTATTAACTAAGCCCCAGGTTTGGGGGGCAGGTCAGCACCCTTGGGGGGCCTTTCCTCCTCTCTGGGCCTGTTTTCAATGAGAGCGATGTGTGGGAATGGGAACCCCCCAGCACACGTGGCACCGTGTTCCTCTGGCTGTAGGAGGAAGAAGGCCCAGTGGCCACCCACAAAGCTTCGGGGCTCTTGCCAGGCCTCAGGTTGTGCTCAGCTCAGCGAAGCTCCTGGCCCCGGGCCCCAGGCAGAATGTGGGGCACAGCAGGAAAGGGGCCATGAGTGGGGGAAGAAGCCAGACTCTGCTAGATCCAAGGCAAAGCAGCACTGTGCTTTCCTGATGGGCACCACTGGTACGACCAGGAAGTTCTCTGTCTGGGTAACTGAAGCCAGATGAGGACATTTGCCTGCGTCGGGGTGGCTGAACTAATGGATTTGTCTGGTGGCTCTCCTGGGTGGCACGGTTAGGCAGAGGCCGATGGGGAGGGATGCTGGCAGGGTGGGCAGCTGCCCAGGCAGGGTAGGGGGCCTGCCTCCCAGTGTCACTGGGCGGTGCTCCCTGCAGGCCTGGAGCTGGGCAGGACTGGGGCATTGCTGGGCATGCCGGGCCTATGAGCCGCTGGCCAGGCAGGCTGGATGTGACCCTGACTGAAATGGTCCTCATGCAGGGAGAGAATGAAGCTGGTCGTGCACACTCCTGAGGGCTGATCCTAACCAGGCACAGTGCTGGGGGCGCCATGTGGCCAACTCGCAGATGAACAAGCGGTCTACCCTTCATTCTGAGCTCTGGACCTGAATGTCCAACTCCACGGGGAGGCACCACTTCCAAACCCAAACTCACCTCCCGACTTCCCACGCGCTCCCCGCCTCCCTTGTTACTTAAGTGCAGGTCCCAGCAGCACCCAAGCAGCCAAGCCAGAGACCCCCCTGGGCATCATCCTGCCCCAGCCCCCAACCTGGACCCCTTCCTTCTCGGCATCAGGCAAACGCTGCCCCATGCACTTGGTCCCCTACTCTGTCACTCGCCCTTTCTGCCGTGCTTGGTTCTCCCTCCTGGCACAAAGGAGCTCCTGCGGTAAGCACTCTGCATCTCAGGCAGCTCTGTGTCCCCAACTCCCACCACAGGACAGGACCAAGTGATGTGTGTTCAGGGGAGGAAGGAGAGAGACAGGGAGGGAGGGAGGGAGGGGACAGGCAGGGAGGCCTCAGGTCTCCTCACTGCTTCTGGGATTTTCCGGAAAAGACGGCAAGTCCAGCAAGCTCCAGGGCTTAGGAGAGACACAGGGCCACCTGGTCTGACGTGCACGTGCCAGTGAGATAGGCAGTGCCTTCCACCCTTCCTTTCCCCTACTGCGAGAAGACAGGCGGTGAGGCCCTGGGAGAGGGCGCGTGTGCTGGAGCTGGGCTTCCTGCTGACCGTGGGCTCCCACGCCGCTGCTTTCACCAACAGAGAGGCCAGGCGGGTTTGGAGACTGGACTGCAGGAGCCGCAGGAGTGGGGGCAGGACGGACAGCTGTTCCTGAGTCTCTGGACTATCAGGTGCTGAGAGCCCACCACGGGCAGTGACCTGGGTTCAGCATCTACGGGGTGCCAAGCCGGCTGCTCACCCAGTGAGCATGAACTCGCGACCCTTTTCCTCCAGGACCCCCTGTGCCCACCCAGCAGGCTCACCTCTGCCTTGCCAGTTCTCTGAGGAAGGGGCTAGTGTTCCCTGCACAGATGAGAACTCTGGGGCTAAGCCAGGTGAAGGGACCTGCCTAAGGCTGTGTTGCTAGAGCTTCCTGGATGCCTTCATAGTCTGTGGCTCCCAAGTGCAAGGACAGTTGTGCCCCACATGCTGAGCCACCGGGCAGGTGGCCTTGGTGACGAGGGAGGCCGTTCCCCTGGGGCTGTGGTCCCTTTGCCGGGACTGGCTGTGCCCCAGGGCATCTGGGCCTGGTGTGCAGGAGATTGCCCCACCCCTTGGAAGAGCAGGGCCAGCTTGGCTGCAGCTCAGACCTGGCTCCAACAAGCAAAACCACGCCTGTGGCCAGGTGATTGGCCCAAGGTTTCCCTTGTTTCTTGTTTTTCTTCTTTTCTACAAGTAGAAGAAACTTTCCTCCTGCTGCCTGAGACTCAGACGCTCAGGAAGGCACTGGGAGTCTGTCTTGATTGATCTGCTCATGTGGAGAAGGGGAAACTGAGGCTGCAAGGGACAGGACGGGTCTTGCCTAAGGATGCTGCTGGAAAACTTGCCCCAGCTGGAGGGTCTAGCGCTGAAGACCACCCTGGGCTGGGAGAAGGCCATTGTCCCCCACTCTGCATGGGACCCACACAGCTCTGAGCTAGGGGCTGGCTGCTGGGGAACGACGGTATTTCACCGTGGTGCCACCACAGTGGCATTTGCGAAACTTCCTTTCAGAGGCTGGGGCGAGGGGTGTGCGAGAGCAGGAGGGGAAGAACCTGACTGGTGGGGAAGCTGTGTCTTCTGAGCAACTGACTCAACCTCATTGAACCTTAGGGTTTCCGACTCAGGAGGACAGAGGTTTGCGAGTGGTGGTAACTACACCTGCCTTGTGGAATCAAGAACCAGACGAGCTGGCAGCAGACACACCAGCCTGGGGTACAAACGGGGTGCTTCTTTGGGACCCCAAGCTGCAGAGGCCTCTGGGTCATTAAAATGCAGGGCTTTAATGTAAGTGGGTTCTTTTCTTTGTGTGTGTGTGTGTGTGTTGGGCTCTCACTCTGTTGCCCAGACTGTAGTGGCGTGATGACAGCTCACTACAGCTTCAAACTTCTGGGCTCAAGTGATCATCTCGCCTCGGCCTCCCATAGTGTTGGGATTAGAGGCCTGAGCCACCGCGTAACTGGTTCTTACGAGTCCCCAGGTGGGTGAAGCTGGAGACACAGTGATTCCACCTCAGGAACTCTGTAGGCAAGTTCGAGGTGCTGAGGCCAACGGAGCCGTTGGCTACACCCTGAGCGAAGGGCAAGGGCAACCCCATGGGAAGCCGGGAGCTTTTCCGTGTCCCTAATCACTGCCCGGCTGTAAACCTCGGGATGAGAATGCAGAGGCTGAGCTCTCTGGACATGAGGTTTCTCAATGACATTTCAAGGTGCCCGGTCCAGCACAAGCCAGTGAGGCCTCCAGCTCGCTGCCCAATGACTCTGGAAGTCTGAGAGCAGCATCAGCACAGTAGATAACTCCAGGGAGGCCCACGGCTTTCTCAGCGCTGTTCGAGGCCAGACAAAAGGAAACCATTTCTAACTCATACAAATCTCATCTCTGGTTGGGATGGAGAACTCGCGCCATTGATCAACTCCAAAGGGGGCCCTCAAACCCCAACAGGCTTCCTCTGAGGCCCAAGCAACAGGGATTTGGCTGAGTGGTTCCCCCCGCCCAGCTCTCCAGGAATCTCCTTCCCCGAGGACGTCCCCTCCAGGAACGCCTGTCTTGTTAAGGTCCCTTCACAAGCCTGCAGCCACCCCACCTCAGCCGCACTGGGGACAGCCTGCCCAGGCCTCTCCCTCTCCCCCTACTGGCCTGGCTGCTTCCTGTGGGCTCCACTCTCAGCCCCGACCCTGGTCCTCCCCTTCGGCCAGCACCTGAGGACAGGGGGTTCATGGAATCCACACAACCCTCTGTAAAGTGCTTTCGTTTCTCTCTACTCTTTTCTTCCTATAGACCAGGAGAACTGAGGCCCAGAGAAGTCAAGAATTACTACCAGGCGCGACAGCCAAAAGGTGGAAGCAACGCAAGCGTCGGTGGACAGAAGAATGAGCAAACAAAACGCGCACTGATATAGCGGGATGTGAGTCAGCCCTAGAGAGGAAGGAGTTCCTGGCGCATGCGGCAGCACGGATGGGCCTGGAGGACGCCACGCAACGTGAAGTAAGCCCGACACAGAAAGATAAATACGGAATGATTCCACTTCTGGAGGCTCCTGCAGCCGCCAGATTCACAGGCGCAGAAGGTGGAATGGTGGGTGCCATCGGTGGGCTGGGCTAGGGGAGGCGAGGCTGGGAGCTCGGTGTTTAGTGGGTCCAGACACTCCGTTTCGCAACCTGAAAAGAGTTCTGGAGAGGGATGGTGGTGGTGATGGTTGCCTGACAACGTGAACATACTTAATGCCGCTGAACTGTACACTTAAGAATGGTTAAGACGGGAAATTTTATGGTATGTGTATTTTTTTAAATTTTTTTTTCAGAGACAGAGTCTCACACTGTTGCCCAGGCTGGAGTGCAGTGGCGCGATCTTGGCTCACTGCAAGCTCCGCCTCCCAGGTTTAAGCGATTCTCCTGCCTCAGCCTCCCGAGTAGCTGGGATTACAGGTGCCCACAACCACACCAGATAATTTTTTGTATTTTTAGTAGCCACGGGGTTTCACCATGTTGGCTAGGCTGGTCTTGAACTCCTGACTTGGTGATCCGCCCACCTTGGCCTCCCACAGTGCTGGGATTACAGGCGTGAGCCACCGCGCCCGGCTGGTATGTGTATTTTATCGCAATTAAAGAAAACAAAACAAACTACCCCTGAGCGAGGCTGTGAGCCCGGCGGGCCTGATGGAGGCTGTGGGGATGCTGCTGGCAGCCATGCAGACAGCCACAGCAGAGTGTCCCATGTGAGGGGCCTGGCACTGTGGAGTCACAGAGGGTGGCGTCCCCAAGGTCACACGGTGGGGAAATGGCAGAACTGGGATTGGAACCTGACTTCAGAGTCTGTCCCCTGAACATGTGTGTGTGATTTCCACCGTGACCATGGCCAAGTTTTTCTCATCCCACCACGTGTCGAGTGTCCCTTCAGACCTGGTCCTTCTCAGCACCACTGGAAGCCCCTTTCTATGACCCTCTTCCCAGAACTTTGGGAGGAAGTGGGGTGAGACGGCCTGAATCCTCCCAGACCTTCAGTCTGGAGCTCTCTGAGATTGCCGGGGCTCCAGGGCCATCAGGGAGTACGCCTTGAGCAGAGAAGGCAGTTGAGATCCCTGGACACGAGCTTCCAAGACCAGATCATTAAAACATCTCCCCAGACCATTTCATTTGTTTTACGAGTCTCAGACCAACCTCAGAGCTGAAAACTGCCCAGACGAGGGAGTGCTCTCTCGGCACATTCCCAGCTTGGCCCCACAAAGTCCTCTGTCCCTTGGAGGAGTGCAGGAGTAGGTGTGTCCTGGTGGGTGTCTTTAAGGTGGGCCTGGGGACCTTAGTGCTCCTGGAGGGGACACTGAGATCCGGAGAGGCTGGCCAGCTTACTCTGGCTCAGCCAGGGCTATGGGCACTGTGGTTAAATAGTCCTCTTCTTGGCATTTGTTATTTATTTATTATTTGAAATACCGGGAACCTCACAAAATAGACGCTGCCCAGGATGGCTCTCAGAGGTCTGTGAGTTAAATGTCTAATTACAAGGCCAGTGTGGTTGGCAGCCCTGGAGACCCGAGATGACTCCAGCCCCGTTTAGGCACAGCACGCCCTCCTTGTGCCGTCCAAAATGCCTGCAGTTTCCAGGTTGGTTCCTCTCCCTGAGTTAGGAGCGGCTTTAGTTAAACTTTTCCAATGGGATTAAGGAGTCCAGACCCATGACGCACCCCTGGTTGCACACCAGCCAGGCTGCAGCTCCACCACACCGTGTTTTCTGGAGTCCCAAGACATCTCCCCAAGGGCTCAGGTTGGAGGGCTCAGGCAAGGGGATGCCTGGCGGGCTGGGGACAGGGGCTTTTACCATCTCTTCAATCCTCTGAGTAATTCTGAGATGGGCCGGGCGCAGTGGCTCACGCCTGTAATCCCAGCACTTTGGGAAGCCGAGACGGGCGGATCACGAGGTCAGGAGATCGAGACCATCCTGGCTAACACGGTGAAACCCCGTCTCTACTAAAAAATACAAAAAACTAGCCGGGCGAGGTGGCGGGCGCCTGTAGTCCCATCTACTCGGGAGGCTGAGGCAGGAGAATGGCGTGAACCCGGGAGGCGGAGCTTGCAGTGAGCTGAGATCCGGCCACTGCACCCCAGCCTGGGCGACAGAGCAAGACTCCGTCTCAAAAAAAAAAAAAAAAAAAAAAAAAAAATTCTGAGATGTACAAGATTGGGCCCATTTACAGATAAAAAAAACCCTGAGGCCCACAGGAGAAGTGACCATCCGAGGCTCACAGCTGGTCAGGCCAGGGCGTTTGCCTGCACCAATGATGCTCTCCTAAGTTCCTCCTCTTCAGGGAAATGACCGTGGTTTTGGCACCAGAGCTAAACATGGCATGTCCCACCCAGAGGGTGCAGCAAGAAGGACGGGAAGGGGCAGGGAACGGGAAGGGGACAAGGGCTGGTCACAGTCTCTGGATCAGACTGTCAGGGCTCTTGTAAGTGCCTCCAGTCAAGGGGCTGAGGGTGCCCAGAGAGGCAGAGCATCAGCGATTTCTAGTAGAAGCACTGCCTTTTGAAAGCCCCCAGCCCTCGGTGCCTTCCAGCAGAGACTTAAAGGGAGAGGCGCTGCTTGGGAGTCCTTTTGATTGGCAGACGTAAGGCACGTGGGTGCCATGATGGGGAGCCAAGCCACAGGTCATTTCTCAGGCCTGGCAGAGCCCCTCCCCAGGCCCTTCAGGCCAGGCAGCTGAAGGGAGGACTGAGCAAAACCGATGGGAAGAGGGAAAAGCCCCTCAGCGTGCCTGAGACTACGACCCTTCCTGCCCACAGGGGCTCAGAGCCATGAGAACATCTCTGGAGGGGCTGGACTAGCCAGCAGGCCTGGACAGGAAGGGGAGGGGTGCAGGAACTCCAGAAAGGGGTTTTTGGCTGGGCGCGGTGGCTCACATCTGTAATTCTAGCACTTTGGGAGGCCGAGGCGGGCGGATCACCTGAGGTCAGGAGTTCGAGACCAGTCTGCCCAAATAGTGAAACCCAGTCTCTAATAAAAATACAAAACATTAGCTGGGTGTGCTGGCAGATGCCAGTAACCCCAACCACTTGGGAGGCTGAGGCAGGAGAATCGCTTGAATCCGGGAGGTGGAGGTTGCAGTGAGCCGAGATCGTGCCCCTGCACTCTAGCCTGGGCAATGAAGCAAGACTTCATCTCCAAAAAAAAAAAAAAAAAAAAAAAAAAGAAAGAAAGGGACTCTCAAGGGTGGAGGTCAGGTGAACCCGAATATTTAAAGAGCCTGTACCCAGGTGAAGGGAGGTGCTGGCTACAAAGAAGCATGTTGCCAATGCTGGCAGCGGGACTACTGGTACCCGCACAGGCGGCAGGTACAGCCATGGTGCAGGCTGTGTCGGTGCTGGGCGGCCAGCGGTGGGTGGGGGCTGAGGACATGGCTCTTGCTACACGGGCTGGTGGCCTGTGGCTTTGGGGGTGGGGGCTGAGGACATGGCTCTTGCTACACGGGCTGGTGGCCTGTGGCTTTAGGTTTGGTCAGTCCCAGATCTGTGCAACGCAAGTGAGCTTCGCCCCAGAGCCTGTCATCTCCTGGGATCTTGTTTCCTGTTGGAAAACAGGCTCCGGAGAGGCGCACGTAAACCAGCACACCCCAAAGATCACAAATTCCTCAACTCTCCATTCACCCCAAGCCTTAATCACTGACACATGTACTCCTCTGAACTTAACGAAGGCCAGGATTTATTGCTTTCAGAGAATGAAAAGCTCTGTTTTTTTTTTTTTTTTAAACTTAAAAGGTCATTCCTGTGAGCTTTTATTTTCATGAGAATTCCTTATAACCTGCCTGCTAAAGGCCCCACCCTACTCTACTCAGAGGTTCTAGGTGGGCAGGTGAGGTCTGGGGCATGGCCGGCAGGGGAGGGCACGGCCTTTGGCAGGCACTTGCCAGGAGAAGCTGGCCACGCAACACGCACCGTCTGCTCCCAGCTGAGCTGACCCTTGCAGGCCTTGAACAGGGAACTCTCGGGGTTCCTGGGAACCGTGGACCAGCACCCTCCTGAGGGAAGGGCACAGCAGCCTGGCATAGCCCAGTTTTAACTTCCGCATCCCCTGGAGCTTGAGTGGGCACTAGGGTGACCGACTGTCATGGTTTGCTGGGTACTGAGGGGTTTCCCTAGGCTCTCAGTGCTGAAATCAGGTCAGTCTCAGGCAAACTGGAACTGTGGGTCACTCCGAGGGCATCTGTAAGAAAGGAGGCCTCCCCTGCCCTATCTACCCACTGCTTCCCCACAGCCGGCCACATGCCCTGCCATCACTCCTCAGGCCTGCAAGGCTTGCCCTGCCTTGGGGCCTCTGCACCAGCTTCCCTCTGCCCGGGGCTCTCCTCTGCCCATCCCTGCATGGCTGAATGCCTGCCGCCTCCTTGGGATGCCTTCCGTGACCACCAGTCTCAGTTTTCAAGTGTCTCCTCATGCATTCATTGTCACACTTTCCTGTTTTAGCTTCTTCCAGGCACTTATTTCTATGAAAATTGCATAGCTTATTCTATGTGCTTTTTGGAGTTTATGGTTTCTCTCTTCTTGCTGGAACATCAGCTCCCTGAAGGCAGGGCTCCTGTACGCTGGCTCACGGCTGCATCTCCTGAGTAGGGCCATTAATGGGGATCCCAAGGTGCTGGGTCCCCAGGCCGGAACAATGGTCAGCCTCGCTGGCACAGAGCCACCTGCATCGGGAAGAAGTGGGCACAGACGAGGCCCCTATGGCCCCGGGCAGTGTGTACCCAGGTTGTGCACAGGCAGACACAGCCCTGCGTCCCCTCACATCATCTCAGAGCAGGTCCCACGTGGCCCCCACGCCTGGCCCCTCGGCTGCCCAGCTCTGCAGGATGCTGAGGTCTGAGGAAGCCGCACCAGCTGTGCAGCTTGCAGACCACAGCTTCAGAGGAGCCCGAGGCTGAGAGGAAAGATTGGGGGCCTGAGGAGCTGCTCCCAGATCCTGGCCCATGAGGCTACAAGGCCCGTCCAGTTCCCACGCATCCTTGACTCGCACCCCAGGGGCCTTGGGGCGATTCACGACTTGTTTTTGACCCCCACGGCCAGGGCTGAGGTCCGGCTTCCGCTAAAAGTTTCAGCTGTTAGGCCGGGTCTGATGTGCCTGGCCCTTGTCAGCAGAGGGGGCTCCTCGGTGTCTCACACCCTCCTTTCCCCGCTGTGGGGGCCTTCTGTGGGCCTGGAGGCCTCGTGGGCCCAGCGCGCTGGACCCTGCCTCCCGCACACTCCAGGGGTGGGGTGTGGGCAGGCCGTGCTCTCGGCCGTCGGCAGTGCTTTGTCCTTGCCCTGAGAGGGCGGCCACGGCGTGTCCAGCTGTGTTTAGGGCAGCAGGGTTTTAAAACAGCTTTATTAGGATATGATTCATATACCATTCAGCTCATCCCGTGGTTTCTGGAAGATTACATTGTATTTGTAAATTTCTAAACTATTCTGTAAAACCTGAGGTAGAATACATAGCATAAAAGCTCCCATCGTAACCATTCCGAAGTGGACAGTTGAGTGGCGTCAAGCACAGTCGCACGGCTGTGCAGCCACCAGCGCCATCCCTCTCCAGAGCCTTTCTCATCTTGCAAAACTGAAATTCTCTACCCACTAAACTCTGCCTCCTTATCCTCTCTCCGCACGGCTGCTGGCGACCACATCCTATCTTCTGCCTCTGTGACTCGGATGACTCTGGGTACCTCACACAAGCGGAGCTCAGCACTATTTGTCCTGTGACCGTCTTACTTCCCTGAGCATGGTGTCCTCAAGGTCCATCGTGTTATATAACCTGGGATGACGAGGTCGCCTCCCTTTTTAAAAGGCTGAATCATACTCTGCTGCATCGATAGACTACATTTTGTTATCACATAATTTTAAAAAATGGTGGTTTTATATATATACACACACACACACACACACACACACACACACAGAGACACACATATATGTCTACAACATAAAATTTGTCATTTTAACCATTTTTTAGTGCACAGACCGGTGGCGTTAAGAACATACACAGGCCGGGCGCAGTGGCTCATGCCTGTAATCCCAGCACTGTGGGAGGCCAAGGTGGGCTGATCACTTAAGGTCAGGAGTTCAAGACCAGCCTAGCCAACATGGTGAAACCCTGTCTCTAAAAAAAATAGGAAAATTAGGCCAGGTGTGGTGCGCGTGCCTGTAATCCCAGCTACTCGGGAAGCTGAGGCAGGAGAATTGCTTGAACTCAGGAGGCTGAGGTTTCAGTGACCTGAGACTGCACCATTGCACTCCAGCCTGCTGGGCAACAGAGTGAGACTCCATCTCAAAAACAACAAAAATAAAATACAATAAAATAAAATAAAAATAAGAACATGCACAACAAGTAAAAGTGCAGCAATCACAAGTGCCTACTTCCAGAAGTTTCTCATTGCCCCAAACAGAAACTGTTATTAATGTATCTATTAAGCAATAACTGCCCACCCCCCGTCCCTGGTAGCATCTCATCTGTCTCCTGTCCACGCATCTGCCCACGTCCACGCACCTGCCCATGTTCACGCACCTGCCTAGGTCCACGCATGGGCCCAGGTCCACACATCTGCCCACGTCCACACATCTGCCCACGTCCACGCATCTGCCTAGGTCCACGCATGGGCCCAGGTCCATGCATCTGCCCACGTCCACGTATCTGCCTAGGTCCACGCATGGGCCCAGGTCCACGCATCTGCCCACGTCCACGCATCTGCCTACGTCCATGCATCTGCCTACATCCACGCATCTGCCTACATCCACATATCTGCCTATTCTAGACATCCTGATATTGCACAGAGGTGGGATCCTGTAGTAACTGTCCTTTCCAACTGGTTTATTTCTCTAAGCACAACGCCTCCAGGGTTCTCTGTGACGTGGCATGTGCCCGCACCCCATTCCTTTTCATGGCTGAGTAGTATTTCATTGTATGGGTAGGCTACATTTGGCTCATCCATTCCACTGGTGGTGGACACTTGCTCTCTCTCCACCTTTTGCTAATGTTGCCAGAACACTGGTGGACCAGTCTCTGAGCCTCTGCTTTCAGCTCCTTGGAATATATATCTCGCTAGGCCACATGGTAATCCTATGTTTAGCAGGGCAGCACTTTTTATTTCTAGAAGAAAGGAGGCTCTTCATATGCCTGGGCTCTCTCTTCATCCCTGGTGCCCCTTGGAAGGAGCTGACCCTCCTTCCCTCTGTCTCTGTTTCTGGAATCAGGGACCCCGTCTAGCAGGGCCATTCCTTCAGAGCTGCTATGGAAGGGCATAAAGCTCAAAATACCATTTTCTTTTCTTTTGTAGACAGAGTCTCACTCTGTCACCCAGGCTGGAGTGCAGTGGCACGATCTTGGCTCACTGCAGCCTCTACCTCTTAGGTTCAAGTGATTCTTCTGCCTCAGCCTCCCGAGTAGCTGGGACTACAGGCGCCCGCCAGCATGCCCAGTTAATTTTTGTATTTTTAGTAGAGATGGGATTTCACTGCGTTAGCCAGGCTGTTCTTGAACTTCTGACCTCATGATCCGCCCGCCTCAGCCTCCCAAAGTGCTGGGATTACAAGCATGAGCCACTGCGACTGACTCATGCCTATTTTTTTGTATTTTAGCAGAGACGGGGTTTTGCCATGTTGGCCAGGCTAGTCTCGAACTCCTGGCCTCAAGAGATCCACCTGCCTTGGCCTCCCAAAGTGCTGGTGGTGTGAGCCACTGCATGTGGCCTCAAAAGATCATGTTCATCTGTTCCCTTGTGAACAAGAGAGGCCGAATCCCTACTGTCACAAAGGCCATTTCCCAAAGGGGAAAGACCTGGATTTGTGTGCTGCTTCTGTGAGCGCGGCCTGGAACAAGCCGGCTCCTGCCTCGGGGCTGCCGAGCTGAGGTCCTGACCCCTCTCCAGGTCGTGTGAGGATGAGCTGAGATAACCTCAGACATTCAACTTCTCACACCTCAGTTTCCTCTGCCTCAAAATGGGCATTTGTACCCAATCCCAGGGCCTGTCACTCATGTGGTCATTCCAGGGACACCCACGGGAGGCCCTGCAGGCACTAGGGACTGCGAGTTGGGTCAGCCCTGTTCCAGGGTTCCACGGGCAGCACCACTCCCCACACAGGCACCCACCACACCGCAGCGTGGGGAGGCGGCTGGGGACAGGCGGATAGCTCGCTGGGCTGTGCCCCCAGTGGGTCCACTTGAGGACATGCTGTCCCTGGCAGCTCAGGGGTGCTCATGCCCTTTCAGAGCCACTCTCCACCTGCAGGGCCCTTCCTGGTGCCTGGAAACTTGCCTCTTCCGGAGGGAGGCTAAGCAGGATGGGATGGAGGATGTGGGGTGGCGTGTGGCGCTGTAGGCATAGGGGGGCCCAAGTGGGCAGGGGCCTGGATCTGGGGCAGTAGAAGGGGCTCCCGAGCCTGGGGGTGAGGGCAGCCCAGCTGTGTGTGGTCATCAGACCCAAATGGCCCCCACCAGGCTCTGTGGTCCTGGAGAGCAGGGCCCTTGCTGGCCTGTCTCTGGGGCTTGGCAAACGGTAGATACGCAGGGAATGCCCATGGTCCTGAGCTCTCGCCCTTCCCAGATCGATTTCATTGCCCACGAAGGGTCCTGTGGTAACTAATCTCCCTGCTCCGATCCCCAGTCCCCAAGGTCCCTACTCTGTGGGGACCTTGGGGACTGCGTGGGGCTACTTCCCATCCATTCAGAGGCTACAGTGTGGTCAGAGGATTCTTGGTTTCCCCAGACATAAGCAGTCCCTTTCGTTTCCTCCCTAGGTCCTGTGCTGCTTTGAGTGGGGTTGGGCTAACTGCAGAGGGTCCTTCCGGGGGAGAGGCAAAGGGGGATCTGCTGGGAAGTTGGGAGCCCACTGCTGGGAGCGGCGGCCCCATCCTGCAGGTCCCAGGTCCTGCATCCAGTGCAAGCCCCGGCTTCTGCACTGGGGAGATGCCACCATCACCCTGGCTGCCTCTAGAGCTCCTTGGAAGACCTTTCCCCCTGGAGCAGGGCACTGGAACGCTGCAGGAAGCAGGGAGGGCAACTCCCACGTGTGCACCTACCATGAGCCATGCGCCATGCTGGGCTGTCCAGATGTCTGCTCATCTAGTCCTTGCAGCCCTGCCAGGAGGGAGCATCAACCCTCCTTTGCAGATGAAGCAAAAGAGGCTCACAGAGAAGTGGTATGTCCCAAGTCACACAGCTGGCACAGCTGGTGTGTGGCAGAGCTGGGATGAAAACCCGGTTGTGTTCAATTCCAAAGCACTTTCTGTTTAAAGAAAAAGACACGTGACAGCCTGGGGTCTCTCCATCTATTCAGATGCCACTGTCCAGTCAGAGATCCCAGGGTGGCCCCGGACACAAGCAGCTCCTTTTCCTCTCCAGGTCCTGTGCTGTGGGGGGTGTGGGTGGGCTGAGGCCCTTTGGGGGCGGGAGGGCTGGGATTACTCTGGAAGGTGCAGGGGGTGCTTGGCCCCACCCCCAGTTTCAGATTCAGTCGGGCTGGAGAATTGGCATTTTCAACAAGTTCCCACACTATGCCGCTGCTGGTCTGGTAAACACACTCTGAAAACCAGTTGGCTTCCTTTTCTCTGTCTTTAAATATTGTTTTGGCTTTTACAAAAATATTGCAAGCCTCATGTACTTTTCACCGTGCCATGTTGTCTTTTAGGCGCTCAGGATGGCTGGAGTCAAGTTGTGAGTTTGCAAAACCCAGGAAGACCCATTCTGGGTTCATCAACTGCTGGCAATGACTTCTACCGAGATGACCACGGCTGCTACTGTGTGGGGGGCACTTCCGGAGCAGTGCCCGGTGCTGTGCTGAGCACTGTCACGCAAATCGCTCTGTTGCTTTTCACAGCCACCTCCCAGGCAGAAGCCACCACCTTTTCACTCTACCAGGGAGGGCGAGTCACTGGCCCGAGGCCACACACACACACACACACACACACACACACGCCGCAAGGCTGGGGTTCAGCCCCGGGTGGTCTGTGCCACAAGCATGCACCCAGCCTCAGGATTTGATGAGCTGGGACAGAAGTGACTCACCAGTTCTAATGGAAATGGGTCGAATGGCCAGAATCAAGGTCCTCTCCGCACCCGCTAATCTCTCTGACTGAGTTCCCAGGCCCCGTGAGCAGCACTGCCACCTACCCAGGAGCTCAGCAGGGGTTGCGGGTGGCCCCATCACATCCACGGTTCCCGCCCACCCCTCCAGATCCGAGTGGCAGCAAAGCTGAGGTTCTACATCACTGTCTGCATGCTGGCCCTGCAGGGCATTTTAGGCATAGTGACCACGGACCTCACAAGCACCTCGCGAAGCAGGCACTAGCACTACTCCCAGCTTTACAGATGTGCACTGCGGCACCCAGAGGCTCAGTGACCAGCTCAAGGTCATGCAGTCAGGAAGAGAAAGAACCAGACGCTGACCTTCTGTCCCCTCCAGGTCCAATACCAGCGTCTCCCCAGGCTCCAGGGTCGCCGCCTCCCCGCTGCCTGCCCCATTTCCTCTCTTGCCTCCTTCCTCTCATTCCCTACCCGTCAGTCAGGGCCATCCTTCCAGACCAGAGATCGGATCATGCCACTTCCCTTTAAAGGCATCCACAGGTTCCCCGCTGTCCTTGGGACAGCGCTACCTGGCCAAGGCCCTTCCTGGCCAGCCCGGGCTTCCCTCTCCAGCCTACTCCACCCAGCTCCACTTGTCCTCCATGAGTTACTCCTGGCCCACCTTTAGCCAGACGTCTGGCCTGGACATGCCACACCCCCTCAGCTGTGCTACTCAAGTCTCCAACATCCTTTCTCCCCATCTTTTTTTTTTTTTGGCCAGGAAAACTCCTACTCATCCTACATTACCCAGCTAGGACATGGACTTATGTCTCAGCCTTCCCAGGTGCTTACTCTTGGGCCAGGGCATCTACTTGCTACAGTGCTTAGCACGCTGGGATGGAGCTGTCTGCCCATTGGTCCCATTGCCAGACCATGAGCTCCCCCAAAGCAGGGCCCGTGTTGGCTCGGTCTAGGTCCTCTGAGTGGCCCAAGCCCAGGCAGAATCCCGCTAAACAAGACCAAGGTGGACATTCACCAATGACCATGCAAACAGGCTCTCGATTCCAGGGTGTCCACAGCAGCTTGTGCCTGGTCTGATGCTTGTTGTGCCCTGGGAATGGAGACCATGTGGCCTGTTTTTCCTTTTTAACTGTTGTGCCTGCACTTGTGCCTGCCCGGTCTGTCTACCGGGGTGGGAAAAGGCAGTTTATGAACCAAGGGTGAGCTGCCGTGGTCTTTCTAGCCAGGGCTGTTGGAAACCACTTGAGTGAATCGAGCCCTAGTAACTGCTCTTAACCACTCCCCGGGGAGCGCCCGAGACCCCAGATAATAAGCTGCATGTGTGTGGGAGACAGGCCCCCTTTTTCCCCAAGGATTTATGAGCGGGGGAGTATTCTCATTGACCTCCGTTTCAGGAAAGGCCTCTTTCTGGAATACTCCATCAACAGGGAAGCACATATGCTCGCCGCAAGCCTGCCTGATGGCCCCACGCCCAGCATGTGTTTCTTGTCTCCTACGCGTTTGAGCACTGGCTCTGGGGAATGCGTGTATTTCTGAATGTCCCTAAACACAGCTCTGAGTGAAGCACTTATAATTTACCCTCCATGAAAGCCGTCGCTGCTCTTTCCAAACATACTTGGAAGTGGGTTCAAAGTTTATTTAGAAAGAACATTTAAAAAAAAAAAAAAAAGACGGAACGAGAGTGCTTGTGGATTCTTACTCCCAGTCCCGGCTCACTGGGACCTTGGGAATAATTCCTTCGGCTCACAGACACGACACCCTGAGAAAAGACCGTGAACACGTGGGCCCTGGCCGTCTGTCCACGCAGGCATCTCTCCAGTTCGTCCTCTCTTTATTTATTCACCTGCTATTCTATCTGCTTCTCCCTCCCTCAGACCTTCTTTTTCTTTTCCCTCATGTTCCCCCACCTCTTCATTCATCCATTTCTCCAGCCCTAGAAAAATGACTCAATTCTTTTTATTTATTTATTGTTTTTGAGACAGGGTCTCGCTCTGTCGCCCAGGCTAGAGTACAGTGGCATGATCTCGGCTCACTGCAGCCTCCACCTCCCTGGTTCAAGTGATTCTCCTGCCTCAGCCTCCTGGGTAGCTGGGACTACAGGCACCTGCCACCACGCCTGGCTAATTTTTGTATTTTTAGTAGAGACGGGGTTTCACCATGTTGATCAGGCTGGTCTCGAACTCCTGACTTCATGATCCGCCCACCTTGGCCTCCCAAAGTGCTGAGATTACAGGCGTGAGCCACCGCACTCCACCAAAAATGACCCAATTCTTATTCGGGGGTGAATGAATGACTTTATTCACCTAGACAATCAAGTACCCATTTGCATATTGGTTCATCCATTCATCCATCCATGAAATTAGCAATCTTTGTTCATTCGTCTTTCTGACCATCCATCCAGGAAAGATGTACTAATGACACACTCTGTGCAAGGCACTGGGGTACTAGAGTGAGTGCGTCCCAGTCCCTGCCCTTGAGTAGCTCACAATAATCTGGGAGATAAGATGCAAACAGTCCATTACAGCACAGTGTGGGAGACACTATTAGAGACATGTGCAGGTGCCGTGGGTGTCGGGAAAGGGGTACTGATGCCTGGCAACAATTCTGGGTACAGAAGGGGCTACGGAAAACACCTGTGGAAAACCTGCCCACCTCTCTCTGTCTCCCAGAACCGTGAGGCAGCCAACTGGGGCAAAGCAAACTTCACGGCCACTCCAGGGCCTTGGAGACCTTATCTGCCAGGAACGGTCTTCTGGACTGGGCTGGTTCAGACTCGCCACTCCCTTAGTGATTCCTAGAGCAGTCCTGTGGGGCCTGTGTTACCAGGTCCACTCTGCAGTGGAGGAGACTGGGGCTCAGGCGATTGGAGGGGTGAGGCGCAGCAGAGCCCACGTGCTGGACTCCGAACACTGGCAGACAGTGCATGTGGCCCTCTGCAGCCTCTGTCCATGGAGTGACCCTCAAGACAGCACCAACCACTGGGCTACCTGCTCCCCTCTGAAGGCCTCCTGGGTGTTCAGGACCTAGACCCAACTATTTGGGGTCAGGACTCTCCCTGCACCCCACACAGCTCAGAGCTACCTGAACGCTCCTGGCAGACAAGCCACTCTCCCTGTGTGAGAAGCTGACTGCTCAAAGGACCCCACCAAGCCCTGCTGTGTCTCAGCACCTCCCTTTTTGCAGCCGAGGGCTGAAGGACTGAGAACCAGGACCTTGCCTGCAGAGCAGGGACTGTGCGTGCCCAATTCCAGGCTCTGGCTAGGCCCTGGGCTCTGGATCCTATGGAGAGTGGCATGGTCCAACCAAGAACGGTGGGAGCTGGCAGACCCAGCCTGCCCTGCCTGGGTGGGGATGGCAGGGCGGCCCCTCTGCCCTTTGGCCAAGGGTTCCTCCTCTGCCACAGCAAATGTCTGGGGCCATCGTTCCTGCCATCCACTCCCATATGTCCCCACTGAATTACCTGTTCATCATTCCCCCAGTCCTTGTCACACGCCCCACTGCGTTTCACCATCTGCTGCAGCCTCCTCTGGGCCTCCCTGCCCCCAGGCTCTGCTCTTTCCATCTAGCCCCTCCCTGATCCTCACCCAAGGGTCCTTTCTAACACTGGTCAGGCCACTCTCCAAAGGAACAAAACCAAAGTCCACTGTTACCTTCTCAGCGCAGAGCAGCATGGTAAAGAGAGACCTCTTTAAAATGGTACAAATCCTGACTCTCTCACAGGCTATTCCCATGAACTTGGGTAACTCAACAGCTCTGGACCTTAGTTTTCCCATCTGTGAAATGGGTATATTCATGGCTTTCCTATGGAGGAGCTGTTAGCATTATGGCTGAATATAAAGTAAGGCTTTCCCTCAAAACTATGCCTCAGAAAGGAAGGAGTCATTTTGGGCTCAAGTCTTTACAGAAGTCTTTCGTTTTAGGGGGTGCATGCTCAAGTAATTACTCGAAAAAAAAGACAACAATGTACTGTTTGGTGGCGACACACAACCCAGAGCAACTCCAATCAACGTGATTGTAGATGGTTATAGAGGTAACGCAAGGGGTCTACCAGAAAAATAAGAGGAGCCTGGTAGTTAAGGGTGGGAGACTGAATGGACAGATTTATTTTTACTACGTAGGTAGTAAAGGGCAGAGAGGTCAGGAAAGGAAACACCAACAACAATAAGAATGCCGAGAAGTAGACAATGAGGGCTACCTGCTGATGCAGAAATGGGACAGCCAAAATTTTAACCCAGCAATGGAGAATACTGAAGAGAATCGCGGTACGCAATGAGGAGTGTCCCAAAGCTCGCGAGTCGCCGAGAGAATCGCGGTACGCAATGAGGAGTGTCCCAAAGCTCGCGAGTCGCCAGCACTGGTTACCTGATGAGCTGGAATCTCGACCAAGCATCTCCAACCATGGCCCATGAACTAAATCTGACCCACCGCCTATTTTTGTCCATCAAGTTTTATCAGGACACAGCCATGCCCATTCATTTATGTGTGTCTATGGCCATTGTTGCTCTGTAATGGCAAGTTGAGTAGTTGTGAGGAAAATTCTATGGCATGCAGAAGCTTAACTATTTACTATGTGGACTCAATCTGGACAGCTGCCCTTCTGCAAGCTGGGCAGAAGCTTGTGTGAGGGTTTATTCTATGGAGAGAGGAAGACAGAGTCTGTAGTTTGCAGGACGCCAGGCAGAGCCGAGGAGGGGTACCATTAAGTGAAAGTACACATGGAATACGGAGGCACCCGCATCTCTCCTTCCTCAATGTAGCTCGCAGGATGTGGGCAATCAGACCTTTGCTTCCAGGTAGGAGATGAGCAGGCTCTTCTTGGGGACTCTGTGAGGCCAAGAGAAAAGCCCCTGCCAGGCCACACTCCTGGGCACCCACCACAGTCAAGGAGCCCCACCCAAGTACCTGGAGCTGCCTGCTGGCTTTCTAGGCTTCCACTCCGAAAAATGAGCCAAACTTGCCAGACATACGAGGAAGCCTCTAATGTGAGACACAGAGGCTTCTGTGAAACACATGGGGAAACGTCACCTGGAGCAGACAAAGCCTTTCTGAAAAGAGAAAACCTAAAAAGAAAGTAATGAACATGCTCAGAGATAATGATGGATATTATATTTGTAAAATAAGACAAGGATCCTATTAAAAACGAATATTCAGAAACATTTGCACAAAATTCCTTACAAATCAAACACATGATAGGAAAGATTATAATTTAATTACCAATAGATGATGAGGCCAGGCATGGTGGCTCACGCCTGTAATCCCAGCACTTTAGGAGGGCAAGGCAGGTGGTCAGGTGTTTGAGACGAGTCTGACCAACACCGTGAAACCCCATCTCTACTAAAAATATAAAAACCAGCTGGGCGTGGTGGCACATGCCTGTAGTCCCAGCTGCTAGGGAGGCCGAGGCAGGAGAATCTCTTGAACATGGGAGGCAGAGGTTGCAGTGAGCTGAGATGGTGCCACTGTACTTCAGCCTGGGTGACAGAGCGAGGCTCCATCTCGAAATAAAAAAAAAAAAAAAGAAAAAAGAAAAGAAATAGATGATGAGAGAAAGGTTAGGGAAGTCTCCAAGAAAGTAGAACAAGACATACAGATGCAGACGATAGGAATGAAGAGTTAAGAAAATCCGTCCAGAGAATCAGGATCATTCCCGGGACTGTGCCCTTTCCCCACAAAATAGCAGCTTCAGAAAGAGAGAACAGAGAAATCTGGAGGGAAAATCATTAAAGAAATAATTCAAGAAATTTGATCTTCTGAGAGTCCAGCTAGAGCAGCGAAAGAAAAGAAACTCTGAAAAAATAGTTCATCTTAAAATTTCAGAACACTAGCGTTTAAGAGAAGATCCAAAAACTTCCAGAGAGAAAGCAGCAGATTTCATGTAAAGGACTGAAAGAAAAGGAAGGCTTTGGACTTCTATTTGGTAATATCTAGAACTGGAAAATCAAGAAGTTGCAGAATATTCACTGCTATTTGGAGGAAGGTGATAGTTATTAACTGATCCCCCCTCTGCTATTCATCAGGTGCTGTGCCAGGGACCAGGGATACCATGGGATACGGTGTAATGAGTCCCTCACCATCATTGCAGACTAGCAGGGAGAAAGGCCTCGACCCAGTGATGTACTGAATTACAAACTGCCAGGTGCTATGAAGGAAAGGTTCAGCGACCTATTCCACTACGTGGTACATGAACACGACCTGGTCTGAGGGTCAGGGTTTCCCTGAGAAACTTATGCTTGACATGAGGAGGCCAGATACATGACCGGGGCTGGCTGCGAGAAGAGAGGGAAAGGTGTTCTGGGCAGGAGGAACAGCAGGTGCAAGGGCGCACACCACCTGAAGGGGTATTAGAACAGATAGCTGCGCCTCACTCCCAGAGTTTTTGAGGCTTCCTGAGGCTTAAGAATTTGCAGCTCTAACAATTCCCAGGTGATGTTGGTGCTGCCGGCTGCAGAACCACAGCTTGAGAAACACTGGCCTCAACGTCTGCAAAGTCCAAACCTAACAAATTTGTATTTTATCCTTCAGGCCAGAGTTCCTCAAACAGGAGAGTCATTTGGGAGCTTGTTAAGCAAGCAATTAATAGGCCACCCCCAGAGATGCTGATGCTTTGGGCTGGGCGGAACCTGACAATGTGTCTGGACTGGGAGGGCACTGGAGGGCTGGGAGTAGGGGCACTGGGCAGGCATCTTGGTAATGCAGGAGGGAGATGGTGGGGGCCTCACCATTCGAGGCAAGGGCCTAGTGGTGGGAAAGGCAGGATGGATTTGAGAAGCAACTGAACAGGTCTGAAGATGGCTTGAGGGCACTGACAACTGAAGGGTGTGTAGGAACACAGCCACCCCCGGGAGACTCTAGCCTTCGGGGTCCCGGATCAGATCTCGGGGTCCCCAGCCAACGAGCACTGTCAGCTCTGGCAGCTCATAGCCCCTTTGTCAGGCAGAAAGCCCCCTCCAGGTGGCCAATTTCAGGTTTCAAGTGTCAGCTAGATTTTCTGCTCACTATCCCCCATAACCTGCTAGAAAGTTCACTGCCAAATTGATTTCCAAATTTTGTGAAACAAATGTATTCCCAGGTGAAAACTACTGTATCCGATTTCTTCTGCAGATGACCCAGCCAACATGGAAATCTGCTTTGTCTGACTTTTGAATTCACCAGAGTCAACTTCCATTGCTCAGACAACTGGACGGAGCCCCACTTCCCACTGCGACCCAGCCAGATGAAGAGAGTGGGGCCCTGAGTCCGTCAGCCAGCCCTACACTCTCCACAAGCCAGGCCCCAGGCTCCACCTGCCAGCCAGGAGGCAGACAGTCCACAGACCCCAAAAAGCACCCATGCCTACCCACCCCTACCAGGAATGGCAGCTGTTTCTCTGCCAGAAGTAGGGCCAGGAGAAGCCCAAAAAGGCCCCGCACCCACCAGGCCCTTATGGACCCTGAGTCACACCTGTCCCCTCGAGATTCTCTCTGGGCCATTGCAGTCCACCTACATTTGGATGCAGGATGAAAGGCTCACACGTGGCCGGGCGCAGTGGCTCACGCCTGTAATCCCAGCACATTAGGAGGCCAAGGCAGGCGGATCATGAAGTCAGGAGTTCGAGACCAGCCTGGCTAACATGGAGAACTCCCATCTCTACTAAAAATACAAAAATTAGCTGGGTGTGCTGGCGGGAGCCTGTAGTCCCAGCTACTAGGGAGGCCGAGGCAGGAGAACTACTTGAACTTGGGAGGCGGAGGTTGCAGTGAGCCGAGATTGCGCCATTGCACTTCAGCCTGAGTGACAGAGCAAGATTCTGTCTCAAAAAAAAAAAAGACTCACATGGAAGCTACCAGTGGCCTGCTCGCTGGTGCCCTCATCCCGTGACCATGGAGCCATCAGTGGAAAGATCCAGGAGGCGAAGGCCTGGGTGGTGTCCCCTGGCTGGAAGGTCCCAGGAGGGAGTGTATTCAGGGTGGAGAGGTGCTCCCTGCAGGCCTCTCCCCTGAAAAGTCTGGGCCCCTGGGCCCCTGGGACTGCTGCCTTCCCTGCAGGAGAAGGGCCTAGGGTCTCCTGCCCATTTAAGAAGGCTCAACTCACACACACGCTGCATCCTGTCGGCTTTGGCTCTTTTAGCTTATTTGGTGCTCAGTCCTCACAGCAACCCTGTGTGGTGTTACTCCCTCCTGACTGGTTCAAGCCATCTGAAGCCGTCCTCTGCACGCAGGTAATGATCCAGCCATGGTTGGGTGCGGTGGCCCATGCCTGTAATCCCAGTAGTTTACATGCCGAGGCGGGAGGATGATTTGAGGCCAGGAGCTCAAGACCAACTTGGGCAACATGGTGAGACCTGATCTCTACAAAAAATACCATATATATATATATATACACACACACACACACATACAAGTGGTGTGCACCTGTAGTCTCAGCTACTTTGGAGGCTGAGGCAGAAGGAGAGCTGGAGCCGAGGAGTTTGAGGTTGCAGTGAGGCAAGATTGCACCACTGCCCTCCAGCCTGGGTGACAGAGTGAGACCCTGTCTCAAGAAAAAAAAAAAAAAAAGATCCAGCCACCTCACCTTGGCCTGTCTGACCCTGTCTGGTCTGTCCCTTGACTACATCTCTGGTCTCATTTCAGGTCTCCCTATCCGGTGAACCACTAGGACCTCCTCTCTGCTCCTTCATCCCAGCAACACAATCCTCCTTCGGATGTGCCTGGGAAGCCCTGCCCACTCGCCAGCCTGGCTACTTCTTGTCACGCAGGTCTCAGCTCAATGTCACTTCATCAGAGAGGCCCTCTCTGGCAGTCCTACCAGACAAGCCCCGCCTTCACTCGGTCACATCCTGTCCTGGCTCACTGCACGTTTCCATCCTGCTAGAATGCAGACTTCTTAGCGGGATAAACCTCGTCTCTCTTATCTCCTAGTGCCTGGCATATAGTAGGAGCTTCATAAGTATCGGTCGAATAAATGAAGTGAGAACACGAATGCCCAGTAGAAAAGGAGTGACTGGCCCCAAGTTGCAAGCTGGCAGAGGCACTGCCTCCACTGTCATGCTGTGCTCCCTACTGGGGTACTGGCTTGGGGGCCCTGGGGGAGGCTCTGTGTCAAAGGAACCTTCTGGAAGGCAGAAATGACCCTTCTGGGTGTATCTGGCAGAGGCAGTTGCAGCACCTGCAAATCAGAGAGGAAAGTGAGGTCACGGAGAGTGGATGCTTTGAGGCCAAACACACCTGGGTGGATCCCAGCTCTCCAGTCACCTGCTGCATGGCCCTGAGCAAGCTGCCTACACTCCCTGAGGCTCAGTTTCCCCATCTGTAAACTGGTCATAACATGGCACTTGCCTTCTGGATTGTTGTGAGGCTCATACAATACCCTGCCTGTAGCAAGCACCTGGCCAGGTGCCTCAGAGCCCTGCAAATGGTCCCCGAGGAATCTGCGGCCCTTGGGGCAGGGTGCGGAGCAGGGCGAGGCTCTGGACAGAGGCAGCCACCGACAAGAGGGTGGGGCAGGAGCAGACACCACAGAGCGTCTGAGTCTGGACACGTGTGCCTGGCTTCTGTGTCAC